>NW_027122519.1:0-621110 GCF_030686945.1 Centruroides vittatus | reverse complement strand
AGCACCGGCCCAAGCATGGCTACTGCAATGCCCTCAACAGATGTGAGGAACCAACCCAGCCTTGGTGTTTCTGTGGCAATGCATCCACAGACCACAAAGGCTGGAAAACCACGCCAACGGATGAAATGGACAGTAGAAATGAACGAGTTTATCATCCGTACTTATTACACCATCACAAAACTCGAAACAAACATGACAGCATACAGACAACAACTACACCATAGATTCACACAACAGTATCCTCATCTCACTGTCACCGAACAAAGGGTTGTTGATCAAAAAAGAACAATTATACACAACAACCTTATTCCACAAACAACACTTGAACTTATCAAACAACAGGTTGCTGATCAAATACATCAACAGACAGAAACATCTAACATTAATGAAGATCATGTAACCTGTCAGGATAATCCAGCAACAAGCATTGATAATAACACACATACAACAATTACCACTAATGATACTACAGACACTTCCTCATCCATCACTGATAACATAGACTTGGATTTAGTTAATACGCTCTCACTTATATTTCAGGAAACACTCACTAAATATACAGGTACAGATCCCACACAACGACCACGAATACCAAAAATCAACACGTCAAAGAAGTAGGAAAAACACTAAATTATGTAAACACTCACTTACTACCACACTACATTCATTCAATTTCTACACTCGCAGACATTCATACATTAGTTTATGCTGGGGCAGTCACAGTAGTGACACACCATGGACTGAAAGTACAATCACAGACAAATACACAGAAAACACAATTCTATCACAAGCCTGCCTGGCAGAGAAGAATAGAAACACAAATAAATGACATTAGACAGCAATTAGGCAGGCTAACACAATACACTAAAAACAACATAACACCCAAATTAAGGAAACAGCTCAAAAACATTTTCAAGAAAATAAAAACACACACAAAACATGAACATCACAACACACGCATTACAGAATACATTGATACACTAAAACAAAAACTTGCTGCCAAAGCACGTAGACTCAAACGATACAAAACATGTACACTACGAAAACAACAAAATAAATTATTTACAAACAATGAAAAACTCTTTTACAGACAAATTAATAAAAAAGCAAACACTGATACACAGCACAGTGGCACACCAACAGAAGAAGAACTCACAACATATTGGTCTTCTCTTTGGTCCAGTGCTGTCACGCACAATGCTGATGCAGGCTGGATCGAGGAGGAGAACAGAAACTTGCACAACATACCAACTATGCCCTGTGTTGAAATAAACATACATGATTTCCAATACACTGTTAACAGAACACACAACTGGAAGACACCTGGTGTAGACAACATTCACAATTTCTGGTACAAAAAGTTTACATCACTGCACCAGGAACTAGCTAAACATCTAACACACATCATCATCAATCCACAAGACATGCCAAATTTTCTTACTCAGGGCATCACCTACATGAAACCTAAAAACAACAATACCACAGACCCCACACAATACAGACCAATTACATGTCTTCCAACACTCTACAAATTATTGACATCCTGTATCGCAAACAAAATATACAAACATGTTGAAGAACACGACATTCTAACAGAACAACAAAAAGGTTGCCGTAGAAACCACAGGGGATGCAAAGAACAGTTACTCATAGATTCAGTCATTCTACGGCAAGCACACAGACAACACAGAAACATACACATGGCATATATAGACTACAGAAAAGCATTCGACAGTGTTCCACACAGTTGGCTGCTACATATCCTACACATGTACAAAATACATCCATCACTCATTGCATTCTTTCAAAACACTATGCAGCACTGGAGAACAACACTACATCTCAGGGCCCATAACACTTCCATACAAACAAACCAAATTTTTATTAGGCGAGGAATTTTTCAAGGAGATTCCTTGAGTCCTCTCTGGTTCTGCCTAGCCCTGAATCCATTATCCAACATGTTAAACAACACGCAATATGGTTACAATATCAGACACGAAAAAACAACACAGTATACACTGTCACATCTCATGTACATGGATGACATAAAACTTTATGCATCCACACAAAAACAACTTCATAAACTCCTACAAATCACACATTCATACACCAAGGACATACAAATGAAATTTGGCCTAGATAAATGCAAAACACTTCACATAGAAAAAGGAATCCTGAAGAAAGAAGATTTTGCACTTGGAAATGGAGACATTATTGAATCCATGGAAGAGGGTGAGTTCTACAAGTATTTAGGATTCCAACAGGCCAAACTAACAGAACATGCACAAATAAAGCAAAGATTAATTAAAGAATACCAAAGTAGGTTAAATGCTATTCTCAGAACACAGTTAAATGCAAAACACACAGTTAAAGCAATAAACACATATGTCATCCCAGTACTCACATATTCTTTTGGAGTTATACATTGGACTCACACAGATCTCGAGCAACTCCAAAGGAAAACAAGAACTACACTTACTAAGCATAAACAACATCATCCTAAATCTGCCACAGAAAGATTAACCCTTCCACGTAAAGATGGCGGACGTGGCCTGATTGACATAGTTAACCTTCACTACAAACAAATACAGTCACTGCGAGAGTTTTTCTACAAAAAACAAGAAACATCACAATTACATAAAGCAGTAACTCTAGCAGACTCGAATAACACACCATTAAACTTACACTCGCATCATATGGACACAATGCAACATATAAAAAGCATAGACACCATTAAGCAATCGTGGGCTCGAAAGGCACTCCATGGCAGGCATCCTTATGATCTGGCCCAGGATTTTGTTGACAAAACTGCGTCAAACAGCTGGTTAGCTCGGGGATGCCTCTTTGGGGAGACGGAAGGATTCATGATTGCCATACAGGATCAGGTCATAAATACTAAAAACTACAGAAAACACATACTCAAAGATGCAACACTCACAAATGACACATGCAGAAAATGTCACATCATGCCAGAAACTATACAACACATCACCTCTGGTTGCAAGCTCTTGGCACAGACAGATTATTTACACAGACATAACCAAGTAGCAAATATAATACACCAAGAGCTTGCAAAGAAACACAAATTAGTAGACATCCACGAACCATACTACAAATACATTCCACAGACAGTATTGGAAAACAACACGCACAAAATGTACTACGACAGAGCCATAATCACAGATAAAACAATTTACCACAACAGACCAGACATCACACTCATTGACAAACACAATAAAATCACATACATTATAGACATATCCATTCCAAACACTCACAATATACAAAACGCATGCACTGAAAAAATTAGCAAGTACACAGAACTCGCCCAGGAAATAAGGCATCTGTGGAGGATGGATAGGGTGCTTATTGTACCTGTTGTTCTCTCCTCTACAGGTGTCATACCACACACACTACACAAAAGCCTAGGCACATTAGAATTGAATAGAAACACATATATCACTCTACAGAAGGCCACTATATTGAATACATGTCATATTGTGAGAAAATTCCTGAATACAGACACACACACTGATACACTTTTTTAATTTCTGTTTTGGTTACTATGCCTTGACTTTGGTCCGGCATAGTACACAGCCACCGGTGTTAACCGAGTATATCTAACTTAACCCAACATAATAATAATCAGCGCAGAGCCCAAACGGTTAGGAGTTGAAAGTTGAAATTTGGTACACAGTTAGGGTACGTCACGAAAACGCACACTAAGAAGGGATTTTTCGAAATTCTTCTCCACGGGGAGAGGGACAGGATTAAAGCTTCTATATACATTATCGAGACGTGCCTAAACGGTTAGGAGTTGAAAGTTGAAATTTGGTACGCAGTTAGGGTACGTCACGAGAACGCACACTAAGAAGGGATTTTTCGAAATTCCTCCCCACGGGGGAGAGGGACAGGATTAAGTCTTAACACTTCCATCAACAATGGAAGTGTTAAGTAACAATGGAAGTGTGAAGCAACAATGGAAGTGTGAAGGTAATAATGGAAATTTTAAGAGCCCAAACGGTTAAGAGTTGAAAGTTGAAATTTGGTACATAGTTACGGTACGTCACAAAAACGCACACTAAGAAGGGATTTTTCGAAATTTCTCCCCACGGGGAGAGGGACAGGATTAAGGCTTAACACTTCCATCAACAATGGAAGTGTTAAGTATCAATAGAAGTGTTAAGTAACAATGGAGAACAAGAGAAAGCGACGTGCAAGATTCACGGGCGCTGGAGGAAAAAAAAAAGAGTAATATGTTAGAACATATTCGATTTTCAAATTTAAACAGATTATTCGGTTTTTCTCGACTTTTCTTCTTTAGAACATTCGATGAAAATCGAACGATATAATCAGAACACGTCGTGAAAATCGAACAATATTAGAACATTCGATTTTCAAATTCGACCTTTCTTTAGAAATATTTAGTTTGTTGATGAAATTACTCTTTTTCTTCTGTGACTATAACGTAATAATCTTAATCTTCGCTATCATTACTTTTGCCCGAGCAACGCCGGGCCTATCTGCTAGTATGTTAATAAAATGAGACATAAAGTATGATGAATAAAGTGTGAAATTACAGACACTTCTATTACAAATGTTAATATAATTTCTTAAGTAATTTTGTTTTAGAAAAATGTATTGTAATTGGAAAAGATTTTGCTATGTTTCTGATGTATTATAAAGGGACGAAACATAAAGGCAACTTATTTTAGTGTTTCTTTTATTTTTGTGAAGTTTATATTATTCTAATAACAATATGGTAATAAATTTCAGTTCACGTAATATATCCATAAATTTAATTTATTACCATTATCTAGGAACGTAGTTATGCACCTGAATGTACTGTGCATAACGTATTGCCTGTTGCATAAGTGTATGCATTTAGTTTATATGTACTAATAATACATAAAAATTGTAGTTAGATGGATGCCTTTATTGAGAAGAACAATCGGAAGCATATTTTCACAACAAACGAGCAATCAATTATTGTAGCATCGTCACAATGCCGGGTTGCAATTTTTAAATTATTTAATTTAAAATATATGTGCTCTCCACCTCAAATTAGTAGCTTGCCCCTGTACATCATACTTTCCCTTTAACAATAAAGTCGTGCCCATCATATAACACCTTTCAGGGAAAACGTTTGAATTGAAATAACATCACTTCCGGTTTGCATAGAAAATTTAAGTACAGTTAATCTGGGCCTCCTGCCCCTACGGTTTCTACATATAATCTCCTATCTAACTCTGTTCTCGAGATTAAATAATGACAGACGGACGGACGGACGACATAGGTCGACAATTTTTTCAAATTGCAGCCCAATTAAAAAACATTATTAAATAAATTTCTAATTTAATACTGTTATGCAAATGTGACTTTATTTATAAAATATTCTAATCGATACTCCTGTCGTATAAATAATTTAAATGTTTTTGTTGCATTCGTATTGAATAATTTATAATGTAAAACCAACGAATATCACTATTTTTTTTAAAGAATTTAATACATCAAACCTAATATGGCTCGAAACCACACGAAATATTCGACTTGTAATAAAAATAAAAGTTTCTATCTAAGTTCGTCGCTTTATTAAAGTGAATTCTGATTCGATGCATACAAATTAAAATGATAATTTATTTTGATTTAAAATAAACTATCTCCAATATGAATAATTAATAATAATATTTATTCGAATTTATTTGCTAATCAGATAATGTTTTGAATAAATGAATACTCATATTCGAAGATATATACTTTCAATACTTTTGACATATTTTTATGAATGATTCCATGTGCTGTGTATCATTTTAATTAGTTAATTATCTTCTAATTATTCCTCGATTATTATTGATGAGATTTAAATACAGAAGGTAAAGTCACTGCGTAACTGAAAGGTTATAATTTTAAACGTAAAGAAACTATTTTATAAATATATATATTTTTTTAGTTGAAAAACAGTTATTTCCAAGGACAATATTAAAATTTTTTTAGATTTTAAATCAATCATTTTCCGGCACGACTTCATTGCTAACAGGAAAAGTATGCTGTACAGGGGCAAGACACTACTAATTTGAGGTGGAGAGCATATATTTTAAATTAAATAATAAAAAAATATGATTAAAAATTGCAGCCCGGCATTTTGACAATTACTAGATGTATTTATGAAAAAATTCCTATGAATTTACTTAAGAAACAAACGTACTTAAATTATTTATCTATACTACTAGCTGTTCATTATATTATATATAAAAGGTTACAACTGTCAAATAATACTTAAGTTTCGATTTAATAAAGATTTTAAACTTCTCGGTACACAAATAGCAATAACCGAAGACAGTTTATAAGTAATGTTAAGTTTATAAATGTCATTTTTATGTATAGGCAATTTGATTCTTATATGGATTTGTGATCACATGCTTGGCTTGTGGTCAAAAGCGTTCTATGTATAAAAAATTGTCATTTTCTGAATTTATCAGATGATTTATTCTTAGATAATTTACTGAAATAATTAAGAAAAGTTCATTAATATTTATTAAAAATACTAAACAAATAGAACTTTAAATGTTATATTTAACTTGTTGAATTTTATGTTCGTTTAGTTATGGCAACGCGACAATTGGGCGATCTGCCTACGGGGTGCCTTCAGGTCTTTTTAAGAGTAACTGGCTCTTATTCAGGCGTTAAAAAGTATAGAAAACTTCGGAAAATTCTACGTGGCCAGTCCGTCCTAGCGAAGTGCAGAACCCACGACCGAACGTCTAGTGTTCAGGGAACGGAACTGCTTGACCACTGTTGGGCCTTGAATTTTATGTATTATTAAAATAATATGTCTGCTTACTAGAATTAATAATCATAACAAACTTTTCTACCACATGCTAATGTCTAGATTTATTGCAAAAAAATATAGTAAAACATCTGCTATAAATCATTACTATAAATAGTGAAAGTTTGTTATGATTATTAATTCATAACAAACTTCCACTATTGTGTGGCCGTTGCATAAACCCATAAAAATCTAGTTTTATTATTTTACATTATCTTCTTTAAATACTAAAGAATATCTGGAATTAGGACGAGACTTATAAGCTAAACTGAATGGTTCAAATTAATATTGAATATATCACTTATGCAGTACACTGGCAATTGCCCACCCATAGCACACCCATAGCAGTGCATTGGCAATTGCCAAGGGTGCGAGGCATCAAGCACCCTCACGCCTCGTATCCTTGCAAACATTTATGCAATGCGGACTAAAAAACTAAAATTATTAGGGGCCTTTTACCATAATTCGTGTTGTCCCAATTCGTTCCTGCAATTTCCCATCAGTGTACTTGGAAGCAACATGTAGAAAACAATAATACAGGCAAAAATCTTATGGGTACCGCTTCAAAGTTCCAGTCTTAATATTACCAAAAAAAAAAAACTTATAAGAAAAAACATTTGACTGTCATCTAAATTGTCATCAGTGTTTACTTGGGAGCAATTTTTTTACATTTCACAAGTCATGTTTTTGCTCGGATAACGAATTTACCTTGGAAAACATTCTCAAAAGTACAAAAAGAAAATACTACGTCTTAATCAACCAAAAGAATTCCGCTTTCATTAGTTAATTATCAAAAATTTATTTAGGTTTAATCATTTAAAAAAAAATTAAATACAATAAAACGATGAATAACATAATAAATTGGAGAGGGAGAAACAATGTTACTCCCTCTCCAATTTATTATGGGAACAGCTACTACGGGAATAGTTCATTTCCTACCGACGGTTGACTAAATTCAAGTATATATAAAATTATACTACAGTAGAATTTAAAAATATGAATTTTGGGAAAAAATGTCAGTCATCTTGAACCGATGCGTACAATCCTGCCCAAGAAATTAAACCAGTAAATAAGCTGGAACAATCTTATTAATTACATTTTATAGTTTTCTCTTCCTCTTTTAGTTTGTTTCTGTTAGATTCTGATCTCGGTTTTATTTTTTCATTGTTTTTCTATTGACTTTTTAAAGACCAAATTATGTTACAGAAGCAATAATAAATAACTCGCAACCAATAGAAAGGTAGTGAAAAGTTAATTAAGTCAATTCAGTCAAAAACGATTAAATATCCATAGAAAAACATCCGACTTTGACTTCATGGCACTGATCAATCGTTTGCATTGCATTGAGCAAAATATGACAGACTAAAAACAAAAATAACCAACTACAATATAAAAATAATATATTAAAAATACAACTAAAAGAACGTAATGGTATATGTAATGAAACAAATATAAAGCATACCATGTGCTTTTGTCTAACTGTTGACATTCATGCAGAATGCCTTATGGATCAATTGAAATATACTAAAACACCAAAATGCAGACGGTTGGAGTCTGCCTTACGTCATTGTATTGTTTGGCAAGCCAAAGCTCCGGAGGCTATAAACATGTATAAAAATCAATTAAATGTGCAACAAGTCTAGCTTATAGCTTTGAAAAACTCTTGAAAATTGGTCTTGTGTCTACAACACACCTATCAAATATTTCCTTTTCTGGAAATTTAATGATAATTTATTAATTATCATTAAATTTTATTAGGTGTATATATATACTGTATACCAAAGTTCTATTAAACAATATATTTAACTAATAGGAACCACATACGAGACCAGATATGGAAACCTTAGGGACAGAAGGCCCCGATTAACTATATATAAATTTCCCATACAAACCAGAAGTAAGTTTATTTCAATTCAAAAAATTTTCCTGAAAAGTGTTAGATGAACGGCACGACTCTATTGTTAAAGGAAAAGTATGATGTACAGGGGCAAGCCACAAGTTTGAGGTGGAGAGCATATATTTTAAATAATTTAAAAATATGATTAAAAATTGCAGCCCGGCATTGTGACGATACCACAATAAATAATTGCTCGTTTTACTAATACATACTTTTTGATTACAGGTTCTAAAAAATTAAAACACTTTGGTTCAAAAAATAAAAGTGATTCTTATTTTTATTTTATTAAATAGTTAGTGTATGTGTTAAAAATAATGTAAAGTCTTTTAATTAACGCGTAATTAGCAAACAAAGCAATTCAGAGTACGGGATGAGGAACGGGTTGCTCTAACTGTTAAGAACCTAAATTGCTAGATGGTGTGTGAGCGCGCTTACCTTTCCGTAGACTTAACATTGTACCTGTACATTTGCCACTCCGCCATGCCTGAACCATTGCACATTTCTCTTATCGGCGGCATCATCTATAGAGTAAGAGCTATATTTTGATTCCAGAACCATGTTTGTACCCTCAACCGTTCTATCAAACGAATTCGAGGCGTGCCAAATTAATATTTAGATAACGAACAATTATTTATTGTGACGTCGTCACAATTCCAGCCTATAATTTTTTGTGGGTTATAGAGCTGCATTTGATTCAGTGAATCATTTGAAACTATGGAGGAGGCTTTCTGAGTTGAGGTTAAGTTACAAAGTGGTTAATTAAAGCATTACGTTTATTGTGTATTTTATACATATTGTCATTAAATTATTTGAAAAAGATTGTTATATTAGATTTTCCATATTATCCATCAAAATTTATATTGTATAACTCTGTACAATGGTAGAAAAATGGTAAAATGTTTTATTAAACATTTGAATAATGATCAAAGCTTTCATCAAATTGTAAGAGTGTACTGTACAGTACATACCACAGCTATGTAATATAATAAATTACGTATGTAGTTCGATTAGATTTGTAACCAGCGCGTTACGGACTTCGAGAATTTGGTGGTCCTGTATTTTAATATATTGAATTTATCCAAGGTTTGTTATAGAGACGAACCAAATTGGTGACAATTCAGGTGATACAGCAACAGCTCGATGTCCTCTCTTGTTCTCAAAATCTTCAATACTGCTTAGTGGATTCCGATTGGAAATCCTCTGCTTTTGTGTGTTATGTTATTTGTTGCAACATAAAGTAATACGAGAAATAAATTACAAGCGTTCTATCCGGTATGATGTTATGCCGATTTTTAGTTCTCCATATTGTTTGAGGTCGAGAAGAATCCGGTATTTAAAAATATAATTCTAAAATGTTTGAGAAAATTTTAAAAATTTGATATTGTGAGATGTTTTTCATTGGCGAGAAACAATTTCTAGGTTTAGAAGTATTATATTTTTTTCGCGCAGTGTTGTAATTTTTCAAATTAAAAGTGAAAAATTTACTTGTATTTATGGAATGATGTAGAAAGCCAATGACTGTAATTACGACAACGAAAACATTAAAAGAACGAAAACGTTTTATTAATTTTATCATACAGTAACTATTTCCAGTCATTAATAAATAATGTAATATAATATACGTATATAATTGATATGAAAATAATCAAAATATTTCTGATTTTAATTGCATTTATGCAAAGCGATAAAATTTATAATCCGTAAATTCGGCAGTTTATTTTAAAGTCTCGAGTCTCAAACTGTCGCATAAATAACACCGAAACGAATTGGTGTAATTTGGAGCGAAACAGATATCCATTCCCAGGATTCTGTCGAATGTTGTAACATTGTTCTCCGAGAATCTGTCGGTGACTGAAAAATGAGTTTATGTTATAAAGGTGTTTTAATTTAAATTCGAAATAAATGAAATTAATATAGATTTTTACTTGTTTCGCAATTGTCGGTTTGTCTTGAGAATCTTCAGTTTTATTTTTGGAACATTTCGAAAATAATTCATCATTAAAGAAGGCGACAGTCGGTCGGATGTATCTCTTAAAACCGCTCCGAACTAAATATGTCAATATAATTAGCAGTTAAAAAAGCCCTTTCGTAAATTAAAACAATGTCTTAAAGATTAAAATTTCAAATTAAATGCAAACATTTAAAACGAAGCGTAAAGTTTACTTTCCACCGATAAATCGCGATTTTACGGGAGGGTGTAAATTGGATATTTTTATGTTCTTCGTTGGAAGAAGCACTTTTTGTAATAATTTCAGATTACAACTTTGCATCTATGCCTTAATGTTATGCGTTATACAAATTGCATACAAATAAAAAACAAATTCTTCGTGGTACTGTTTTTCCAAATAATTCCATTCTTTTACTAATAAAATTTTCATTATTAATTTACTTTTACTTTCCCGTTCTTATGTATACATAACAAGTGAAAGTATTAGAATCGTGTCAATAGTTTTGCAAATCTCCACGTTTAAGACCTCATGAACCTCAAAAAGTCAAAAAACGGCAATAAATTCCGTATGGGCGTCTATTTCGCTTAATATCTCAGGATGAGGGTAAATACGGGTTTGGTACTTAAGGGGAAATAGCAGCCGGGAAAGTTACGCAAGTCGTTGCTAGATTTTTTTATATTTAATTATATTTAATAAAATAATGTAATAGTTATTATACTTTATTAATAACAATTCTTTACATTTTACAAGATGGATTAAATGAAATGATTTGTATTCGATTCATATATTTTTTACTAATTCAAATATTCCGTACTTGGTATTTCTCGGTGAATTATTTGGCAAGAAATTTGTTCCGATTGGATTTTATCTTTCAAATTAAGGTTTATATTTCTCTCTCTTTTCAAATTATTATGTATTGTATCTACGTACTCCATATAGTTTCTGTAGTCTTGTACTGTACGTAGTCTTTTATTTGTATTAATAACGGCAGAAACATATTATATAGTGTTAATGCCAATCTCTCATATAATTTCTGAAAAATAACATAAATATCGATGTAATTTCATCACTTAACTTTATTACACTATTTATAGTTTCGTGTTAGTCATAACTAAAAACCATAGGTGTCGGGGCTTATATTTTAAATTATTTCAATTTCAGCCCATTTTTGTTACTGTTAATCTTATCAATAAATTCAATGATAACTTTGTTATTAAATTGAAAATAGAACAAAAGACTTTACTACAACTGCATTTCTGGACATAAATATAGAATTTAAAAACGGAAAGATACACTCAAGCCAATACACAACTTACTGTTAAACCCCTTCCAGTTCAAACGATTCTTTTCAATACAAACTAGTGGCATTCCGGGCACTCGTCAGAAGAGCTTTTTTATATTGTGGTAATTTACTTAATACACAGAACGAAGGAACTGAACAAAATTAAACAAATGATCACAATACTAGGATATGAACTAGCACGATAGAAGGTCTGATTACACCTAATAACACGATAGAAGGTCTGATTGTCCTAGGTTTGAGATAACAAACCTAGGACAAAAAACAGCAAATCTAGTGAATTGCGAAATTCGTTTCTTCTGGGAAAGAACTCGCAGAACTTAAAGGATCAAATATGGTTGTACAAAGAGTCCCATGTATTGAATTTTAAGAAACGATAAGGATAGATTAGAGACAGAAAAAATGGCAGGTGTGTACAGGGTACCATATGAAAACATGCAGTTGGGGGATTACATCGGTGTCACAACAAGGAACTCGAAAATTAGACTCAAAGAACGTCAATATAATGTGAGAAAGGGATCTAATAACACGGTACTCTCCAGGATGGCGCAGACAGAGGACTCGGTGATAAAATGGGAAGAAGCAAACATTATTAAGTCTGTACACTTCCCAACGTTAGCACAGAAATCCGAAAAACTTGAAATATACAAAAGAAGGTTGAAAGTGCATTAATGGAAGCGATGAGGACAGCTTGGCAAAGGCATGGAAATACATTGTACAAAATAAGTTTGTCGGAAGACCATAATTATCTCATTTCTACCATATATTTTTGAGTTATTTTTGCTTTATATTCAAATATTTAGACGTTATTCTTTTATTGCATTCTATTTTGGAACGATATTTAACAATAAAGATGTTCTAAGAAAAAATGTAGCCTGAGGTAGCCTATTAGAATAGGTTGCCAAATAAAAGCGAATCCCAACAGCCAAAAAAGGTGTTTATAGATTTATTTTGAATTGTTCTGTTGAGGTTCATTTAGATTAAGATGTCTTTGTAACAGAATGAACAACTTAAAAAATTTTTCAGTTGAAAGTTTGTATTTGTATTATTTTTCCCCTTTCCGCCCTGTGGGCACTAAGAGGGCCTCTTATAGCAAGCCCATTATGGATTCGGCCAGGCTCACAATGGGGCAGTCGAGTGGTGAGGGAAGGGACCGACATATGAAAGTTTGTATAAATGAAACATTTTGTTGTTTCGTTCGTCACAAGAAATATCACAAAAACATATTTCATAAACATATTATCATTTAGAATAGAAAAAAATTAACATTTTTATAATTTCAAACGGCACAGTTGTACGTATTGTAAGCAATGTAAGTGAAACAGTCGAAACCATCTCGAGTGAGAATTTAACAAATTTTATAGTAAATTATAAATAAAAGTGAATTATTTACTAACCTCAAGTCGAACAGGTCGAACTTGGTGCAAAATATACTTTATAACTTTGGTAAACATTTCTTTGAGAAAATCGCATCCGATATTCATTTTTCCGAACAGAACAGAATTGTTAACGCAACAACAGAATTCAATTGTTAAAATTGTATTGTAACGTAGTATGAAGGTGTCAAAAAGTAAATATAACGTGATGTAAATAGAAGATCTACGTACATATTTTTTAGTGTAAAACAACAGTTTAATATTTCCTAATATTAAAATAATATAAATGAGTTTTTAAAAATAAAATAAATCTCCGCAAATGGACTTGTTAGGGCTTCATCTTATAATGTACTTAATAGAATACATTGCGCTCGTTTACCCGCTCGCCACTGTTAAGTAGCGAGTGTTTTAAATGCATTTTTTCACCTATCGCACTTATTTTTATAATGTCCAGTTTAGTTTCCATGTAATAAAGCGGCATTCTAACGTTTATCTCCACTGCTTGATGTAGTATTACGTTTTGAACGCAATTTTTTTAAATATTCGGCCGATAACTTTCTAAATTAGTAGGTACGATACTTACAGTAGAGCGTCGAAAAGTGGAACCAATTGGGGACTGGGGTCCTTCCAGTTAATGATTTGTTCCAGTTTCCGACTTTGTACGAAAAAATACATTAACCTGTCCGATGTTCAAATTTTTCTCCGTTGTGTATCGCTTCCTGTTGAATTTTTCTCCGTTGCGTGTCGCTTCGTGTTGAATTTTCGTCGATTTTAAGCCTAACGAAAATTTTTATAATAATCATCGAGGCTATCGTATCGTTAAAAATTATTTCTGCATTTTGTACAAACAAAATAAATATATTAAAGAATATAAAAAACATGAAAATTATACTTTAGAAGTAAATTTAGTATCAAAAACATTCGATTCAGCACGACACAGTCCGACTGAAAATCGTTCCACTTTCCGGCCATTCCACTTACCGACGTTCCACTTATCGACACTCTACTGTAATTAGTTTTATTAATTATAGTAGAGAGAAAATATACTTGGCAAATCATGCGGAAACCAATTCATTGAGTTGAAAGCAGAGAACTAAGTTTTTTAGTCTGAAGAATGAATCATCAGATTTTAAATTCTTTTAATATTAAATAATATATAGTATATACTGTTTATATCATTAATGATATAATGCTTTAAATTTTATTTTAATTTACAGGAGTAAGTAAAACAATAAATTTAAAGATTAACAAAAAATAAAAATATAATTTATAAAAAGCAATTATTTATATTTTTTAAAATTTCACACAGTATATACTGTATATATAAAGCAAATAAAAATCTTGTAATTTAAGTATTTAGGATAAATGATAATGTTTTACAATTTTTACATTATATATACAGCTAATCTAGGTACTGATTTTTTATTTATACACTATTAAACAAACAGTTTTGAAAACTTGTAGAATCAGTGTAAATTTCTTCAACATAATTACAATTTGTTGGCAATTGTATCACGATGGACTGGTCTCCAATTGGTACAAAATGTGTATTAGGCATTCAACAAAATGATAATTGCCTCAAAAAATCAAAAATTCAAGATTACACACATTACTGTTCTTTTTTTCAACTTTTTTGCAGTCAATATTGTAAAAAACAATACATACTGATAATTATACTGTGAGTAATTTCTTCATTGTAATTTAACATTACAAGAAATAACAATGAGCAACATTAAGTTGAGCACAATTTATTGTGAAAAAGTCAATCTTTGATGTTATTTGCTAGTTTTATCCCCTTTCTGGTGTATTTCTTTCCCTAGTTTCATTATTTTATTTTGTAGGCAGCCTTAATGCCATTAATGTTGCTCTGCAAACTGGCTACCTATCAAATCAATACAAACCCTAATCACACCAACTGTCAGAATATACTAATTAGGTATGTACAATTTAAAAATTTGTCTTCCATGATTGGGATTTGGGCAATGCAAAAAACTGCATGTTGTTAATAGCTTACTTCCTCTTAGACAGAATTGGAAAGCTGAAAGCCATTGGTGCATGTGCATCATCAAAATTTTCTGCTATAATTTTGAGTTCTCTCTGATGGTGCACATTGGAAGATCTTGAAATGGACACAAACCACACAGCAATGTACGTATCTAAGGTACAAAGCAGCAGCAAACAAAAAATTCAGCCCATCAATGAGGACTTAGAAGTGTCCTAGAAACAAGAAAGAAATTACGTATAAAGAATTTTTGAAAACATATACAAATTACAACCTATAAAAATTTTACATACTAGTCATGAAGACAGAGCAAATTCCTTAAGATGTTCTTCAATATCCACTCGACAAATAGGACATCGCTTATTTGTTGTTAACCACTGATCGACACATTCAATGTGAAATAAGTGCATGCATGGCAATCGGCTAAAAATATAATGATTACGTGAGTCATAAAAATATTAAATTAAAAAATTATGTTAAATTGTCATTATAATGTAATACATTAAAGCTTTATTTTGCTTAATTTAGCAAATTAATTCCATTATTTTCTAAATAGAATAAACTTTTACCGAACATCTTCATTATCTTCAAATTCACTCAAACAAATAGTACATTTTTCTATATTATCTTTACCATTACCACTCCTTTGAATTTAAATAAATAAAAAACAAAAAATTAATAGAATAAACAATTTTCTTTTAAAGTATAAATATTTATATTTCAATCATTATTTTAAAATAACTTTTTATATTTATGTGGAAAAGTATTGCGTTCTATGGTGCTTTGTGATGCACCTCTATTCACAGCTAACCGCCGCTGTTCAATAATTCTCATGTAATCCTGCAAGTAATTTGCTCATCAAAAGATGTATATTAACACAGGAAAAGTTTAAACAGCATTATATTAATTGAAATTAGGCCTATTCTAAATTTTATAAGTATTTCAATTATAATTCAAATATATATATATATTATTTCATTCAATGATGTTAATTCACAGCTAATTGCCTGGGCAAAGCACATGCTACTGGGGTAACATTTTTATTTTTTTTGTCCAAAGTTTTTAAAAAAATTTTCACGTTAGATTTTGATGATTTTAATGTCAAAATGCTCAGTAGAACACTGACTTCTGCATAAATTATCTTTTGAAAAATATTGTTCATTTTGAGAAAAGATATACTCAAAAAACGAAAGTATCGACTTTTTCCTCTTTGACGCTTAATAACAAAAAAGTATTTCGATATTTTCGGGTGCTGTTTTTTGGAGTATAATGCCTCACAGTTGTTTGATATTTTTCCAGAGTTTGGTGAATTTCGGTCGACCTTTAAAAAAGTTATCCAAGTTCTAAGAAAAGGGAGCCAGATTTACGTTCCTCATCACCACTAGATGGCGTCACGTTACCTAGCTCTAATAACGGGAAGCTTCTGACACAATGTGGACTTTGTCATTATTTTTTAACGTGTAGACTTTTTGCTTTCATTCTCTGAGAATGGAAACCAAACTAATAAACTAATACACAACTTAAACGCTTGATTGGGACAGTAGCAGAAAAGGAATTTAGCAATTTTTGATATATTTTAAGAAATCTTCTGAAAATATGTTAACTCTACATACACTAATGTGGTGCAGGCCTAACGGTTGGCGAAGAGAAAACAATTTTGTCCTTTGCTCGGGCGGTTTGGTTTATTCGGAGGGGGTCAGCATAGCGGGAAGTATCACACCGGGATCCTACTCTTTAAGCATAATTAACGAAAATAGATTGTAAGATCTTTCTTTCTTATCAAGACAAAAACATTCGTACAAACATATTTGGTGTTTACTGTTTTATAATTATTTTCTTAAAAAATAAATATTAAATTTACGTAAAAATAAACTTATATTAGACTAAGGTAAACCCGAATGCGAGCTACTGACCCCGCTCCGGATTGGACCGGCTCAACTCCTTCCTCTCATCCCATCGGAAATTTTTCAAGTTTTATATAACTATATCGAATATATGCTTTTTAGTCGTGTCAAGCGACTTACCAACGTTATGTTTCTGACACAGTTCCTTCAGTCGAGACTGGACAAAATCTTAAACGCGGCTGCTTTTAACGAGCGACTTCAATTTATCCAGATCTCTTTCGCTTAATTTCCCTGAAATAATCTATCATTTTGCTATTATTAAGCCAATTTATAAACTTAAGTTATTGCTTTAGGCTATTATAATTTTATAATTCATATTGAAATTAATTTTATTTTATTCGTATAAAGCAGAGCGACACATGGGCGATCTGTCGAGGGGAATGCCTTCCAGGAGGTCTTTTATGGGAAACTAGTCCCTTTTTAAGTGTTAAAAATGTGAAGAAAATCCGGAAAACTCTACGTTACCCACGACCCACTACCAGTATACAGTGATTTTATCCACTTGGACAGTAGTGGTCCTCTTAAAATTTCTACTATTAAATGTAATTAGCACAAAAATTTTATATTCAAATTTTTAATATCAAAAATAATTATTATATGTTTCTTTCATTTTATTCAACCTTTTCTGGAACATTTGGCTTTTTCCTCTTCGCACCATGGGTACTAAGGCCTTTCTTTCATGTCCATCATGGATTTGGCTAAACCCACAGCGGGGTTTGATTTGGTTTGATGGGATAAGATAACGCAACAATGCTTCCTGGGAGGACTTTTCTGAATAGCTGTTTCTTATTTAAGCGTTAGACACGCGAAGAAAACTCGAAAACTCCACGTAACCAGGCAACTCGCGACCAACTATCAGTGTTCAATGGTTTTATTCGCTTGGCCACTAGTGGAGTCCCACAAAGAGACTGACCAGATTGGTGGGAAACGGGAAAACTCCACGTAACCAGGCAACTCGCGACCAACTAGCAGTGTTCAATGGTTTTATTCGCTTGGCCACTAGTGGAGTCCCACAAAGAGACTGACCAGATTGGTGGGAAACGATCCCATGAAAAATTGCTGGGGTAGCCCTCCTGGATCGATTTCGGCTCTCCGAGAGCGGTAAGCTGACGCCTTGAACGCCTGAGCCATTCAACCATCGAAACATTTCGTTATGTCTCTTAACAATTAAAAAAATTTAAGTTTCTTTAATAATTTATTAGCATCATTAGGGTGCCGTTGGAACAAATAGAAAATTAATATAGAATATTTTCTTACTCTACTATTATTATCTACGATACTAAATTAAACTCTAAACTGTAAATAAACTACTCAATTAAAAAAAATTGTGTTTTGTGACTACTTAAACAGAAAAACATAAGTGATGCTATTCAAGATATAAAAAGAACTAATATCTATTATTAAATAGAGAAATTTTAAAGTCATTGTATTAAAAAATTATGATTACTTCATAAAAATATATAGCCTCTTTCCTTAACTAACGAGTAAGAGGTAAAAATAAATATTTCCTCTTTCAACACTTTAAAAACATATTTATCTAATTAGATATAGCTGAGTTTATTTTTATAAATTAAAAAATATATTAAAAGTATAATTGAGTGTTTAATTTTATTAAGCACTGGTAGTAAAAGGAAGTCAACTATTGGGTAAGAGCTGGTCGAGTATGCAGTAGATATTATTGCAGTATATAGTCTTTTGTATTAAACTTTAATTTAATCAAAAGTTTACGTATTCTACATTTAATGCGAAGTATGAATTCCCGTGAAGTGCAGTAGCGTATTGCTCCTAATGTATAAATAGCGCTGTATATAAAAAATTGATAAAAATGCTAATAAAGTGGTCTCTTATTGGTGTGTTTATTTTATAAACTTTTTGCGCTGCAATTTTTTAAAATTGTAGATCTATAAATTCCCATTGTCGTCCGTCCGTTTGTTTGTCTTTCCCTAATATCTAGAACAGAGTTGGATAGGTGAAAATTGAGACAAGATATAGAAAGCTTAGGGGCAGAAGGCCTATACACGAATTACCGGTTTTTACCCAGAAATTACGTTATTTCAATTCAAAAATTTCCCCCTTAACGGAGTTAGATATATAATCAGCACAACTCTATTGTTAAAGGAAAAGTATAATGTACAGGGACAAGCCACTACGAATTTGAGGTGAAGAGTATGTATTTTAAATTAAATAAATTAAAAATATGATCAAAAATTGCAGCCCGGCATTGTGACGATGTCACAATAAATATTGCTCTTTTTTTTGGGTTATAATGCTGTTTTCTTCAGAAAATTCGTTCAAATGCTCGTTAAAATATAAATAAATTTGATATTGTAATAAACTTGAATATAAAAACTTTTACAATCTAACTCAGTAATTTAAGACATTCATGATAAATATATAATTTTTAGAAAAACCAAAATTTTTGGTTATTTTCTTCTCCCCTCTTGTGGCCAGAAGAGAGAACCTACCGAAACCGTTGATTTTACCGGTCTGAGGGATCTGGGATCGAATTCGAGAAGTCAAAAACCCTAAAAATTTTTCACAGGCCGTCTGTCCCGGATACGTTGAGCCCCGACCTTCAGTACCCGACTACTCCTGTTGTGTGCTTGGCAGAACCAATTATGAGTATGATTAAAAGGTCCTCTTAATACCCACAGGGCGGAAAGATTTAAAAAAAAAGGTAAAAATGACATTTTTTGAATTGTAAAATTTAAACAAAATTAAATATCTTTTTCATTGTTATCTTCATTTTATGTATAAAGTAGGCCAGGGCGTCCACAGAAAATTTTCTGAGGGGGGAAGCTTAAAGACAAATAATTAAATCAATAAACTTTTATTTAATTTTTGGGGGTTTTCACAAATAGATTATAAAATACAATTTTGGTGGAGGGTGTACATATCGCAACTACTTTTACGATTAGAATTTATGGAAATTTTTTACTCAATTCTAGGGGAAGGCAAGTGCCCCTTTTGCCCTCTCTGCTGACGCCCTTGTACTAAGCCTATGTTTTTTTTTTTTTTTTTTTTTTTTTTTTTATTTTTGTAACTTTTATCATTTATTTTATCTATAATTTACACTCACATATAATTTAAATAGTTTAGATATTTGCATACGTTGTAATCTAATAAACCATATATCTTATTTGTTGTTTTTCTCAAACTTTAGTTGTTGGGCTTATAAATTCTCACTGGCGTCCGACTGTTCGTCCTTCATTAATTTCGAGAACGGAGTTAGTCATACCGGTCCTTTATTTATGTTGTTACCAGGAAAAGTATGATGTACAGAGGCAAGACACTATTAAAATCGAGATCATATATTTTAAATTAAATAAATTAAACGTATGATTAAAAATTGCAGCTTAGCATTGTGATGTCACAATAATTTTTGCTTGTTTAATATTGATATTTCCTGAAAATAGAGAAAATCATAGTGTCTAATTCAAATTTACGTTTAAGCATAAATATTTTTGAAATTTATTATTTCAATGAAATATTCAATTATAGTTACGTAAAAATTATTTAAGAGAAAAATTTAATAACTTCAATGACAATTTGTAATGTAACAAATGCGTTCGGAATTTATTATTCGAAAATTAAATTTTATCATTTTAAATTATCATTTAAATAAGCGTATAACATCTGCTAAGATTCACATGTGACTAAAAATAAATACTAGAGAATAGGAAGCCACGTATTTATAATTCAACGATTAAAAATTATCATTGTAAAGGGATAAACTTTTTTCTTATTACAATCAAAATTTAAATACAATTTAATTATTTTTATTTGATGATTGTATACTTGAAAATATTTACTGAGATAATTTTACCATAATAATAACAATAATATAAATTAAAGCTAAACAAAGCAATTTTCTTACATTGTAAAGAAAAATTCTAAACGATTGTAAAATACAATGTATTTTATATAAAGCAATTTTCTATCTACCTAGGATTATTTTGATACAAAAAATGTAGATATTTTTAATGATATTTTTACATATTTTTCATAATACCTGTTGGGTTTTATGTAATTAAAAATTGTCATGAAATAAATTTTGGATTTGTTGACCTATAAATTCTCATTGGCGTCTGTCTGTTCTTCCTTAATCTGGAGAATGGAGGCAGGCAAATGAAAGTCGAGACCAGATTCAGAAAGCTTAGAGGCAGGAGGTCCCGATTAATTATATACGAGTTTCCGATTTGGGCCGGAAGTCGCGTTATATCAATTAAAAATTTTATGAACGGAGTTAGATAGATGACCGGCATGACCATATCGTTAATAGGAAAAGTATGATGTACAGGGGCAAGACTAGTAAAATTGAGAGCATTGTGACGAAAAATTGCATCCCGACTATGTCAAATAAATAATTTCTCATTAAAATCTTTCTCTTTTCTCCCTGTGAGCATTAAGAGTCCCCTTTTTCCATATCTATCGTGGCTTTTTCAGATCACAATGGATACGACCAGATGGTAAGGGATGAGCCCCATTTCCTGAGGAACAGCTTACCTGTATTCAATTCCGGATTCTCCAGTGCGATTACGCCTTAATCGAATCGGCCATGTGACCAAGTAATAGCTCTTTACCTAATTTATTACTAAATTTAAAATAATAATCAAGTGGCTAATAACATGCACTTTACGTTTCAAGAAAATTCCAAATAAACTATTAAACGTAAAATATAATTTATGTCAACATAATAGATGAAGTTAAGAAGTGCGAAGGTGTTTTAATGTCATAAAATGTCACGTGTCATTTTATTTTTATGAAAACAATTACACCAACGGTGAAAGTAGAAATAAATTTAGATTACAAAAACAGTTAATTAGAATCTGTTAATTACTTGCCACATATTAATAATTGGTTTATATAAAGCTAGTTAATTAACACTATTGTCATTAATTAGAAGGCATTAGTTCGTAAGGATAATTAAAAGAGTAAATTCTGCATGAGTTGATCCGAAGCATGTAAATGTTACAATGATGAATAAACAGCTTGAAAATGGATTAAAAGGTGAAATATATTAACAACTTAATATGACTTAACAGAATTTCGTATTTTTAATAATGTAAAAATATTTCAAGAAAAATTTTCCGGATTAAATCTTGTGCCACATTAATATATTTTTAGTATAGCTTAATTGTTTTAATAATAGAAAGGATTTAAAGTTATAATTTTATTTTATATTCTCACTATATTTTATTATATTATATTTTATATTTATAATTTTTAATCATATTTGTATATTTATATATTTAATTTAAAATATATGCTCTCCATCTCAAATTAGTAGTGTCTTACTCCTGTATACCATACTTTTTCCGATAATAACAAAATCGTGTCGGTTATCTATGTAACTCAATTCTGGAGAAAATGTTTAAATTGAAATCATATGATTTTCGTTAGATGGAAGTTAATTTAATAGTTAATTGGAAACTCCTTCCTCTACGCTTTCCATATATGGTCTCGACTTTCATCTCTCTAACACCGTTCTCGAGATTAAGGAAGGACATACGGACTGACAGACAGCGACAGTGGGAATTTATAGATCTACAATTTTTTTCAAATTGCAGTCCAATAATTATGCGTAAATAAAAAAAGAGTACTTTTTGCTATAGCACACGATTGAATCAATATTTTCTTTAGTTATGAAATTTATTTTTCATATATTGCATTTAGCCTGATATTGTGGTTTAAGCATTTTTATACAGAAATTTATGCATTAATCACGCATATATCTTTTTATTATTCATTACATCTACAATATATATATATATATATATATATATATATATATATATATATATAAATGAGGATGTTTGTTTGTTTGTTCGTTTGCTACGCACGTCGACCAATTGCTACAAAACTCGACAGTTAAGTTTACATACTTCTAACTTAGATAATGTCATAAGTATCACCCCAAAATATCGATTTCTGTATATCAATTAATTTCTATTTACATTCATTCGCTGGCTTTACATGTAGCGACGATACGATTTTCGTTTTAGTGTTTGTTATATACAGTAGTTCTTCGTTATATCGCGCTTATTTTTTGTCTCTCAACAAGCGCGATATAACGAGGGTCTATTGTATTTGATTTATATAACTACAAAAGGTATTTTACGTAAGGGTTTATCACACCGAGTGACCGATCTTACATATTTTAAAATTCTTTATTCTTCTACTGTACACAATTTAAAGAATTTTTAAAATGAGTTAGATTGGTCACTTGGTGTGATAGATACGTTTACGTAATACAACCTTTCTGGTTATATAAATCAAATACTACAATGTAATATAATGGAAGAGCTAGAAGTTCGAAAGAATATAATAATCTTAATGTTTGTTTCTTATTTGCCTAGGCAATGCTGGGATTAGTATACAGATATTTCATACTCGAGATCAATATTTTGATTTTATTTTCTATATATTTTTAATAATGTGTTTTGTTAAATTTCGCATATTTTTGGGAAGAAGTAGGAGATAAAATCAACCTTTATGCCAAAAATACATTTCAGAAAATTCATGAAAACAGAACAATTTAACTGAATTTCAAAGAAAATAATTGAATATCAAAAATATATTTTTAAATCTTTAAACGCGTTGTAAACAATATAACATAAATTATTGTTTATTTTTATTCTCTAAAACTGTTTTAAAAACGCTAATAAGACAATAAAATTAATTTGTTTTTTCTATAAAAATTATTTATTTAATGTAACTTTTATAATTATTTAACATTTAAATTAACGTAGACGTAGTAGATTTCTTCATATATTTACTAGTTATGACGGAAATAAATGCATAAATAATTCAAAATCTACGAGGAAAAAAGTTTACGCTAAAAATAAATAATCTAATTTAAACAGAGCATATATTTTTCATTATTCGTAATTGTTTATTTATAATGTGGCGTGACATAAATAAATAATATAAAGAAAAAATAAAATGTAGTAGTATTTAAATTCATCGGAAGATGCGAAAAATTTAGACCTATGAGAAAAAATGATACCTTATTTGATAGATACTGAATACGTACACTCTTATTTTAATTAGACACAGCATATACAACAATTCTGATTTTATATTCATAAAAAGTTGTTACTGTTTAAATGATCTAGTGTCGATTTACGACGAATTTTCTGAAGAAAACAGCATTATAACCCAAAAAAATGAGCAATTATGTATTGTGGCATCGTCACGATGCCGGGCTGCAATTTTTAATCGTATTTTTTAAAATTTATTTAATTTAAAATATATGTTCTCCATCTCAAATTAGTAGTACCTTACCCCTGTACATCATATTTTTCCTGTTAGCAACAGAGTCGTGCCGTCATCTATCTAACTCCTTACGAGAGAAAAATTTGAATTAAAATAACGTTACTTAGGGTGGACAGATAGACACACGGACGACAGTGGAAATTTATAGGTGCACCTACAATTTTTTTTTTTTCAAATTGCAGCCCAATAAGATACAAGTTAGTCAATTAGTGGTATCACCATAGAAATACAATATCTTGTATGTAGTTTTCAGATATTCTTAGCTTTAGACTCTGCCATGTCTCTACTTACTTTATATTAAATAATAATGATTTAAGAAATGAAAATATTGTTAAATATAAAAGTCATCAATTCATAAAGAAAATCCAAGATATTATTATATAAATTAAATAATATTTCTGATTTTATATTTAAATTCTTCGGTGGTTTAAGTACTTACCTTGACTTTGTAGCGAAGAATATCATGTTTAATATTTCTACGTAAAAAGTACAATAATTTGTTTTATAAATTAAATAAGAATTTCGTAAAGAGATCAAAAATTATTGATAAATAAAATATTTTGAACAAATAATTTTGATTTAATTTATATTTATTTTATTTTTTTTACATGAAATACAGAGTAAAATTAAGTAGATTTAAGGAAGTTCATGATTCTCTTTATTTGACAAGAAATTAATTAAGAATCTTGCAAATTTTTTTTAATTAAATAGGCGATATTTCATAATAGAGTTGGCTAAGAAGAATTAGAATTACTTTCTTCTTAAAAAAAAAAACATAAGATGATATTGATTAAGAGGGAAACACTGATTATAGAGTAATACACAATTTAAAAAACGTTATTATTTTTTTCTTTTAATGGAGAAGGACTGTCTATAAATTACGTAACGCAGATATAGGTGGATAGGTACGATCGTTACTATACGTTTTAAGAAAGTGGGTGTTTACACAAATGTCACGTATTGCTAGGGTCTTAACCCTCGGGTAACAGAACGATTCATTTTTGTTTGTGAAGTATGGCATAGCGAACCGTACTGTTTATGTCACTGCTTTGTACGTTATATATGTAATTAATAAGATAATGTAACGTTCGGTAATCAGCGCTGTAAATTATTTCTTAGTACAATTAAGGAGGTTGATTAAAGATGTGCATTACGTAATTTTGGGGTAGTTATATGCGACAGTGTTACGAAGTGTTACAGATGATAGCTGGAAAACCATAAAAACAGCGTCACAGAATTTATGGACTATTCCAGAGAGATTGTCGACATTTTCTGTTTTTATTGTTTTCTCAAATCATTAACAAATTATGAATTTTAATCGTTAGTAATCTTATTATTATAAGGGGCCGTCCATAAATTACGTAAGGTATTTTGGGGTGGCTGGGGGTCAAGGATTTTTTACGATTTCTTACTCGGGGGTAGGAGAATAATAGATCTCGTCTTACGTAATATTCTTATTTTTATTTTTTGATCTCGTTGAGTGGTGGAGTTTTGAATTTGGCTTTAATTTGGCGGTTTCTATTAAGAACTCTCGTTGTACTAACGCCATCAAGTGTGACGTGATAGAATAATAACGCTAGCAGACATTTTTTTATCATGGGAGAAAGACCGTGTGTTGGTTTCTCTCTCACTCTTTCTTTTTTTTTTATTTATTTGAATAAGTGCACCGCTCCTATGGGCGTATAACACTAAGAATACATAAACCGAAATACATGATACAAAGTAAACATAAAATTAGTATTCGGTTTTTAGTGAAAACTAAAATGTAAAACTAGAAATTATAAATTATAAATAGTCTTATCTCCCATGTTTTTTGAACATAATTGTAAAAAGCATCAAACAGTGGCTTCTGAACAAGCTTATCGAGTGGATATGGCCACCAGAAACCAAGCGTCAAGATTTCTAATTTCAGAATAAATCTATCTTGATCGTAAATTGAACAATAATAGATCATATGGTTGACGGCGTCTAGGTTTTTTGTAGAGCAAGAGCAAGAGGCAGTTTCTGCCCGGTTATACAATGCTCAGTAAGTAGTTGAGCAGTAGCAAACGTTAAATCTCTAAGTGGTAATGAGAACTTGCATTCAACACTAGGAAAATAAAGTCTTGTTATTCTACCAGTTTTACTGCTCAACTATTGTTGATTTCACTTTTGCATAGCGTTGTCATAAATGTAATTTTTAAGGCTGCTGCGTGAGAGTGGGATGTGAGTGTAGTCCAAGTCAGTGTCCTTTGCAGCTGACTTAGCCTCAAAGTCGTCTTTTTCATTTCCTAGTATGTCAGTATCGCCAGGAACAAACATAAAAGTTATCTTATTTAGAAGATTATTAATATGGTGCTGGATATATGTGACTTTATTGCTATTGCAATTGGGATTAAATAGAGCTTTTAGGACAGACTAAGAATCACTGTAAATGTTGATAGACAGAGTTTTGTTTGGTAGTAAAGTAGCCCACTAAACAGCTTGGTAGACAGCATCTTCTTCAGCTTGATATGTGAGGGTATCTGTACCTTCTAACATATTTTGGGCAAAAAATATGTCCAGTTTAGAGGAAGATACAGATACTTGAGCAGACATGAAGAGGGCTTTTAGACCATCTGTGTAGATATTAATGTCTGCATGTTATCCATGGAGAAAACAGAATTCACCAAATGTATCCTGGGAATAACCTTGTTTACAGGGTGATGATCAGAGATAGTAGGGTAGTTGCAATATGGTAGCATTTGAACAGCCGTAGATAAGAGTAGAGACCGTTGTTGAGCCTTGATGTTTGTAGCCTTCTGATGTAGTAGTTCAGAACCTTTCCACAATACATAGTGGCAAAGGAAAAAGCTCTGCTAGAATCAGAAAGGCATTAGTAGAAACAGTTCTGCAGCACTTTGAAATTCTGATGGCAAACTGTCTTTGAAGAGAGAGTAATTTACTTGCTACAGAATTTTTACTAGTTACATGATCCTAGCTAGAGGCCGCGTAAAGTAGCATTGGTTGTATTGCCCCATTATATAGAGTTTTATAAGCTTTATGATTTAGTCTCCCGGTGCACCTAACACATTTTATCAGCATGTAGTTTATTTTCTTGGCCTTAGCCAAGATGTAACCAATATGGCAACGGAATGTGGTTTCTATTCTTTCTTGTTTTATTTTGTACGAAGTTTCTGTTTACACGAGTAGTAGTGGTTTGGGCCATACTGATCACAAAAATAATTTTCTAATTACAAATTTGAATTAAATTAATTTTATTTTAACAATAATGCAAAGTTTCTGTATTAATTATTAAATGTTTTTACAAATTTGAATTAAATTATTTTTTTAATTATAAATATGACACAAATTTGAATTAAATTAATTTTATTTTAACAATATTGGGAAGCTTTGATCACAAAATTCATTTTTAAGATTTCTTTTAATATAAAATTAAGTTGCAGTGATAATTTAATTAAAATTTGTCAATTAAATTTAAAATATGACAATTTGAAATAATATTTTATTATTATAAAATTAAGTCGCACTGATCATTTTTAAAATAAAAATTTGTCGAATAGAATTATTTCAGATCACAAAATTAATTTTTCGACTAAGATTACAAATTATTATTTAATTTAATTAATAAATTATTATTTAAAATTATAAAAGTTTGTCGAGTAAATTAAGTTAAGATTACAAATAATTTTTGAGGATATAAATATTTTTTTAATAAAATTATTTTCAGATCAAACATTTGTCGAGTAAATTAAGATTACAAATAATTTGTCGAGTAATAGTTTTATTATCAATACTGAAATCAATTTTCTTGATTGATATTCGGGTACACAAATTAATATAACACCGAAATTATTTTGAGAAGGTTTTTACATTACAGTTTATTTAAGTGTTTCCACTTTTTCCTTCAGTTTATCTAAAGTAAGACGTATTTCTGCAAGTAAATGCAGGAATGACTTCACGATTGCTGACGATAATTCTCGATTTAATTTTTGATATTTTAAAATGTGACACGAAGAAAGTTCGTTTTGAAAGTCGTCAATAAATTGCTGGTCAAGTATTTGGTAATGAGAAACATAATTCCAGTTTAGATAATCTTTTAATATGCGTAAAGTCATAGTTTTTAATCGTTGGTATTTTAAAATTTTTTTAATATCTAACGTATGTATGTATCGCCTAATAAAATTATCGGAAAGAATTTGAAATTCGGCGACTTTATTCCAATCAATTAATTTTTCAAGAGAAATCTTGTTCACAAAATTAAGATTACAAATAATTTGTTGTGTTTAATTTTCAAATTAATTTTTCGGGTTATAAATTATTTTCAGATCAGAAATTTATCGAGTAAATTACAATTATAAATAATTTTAATATTTAGAAAACTTCTCAATCCATACAATTTATTCTAATATAAAGGATAAATTAAAACACGACAACTTAAAATAATACTTTAACAATCAGGCAAAGTTTAATAATTTTTTTAATTATTAAATTATTAAATTAATTTGCAATAATAATTTTTACAATTTGTTCTAATATCCAAGTAAATTAAAACACGACAACTTAAAATAATATTTTAACAAGACAAAGTAAAATACGGAAATAGTTCAATATAATAATTATTTAAATTATGTTTCTTACTTATTTATTAAATACCTATACAGTGTATTCATTTTGAAAATATCTGGTTTTTGTTTAAGAACTGTTGGTAAGATAGCATATCGCAAAAAGAACATTTCTTTTTAATATTATCCAATCTTAAACACCCAAGAAGTTCGATGTCTAAATAATTGTAGTTCCATTAGTAAAATAAAAATTTCTATCTGTCCAATTTTTGAGGATTTAGGTACTCCCAACTTTTCAATGTCAAATGATGGAATTTTTATGTTATATATTGCTTCGGTTAAGTTTAAAAAATTAAATTCAATTTGCCCTCCCTTGTAATAAATTATATCGTACTTTTTTATATAAATTAAATAAAATTTCATATACCTTACTATGAATTTCTAACATCCAAAATTATGTTTTTTATATGATAAATACAGCTCATGTAAAGAAATTTCCAAATTTAACAGATTTTTTTTATTATCTCGTGGTGATAAATTATCGAAAGTAATGAATTGATTATAAAAATCCATCTTCCAAAAATTGTTTGTATGTCTTGCTTCAAACCCAATTTGTCTACATAAGATGTTGAATGGAAGATTTTCGTCTCGGATCGTGAAAGCTTCGAAGACATGGGTAACTCTTATATCAGAAACTATTACTCCATGAATGTTTCTTTTTTTCTTTTTTTGGTAGTAAAATTAACTTGCCATTGATCTTTCGCTCATAATTGATACTTTTTAACGGAATCCATATAAAGGTCTATTACAGTTCTATAGGAGTGTCTAATGTTTTTATGCCAACAGTCGATAAGTTGAAATGCTTGAAAATCTATTAACATCGCATTCTGTAATTTTATATAAATAAAAATTAGGATTACTATTATTTTATATTTAATAAGAAAATAACGAAAACATTTCATACATAAACATTTCTTACCGACCATATAGAATGTTCATTGATGTACCAAATGTTGTCTCGTCTTCCTATTTTTGATATTATATCGCGATTATATTCAATTATTTCATCCATTTTATCAAATTGTTAATGTGAAATCTATAAAAATATAATTTTTAAAATTTATATTGTAATTGAATTGAAATGAAACTTGTTTTTAAAATTTACAAAATTTAGTTACCATAATGAAATGAAAGTAAAAGATATATTACAAGAATTTTACTCAAATTGTACAGTAGCAATAATGATAATAATAATATTACAAAATGGTCTTTCTTCAAATCAAATTTGTACTGCGTGATTCAACCTATTAAACTTTGAATTACTATACGGTTTATACTAAACCATAATTTCTTTGAAATAATATTTATTTAACTGACAAACTCTAATTAAAGATATTAAATTTATAAAATGAAACTGTGATTACATACATTTTTTTTATTTATTATAAACTCATTTCACTTCAATGAAAATTATTATATATCAACGAACTTTAAGAATAAATTTTACAACAATAAGGTGGTTTATTTTAAAAACAACTTATTTAATTAAGCTAACTAAAAACAATAAAATTGTAACACTATCTGTATTAGTTATATATTATAGTACGTAAAATTTTGCAATAATATTATTATTGCAACTGATTTGCAATAATAATAATAATTTTTAAAACAGCAATTTAAAATAATATAACATTAAAGTTTCGTTGATTGTAACAAAAAATTACAGCTCTATTTGTACTTAAATTCAAAGGATATTGACAGGTTTTTTACTACAATAGTTATAGAATGAAGCTGATAAAATTTATAAAGCAAAATTTCAAAAATTGTTTGTGGAATAACATGGTTCATCTGAGTTTCATATTTTATAAACTCATCAATATAGTTTAAAATTCTACCACCTCCATAAATTGATGTTAAACTTGTGAATTTTCGAAATATTTACTTTTATCTAGAAAAATGTCTAACCCAAACTTTTGGTCTAAGGCAAACTTTTGCTTTTTCAACTCGTGATTTTCTATATTTCTAGGTTTGGCCTCGTTTATTACCGAAAATTGTAAACGAAGATAATGTCTATATCAAAAAACTATATTATAATACACTGTATTAATTTTAATGCAGGCTATTTGGGAATTTTTGAGAGTTGAAATCTAATTTATATTAAAGTATCTCAATTAAATATAGTCATACAAAGAAAAACGATATTTATTATAAATTATTTTAATACTTACTACAGGAGAATTTTATAGTACCAGAGTATATGTTGTCTAAAATTTAAAAAATGATAGATTCATTATAAAAATGAATTTCTGCAAGTAAGTGAAGTAATAAACTTTTGCTGACTTTAAGTAAATTATTCGTAATTCAGAAAATAAATTATATAGCATCTCGAAAACTCTATAACTCTCTAAAATTTTGTTTCTCATATGATAGATATAAACCATGCAAATAATTGTCAAATCTTACCGATTTTTTATGTCTAACTGTTAAATTAAAAAAAAAATAATAATAGACTCATTATAAAAATCAGTTTTCCCGAACTCTAGACTATCTTGTTACAAACCTAAACTCCCAGAACTATGTGTTAACAAAGATTTTCATTGTGAAGCGCAAATGCCTCAAAATCAATAATCACACATATTAAATAATAATAATAGTAATAAATACTTACCTTCAAAATTTATTAAAACAGAATTCAATATCACATGAAACTAATTCAGTAATATTTCAAAATAAAAAGTTATGCATATATTAAAATAATAAGTCAATGAACTTTACTAAACCTCTAAAAGACGTATTTTAAACATTTACACAATTGTCTAAATGGTCGTACATTGCATTAAATTTTACCACCTTACATTGATTCTCTTATATTTCTTGATGTTAAACTTGTGAATTTTTCGGAGATTTAGTTTTATCTAGAGTTAGGTCTAAGTCAAAGGCAAACTTTTAAATAAAAATACTTACTTTCTGAAGAGGATGATCTTGTATAAGAGGTTCTTGCAAAAGAAGTTCTCGGCAAGGTATTGAACCAGTCTCTTATAACCAGTATTTATACCATCTCTTAATGCAAAAACAACGGAAAAAGGATATATCAAAATTAGCAACTTTGAAAAACAAAAGATATATATATATTAGTACAAAAATGAAATTGTTTTATTTTTAAATTATTATTGGAAATTAACTGTTTTTGATCCGTTTTTATATTTCTGTTATTCAAGGTATGGTGTAAAGATAGTGTATTATTGGAAATTAACTGTTTTCGATTCATTTTTATATTTCCTGTTTTTAGGGTATAATCTAAAAATATTAATATATTATATAATATATATATATCTTTTGTTTTTCAAAGTTGCTAATTTTGATATATCCTTTTTCCGTTGTTTTTGCATTAAGAGATGGTATAAATACTGGTTATAAGAGACTGGTTCAATACCTTGCCGAGAACTTCTTTTGCAAGAACCTCTTATACAAGATCATCCTCTTCAGAAAGTAAGTATTTTTATTTAAAAGTTTGCCTTTGACTTAGACCTAACTCTAGATAAAACTAAATCTCCGAAAAATTCACAAGTTTAACATCAAGAAATATAAGAGAATCAATGTAAGGTGGTAAAATTTAATGCAATGTACGACCATTTAGACAATTGTGTAAATGTTTAAAATACGTCTTTTAGAGGTTTAGTAAAGTTCATTGACTTATTATTTTAATATATGCATAACTTTTTATTTTGAAATATTACTGAATTAGTTTCATGTGATATTGAATTCTGTTTTAATAAATTTTGAAGGTAAGTATTTATTACTATTATTATTATTTAATATGTGTGATTATTGATTTTGAGGCATTTGCGCTTCACAATGAAAATCTTTGTTAACACATAGTTCTGGGAGTTTAGGTTTGTAACAAGATAGTCTAGAGTTCGGGAAAACTGATTTTTATAATGAGTCTATTATTATTTTTTTTTTAATTTAACAGTTAGACATAAAAAATCGGTAAGATTTGACAATTATTTGCATGGTTTATATCTATCATATGAGAAACAAAATTTTAGAGAGTTATAGAGTTTTCGAGATGCTATATAATTTATTTTCTGAATTACGAATAATTTACTTAAAGTCAGCAAAAGTTTATTACTTCACTTACTTGCAGAAATTCATTTTTATAATGAATCTATCATTTTTTAAATTTTAGACAACATATACTCTGGTACTATAAAATTCTCCTGTAGTAAGTATTAAAATAATTTATAATAAATATCGTTTTTCTTTGTATGACTATATTTAATTGAGATACTTTAATATAAATTAGATTTCAACTCTCAAAAATTCCCAAATAGCCTGCATTAAAATTAATACAGTGTATTATAATATAGTTTTTTGATATAGACATTATCTTCGTTTACAATTTTCGGTAATAAACGAGGCCAAACCTAGAAATATAGAAAATCACGAGTTGAAAAAGCAAAAGTTTGCCTTAGACCAAAAGTTTGGGTTAGACATTTTTCTAGATAAAAGTAAATATTTCGAAAATTCACAAGTTTAACATCAATTTATGGAGGTGGTAGAATTTTAAACTATATTGATGAGTTTATAAAATATGAAACTCAGATGAACCATGTTATTCCACAAACAATTTTTGAAATTTTGCTTTATAAATTTTATCAGCTTCATTCTATAACTATTGTAGTAAAAAACCTGTCAATATCCTTTGAATTTAAGTACAAATAGAGCTGTAATTTTTTGTTACAATCAACGAAACTTTAATGTTATATTATTTTAAATTGCTGTTTTAAAAATTATTATTATTATTGCAAATCAGTTGCAATAATAATATTATTGCAAAATTTTACGTACTATAATATATAACTAATACAGATAGTGTTACAATTTTATTGTTTTTAGTTAGCTTAATTAAATAAGTTGTTTTTAAAATAAACCACCTTATTGTTGTAAAATTTATTCTTAAAGTTCGTTGATATATAATAATTTTCATTGAAGTGAAATGAGTTTATAATAAATAAAAAAAATGTATGTAATCACAGTTTCATTTTATAAATTTAATATCTTTAATTAGAGTTTGTCAGTTAAATAAATATTATTTCAAAGAAATTATGGTTTAGTATAAACCGTATAGTAATTCAAAGTTTAATAGGTTGAATCACGCAGTACAAATTTGATTTGAAGAAAGACCATTTTGTAATATTATTATTATCATTATTGCTACTGTACAATTTGAGTAAAATTCTTGTAATATATCTTTTACTTTCATTTCATTATGGTAACTAAATTTTGTAAATTTTAAAAACAAGTTTCATTTCAATTCAATTACAATATAAATTTTAAAAATTATATTTTTATAGATTTCACATTAACAATTTGATAAAATGGATGAAATAATTGAATATAATCGCGATATAATATCAAAAATAGGAAGACGAGACAACATTTGGTACATCAATGAACATTCTATATGGTCGGTAAGAAATGTTTATGTATGAAATGTTTTCGTTATTTTCTTATTAAATATAAAATAATAGTAATCCTAATTTTTATTTATATAAAATTACAGAATGCGATGTTAATAGATTTTCAAGCATTTCAACTTATCGACTGTTGGCATAAAAACATTAGACACTCCTATAGAACTGTAATAGACCTTTATATGGATTCCGTTAAAAAGTATCAATTATGAGCGAAAGATCAATGGCAAGTTAATTTTACTACCAAAAAAAGAAAAAAAGAAACATTCATGGAGTAATAGTTTCTGATATAAGAGTTACCCATGTCTTCGAAGCTTTCACGATCCGAGACGAAAATCTTCCATTCAACATCTTATGTAGACAAATTGGGTTTGAAGCAAGACATACAAACAATTTTTGGAAGATAGATTTTTATAATCAATTCATTACTTTCGATAATTTATCACCACGAGATAATAAAAAAATCTGTTAAATTTGGAAATTTCTTTACATGAGCTGTATTTATCATATAAAAAACATAATTTTGGATGTTAGAAATTCATAGTAAGGTATATGAAATTTTATTTAATTTATATAAAAAAGTACGATATAATTTATTACAAGGGAGGGCAAATTGAATTTAATTTTTTAAACTTAACCGAAGCAATATATAACATAAAAATTCCATCATTTGACATTGAAAAGTTGGGAGTACCTAAATCCTCAAAAATTGGACAGATAGAAATTTTTATTTTACTAATGGAACTACAATTATTTAGACATCGAACTTCTTGGGTGTTTAAGATTGGATAATATTAAAAAGAAATGTTCCTTTTGCGATATGCTATCTTACCAACAGTTCTTAAACAAAAACCAGATATTTTCAAAATGAATACACTGTATAGGTATTTAATAAATAAGTAAGAAACATAATTTAAATAATTATTATATTGAACTATTTCCGTATTTTACTTTGTCTTGTTGTTAAAATATTATTTTAAGTTGTCGTGTTTTAATTTACTTGGATATTAGAACAAATTGTAAAAATTATTATTGCAAATTAATTTAATAATTTAATAATTAAAAAAATTATTAAACTTTGCCTGATTGTTAAAGTATTATTTTAAGTTGTCGTGTTTTAATTTATCCTTTATATTAGAATAAATTGTATGGATTGAGAAGTTTTCTAAATATTAAAATTATTTATAATTGTAATTTACTCGATAAATTTCTGATCTGAAAATAATTTATAACCCGAAAAATTAATTTGAAAATTAAACACAACAAATTATTTGTAATCTTAATTTTGTGAACAAGATTTCTCTTGAAAAATTAATTGATTGGAATAAAGTCGCCGAATTTCAAATTCTTTCCGATAATTTTATTAGGCGATACATACATACGTTAGATATTAAAAAAATTTTAAAATACCAACGATTAAAAACTATGACTTTACGCATATTAAAAGATTATCTAAACTGGAATTATGTTTCTCATTACCAAATACTTGACCAGCAATTTATTGACGACTTTCAAAACGAACTTTCTTCGTGTCACATTTTAAAATATCAAAAATTAAATCGAGAATTATCGTCAGCAATCGTGAAGTCATTCCTGCATTTACTTGCAGAAATACGTCTTACTTTAGATAAACTGAAGGAAAAAGTGGAAACACTTAAATAAACTGTAATGTAAAAACCTTCTCAAAATAATTTCGGTGTTATATTAATTTGTGTACCCGAATATCAATCAAGAAAATTGATTTCAGTATTGATAATAAAACTATTACTCGACAAATTATTTGTAATCTTAATTTACTCGACAAATGTTTGATCTGAAAATAATTTTATTAAAAAAATATTTATATCCTCAAAAATTATTTGTAATCTTAACTTAATTTACTCGACAAACTTTTATAATTTTAAATAATAATTTATTAATTAAATTAAATAATAATTTGTAATCTTAGTCGAAAAATTAATTTTGTGATCTGAAATAATACCATTCGACAAATTTTTATTTTAAAAATGATCAGTGCGACTTAATTTTATAATAATAAAATATTATTTCAAATTGTCATATTTTAAATTTAATTGACAAATTTTAATTAAATTATCACTGCAACTTAATTTTATATTAAAAGAAATCTTAAAAATGAATTTTGTGATCAAAGCTTCCCAATATTGTTAAAATAAAATTAATTTAATTCAAATTTGTGTCATATTTATAATTAAAAAAATAATTTAATTCAAATTTGTAAAAACATTTAATAATTAATACAGAAACTTTGCATTATTGTTAAAATAAAATTAATTTAATTCAAATTTGTAATTAGAAAATTATTTTTGTGATCAGTATGGCCCAAACCACTACTACTTACACGTGCACTAGCTGGTCGATCTGTCAAAGTTTTTTGCGTCCTTTTGTGAAAATTAAAATTAATATAAAAATGAATATTATGACGTTGAATAGTGATGATAATAATAAAAAGATTGTAAATAATTAAAAAATAAAGTTTTTAAAATAAATTGTTCATTCAAATTCATTAAATCTTTATATTTTTAAATTTGTTCACATAAAGTCTTTTATAAATAATAGCACATATTAACTAACTAATTAATAATTATATATTTTGGACCTAAGGTTTTTAGGGTTTCATTAAAAATATTTATTTTTGTTAAAATCTTTCTATAAAATCATGCTTAAATATTACGTAAGATAGGGAAGGGAAGGGGGATCAAAGAAAATATTACGGTTTCTTACAAAGGGGTGAATGGGGTCTAGAATGGCCAAAATCGCCCTTACGTAATTTATGGACGGACCCTAAATTGAACACCTATAAATAACAATCTATATTGAAATATGCATAGTCAATTAATTGTTATGTTTACATATTAATATATCATTTATACTTAAATTTATCTTCAGCTTACAGTATACATACATATATTATTTATTAGATATCATGCTGATATAAGAATTTAGGTTTGGCGGGATGAAATAGGGCGATCTTCCAAGAAGGGATATCTCGCTGAAGTACTTATTCTATGAGAAACTTCTCCCTATTTAAGTATTAGGCACGTGAAGAAAACCCAAAAAAACATTGGCCAGCCCGTTGGTGAGAGCGAACCCGCGACCAACCGCTAGTGTTCAGTGGTGTTTCCACTGACCGCTGAGGACACTATTTTTAATGACAGCAGGAATGAGTATATTTAAATAAGAACAAACATGAAGGAAATTTTTGTTAAAGACGAACATTATAGATACAAGTAATTGTTAAATAATTATAATGTTATTTATTTATTTATTTTTACTCTTTCCGCTCTGTGGGCAATAAGAGGATATCTTTTTTTTACAAGCCCATCGTGGGTTCGCCACGCCAGGATCCAATGGTAGGATCGAGTGGTAAAAGATGGGGCCCGACATATCTGGGACAGACGACTCTCCAAAAACTTCCTGGGGATTTTTCGAACGCCCGGATTCGGATGCTTCGAGATAACACGTTATTTTATTTTAGTTTTCTAGCAGAAATGTTCCAAACTTCAATATATATATATTTTTGTCACTACTACAACTTGCAAACAGAATGATTAAACTTTTACTTCGTCAATAAACGCCGTGTGTTGTATTTGACAAATTAAATATTAATAAACTGATCGCTTGTTATCGCTTCCTTTAAAACTTGTGAAACTTGTTCATACTTTAATTGAAATCATTTTTTCTTTCCCGGATGTAACAGAGGAAAAGTATAGAGATCGGTTAAAAAATGACACTAAGGATTTTAGATTTTTGATTTTTGGACCCAGGAAACCTTGAAACGTCGAGAAATGCAAAAAAAAAAAAAAAAAAAAAAATTAGTTGAGGTTTTTCTGTATGTATGGATGTGTCTGTGTGTATATGTTGCAAAATTTTTTCCACCTACTTTAAAACTTAATAATTTCTATGTTTTTTGTCGAAAATTTCTGAAATTTTGCAAGGTGATTTATGTATTAGGGGAAGATGTTTTCAGAAATTTTCAGGAAAGTAGGCCCAATGGTTCGGGAGATATTAAGGGGTAAAGCCATATCTCAAAAAGCTTCCAAGTTAAGGAATTTTTTTCTCGTACAAAATTTTAGTTTAATAATATAAAAACTTTTCTATATTCTCTAAATTAAGCCTTTTGCTTTTTATTATAATTAACAATATAAACGTTATTTTTTAAATAAAATCTCATAACAGATAACGCCACATAAAATTTTTTAAACTGCTAATATGTTTCTCAAACATAAAATATTTTTGCCCGTTTAATTAAAAAAGTTATTTTTAATTACAGCGTTTCTATAAGCATTTAAGAAAGCCAACCATGTTAGATTATTTCTTTATTTATTAACATAACAATAACATTGCTACCGATACACTGGGAACAATGTTTTTAGATTTATTTTCGAAACATTAACAATATTAATATCAAATGTAAACATTCTATAAGTATGTCGTTTATGTTGCAAGTTTTAAACAATTTTAAGTTTTCTTACAGTTTTAAATTTTAACAGGTTATAAATAAACGTATTTCAAATCTTACATTAAAACAGTTTGTAGTTTACTAACGGATCTATTGAAAATTAGAGAAAATATTAAACATTGAAAAGACTTTATGAAATATTTTAAAAACATCAAATGGAAGACGGATATTGAAATCAATATTTTCGTAATACATTAACTTACATATGTATCCATTGTTAACACAACAATGATTTTAATAAGCCTTCCTTTAACTACGTGTACAGGTTTTGAGCCAATTTTAGCCTCTTCTCCTTTACCCGTGGATCCCCGGAAGAAATGAGTTAAAATATTTTGTAACTGATAGTTTATTCACACGACAACTAAGTAGGCTTATAAAAACAAATTCGTATGCCACTAATACCACCAAAAAAAAGTTCAATGCCTAGACACGCTCTATCTCTATTATGTACAATGATGTACTTTTCGCAACTTCCCTTAAACTGAACGTGTAATTAATGGAAGGCCCATAAGTTAACATGTGATTTTCAGAAACTTTTGAGCAACATAATACATAGTATTTAATCAAATGGCTAAAGTATAAGATTTTAGGATTAAACATAATTTATTTCCAAATCCATTAACATTAAAACAATACAGCATTAAATTATTCAAAATCTAAAAGAACTAACAGTCATTCAACACATCTTTTTTAAAACAATGATCAATTCATACAGATATAAATATAAACTATACATAAATACAATGCAATACAATAATAATTTGTACCATTTAACAGCCAGTGAACATTAAGTTTATTACAAATTAGATAAAGATGATTACGTATTGTTTCCCATTTAAAAAAATCCAAAGACATATCAGAATGATAATTTTAAGAGAAAATATAAAATAATTAATTCAATATTATAAAAATGCAATTCAAATTTATGAATTTTAAGCCTTTTAACGTTTATTCATATAATTAACTTTTATATAATGACTAAGGCTAGGATATCTAGTAACTAAACAACATATAAAAATCACATAACTATTTATAAGTAATAAATTATATGATTTTTAACGTATAGATGTCCTAGCCTTAATAATAACTTAAAAATAAACAGTAAATTTTAATCCAAAGGCTTCAACTATCCGAGCAAACTATCTAGTTAATAGTTTTAGTATAACATTTTTTTAAATATATATTTGTATAGCTAATTGTAATAATAATTCTATTAGATTTTTGTTATTCAATATTATTTATGTTTAGCATAAAGCTTTAGGCTATATCATCGATGGAAAATTCGATTTTTAGGCAATTGGATGGATTAACGAATTAATAAAAGCTATCTTTTAGGCTCCAGTAAATCCATTTGAACGGAACGATTACATACTCTATGTATAAATATAGGCTATTATTAGTGAAGCTTCAACTTATAATCTATAATCTAGAATTTTCTAGGATAAAAATATCGTAATTTTAATTGTAATATTACTATTGATTTGTATAATAGTTTTTTAGAGTTTAAATCTTACGTTTTAAAATATATTTTCAAATTTTTTTAGAAACGAAAAAGCTTTAGATTTCTAATCTAGAATCTATTTTACTTAGAAATAATATTGTATTATTTATAATATTTAAGAATATTGATTCATTATATTAACTTGTTTGCCAAATTTTATTTCATAAATATATTTTCTTGAAGAAGATTTTCATAAATGCTTGAATCTCATAGCAAAATCAATCATTTTTCTTCCTCATTGATCATTCTAATTTGTCTTTACTTTTTTACATTCGTATTTATTATTTTATCAAATGAATGAATAAATTTATACAATTTCTATTGTATTCATCTTATTTCGAATGGAATTTTTGGCGAGAAAAATAATTTTTAAATATTTCTTAAATTTCTTTCGCTACAATTAATTTGCAAAAAGGTAATTTTAATTAATTTATGATTTAACATCATGTTATAATATCAATCCAATAAATATTTTATACAATTTACTTATAAGAGTTCATAATACATTCAAACCTCTGAAAAATGGCCATTGACAGGAACATAAACAGGTCGATATGTGGAGGTTATTCTGTATTTTTGTTTTAAAAAGTTCCTGAAAAAATGGTCTTTGTTGGGAGGTGGCCATTATTAGAGGTTCGACTGTATATTGATCAAAAGCATTTTATTTTCTTTTTCCTATTTCAACTTCTACATTTTCCCTATATCTATCAATGTGTACCAATTTTTCGATATGTTTGCCAGCCAATTTTAGCACTATCGAAGAAAATAAGTGTTGTACTGTCAACTGGTTACACATATCTATATTTGTACTATTGTATTATATTTTCCAGAAAGGTTCAAAAGGGATCGGTAAATATTTTTTTAATTACGAGTATTATGTTTCACATGACTAATATGAGAATAAAATGTCAGATATGTGAATTGTTCCAATTAATTGAATATTTTATCTACGATAGAAAACATTTTTAAAGTTGTGAAAACAGCTATCAGATTCTTAAATAAGTAGAATTACGCAAACACGGGCCAGAAGAGCTCCAATAATTACAGAAAATGTAGTTTAATTCATTATTGAAAATATATTTAACTTAGCAGCTATTCTTGATCCAACTAAATCATTTATAAATGAAGGAAAATAGACAAGATGTACAGTACAGTACAGTACAGTACAATTCACACTTAGTCAGGAAATAAAACCAAAATTAAGACCTTAAAGAATACAATTTATAAGTTATATTTTTTAACATTTTCTTCAAAACTGAACTGATAAACAAGAATATCTATTATTTTCAGGTACGTATATTTATATTTTTATGATGACCTTCAATCTATGTTAGTCATATCACACGGTAAGAGATTCTGTTATTGTCGCGAAAAATTCGGCCGTTTCTGACTCCCAGTGCTTTATTTTTTATGGATTTATTCCTATAAGACTTTTTATTCTTCAAACAAGTATATTATGAATAGGACGTGCGATACTATTGATAAAACTGAAGTCGGTTGTATAACTCACTTGGGTTTTTATCTCTCCTTAAGATAGTATCTTAAGGAGAGATACTGTCAGTTCGAAATAGAATTTTTATTTTTAATAGATTTTTTCAGCGGATGATCTACATCCTTTAAAATAATTTTTTTTTACAATTTTCACAAAATAATCTGTTTTGCATCCAGTTATGATATGATTAAGTTCTCTGTATTTAGAATACACATTAAAATTTACAGATATTATTAAATGACATACAACTAACGTTTATCTTAATATTTTTAATCATTCCTTGCTTTTTCTTTTGTAGTTTAATTTCTACTATTGATAATTTCTTATAAGCTTGTATAGTTATTTGTAAATAATTGTTTTTTTCTTTCTTTTTCTAGTTCTAATAGTATTATCATAATGTCCACTTTTGATACGATATATAACGAGATACTTATACAAATTAATTTCTTTAGCATTTGATTTCGGGAAATATTTCTGGTCTAATTTTTTCTTCATTTCATTGCATAAATTCTAGATGATTTAACTGAACTGTTTTCTCTTCTATAAAAAATATATGCAAATAATTGAACAGATTTTAATGAAATAATATTAAACTGGGATATACCTTTAAATGTTGCACACAAGATTAAAATTATCCTATTCAATTTATATCATCCTCAGGCAGAAGAAAATATTTTGAGAAATTTTCCATGCTATTTTATTCTAGTAATTTTTCCATCAACGAATAAATGTGTATACTTCATTATAACATTATTAATGATTGTCATTAATAAGAATGAATTTTATCGATATGTGAATTAATTACACACATTTTCTATCTCTCCAATTAATTTTTACCATTATATATAAAGAAAGTACCACATTGTTGTACTAATTGACTAAGATTTGAGAAAAGAAATACATAATTATAAACGAAGTAAATTAATTAAATAGTCAATAAAATTATTTATGTATATTAATGATATAATATTTTGCACAGTATCTATGAAAGTTAATGTAGACAGGAAGACTACGATTATAATAAATGTGATATGTTTCTTATACGATGTTATTTATAGTTATAATATTGTTTTATTTAATCATATTTCTTCCTTTGAGCTAATCAAATTATCTTCACTATTGCAATATTTCACAAAGTGCTTCAATTATATTTATGAGTTAAAGCTATTAATTTAACTTTCAGTAACAATTAATTGCATATTTTTAAAAATTTGTGCTGATTAGCGACAAAGAATAAATTATTAAAATGTTCTCATCAATTTGAATTTCATTTTGTAGAGTGTATCCATCTTCATTTATTTTACTTTAATAGCTTTGGATTAGAATTTATAATATGAATTACGTTACTGGTTAATTTTTATTAGTAACGTAGTAAAATGACTGGAAAATTTTAAAGTAAACTATTAACTTTTTAGTTTATGGAAATTAATTTAAAAGCTTTGTTTAAAAGAGTTCATTTCTATGTGAAATTGGTAATCAGAAAATTGCAGAATTGATATTTATACAAATACTTAACAAATTGAACTGGATAAATGGCCTGTGTTTTACATTATAATAAAACGCTACTATTCCCAATAAATCCATTTAGACCACCAGTGGCATATGAAACGAGGATCAAAAACTTGACTCCAAACTTTATACATCTCTACAACAGAAACAGAATGAACAGAAAATAAAGTTCTGAAAAGGCAAGGATTATTATTTAGTTTGATATGTAAAAATTTATCGTGATTTCTGGGTTTCAAACCAGAATAACGAGCACACAGTCCTGTAATAAAAACATCTTCTATACGTATAAACGGTATTTTTAACGAGTTATTATAAAGCTCTGATACAGCATAATTTCCTAAAATGTATGCTCCTCCAGTAAGGTAATCTGGGTACATAGGTTCGGGGTATTCATTTGTGGGCATGAACCATTTATGAGCAGGATTTTTAACTGGCGTAACTTTCGAAGAAAGAGTACCAACCATCAACTTTACATCTTTCGCCGATTCAATATATTTAATGATATTTGGGATATGCAAAAATACATCATCGTCCACTTTCATAACATATCTAGATATTTTACAATAATTTACAATCCACTTTAACAGTAGGACGGATTTAATAGTTAAATTTAAATAATTTTCTATAAAATTGTATTGAATAATGTCTGAATATTTTTGACTTTCTTCTTGAAGATCATCACTTATCTTAGAATTGTTTGTAGTACCTACTAAGAAATAAAATAAGGTATTTTCTGCCTGTGAAACATCTATACCCCAAGTATCTCTTATAGCTCTTCTTTTAAGAAAATTACCAATTGATGAGCAAACAATAATTACTAATTTTGTTTCTGACTGACACAAAAATTTAGGCTGTAATATAGGAACGGTATTCGATTGCTGGACTAGTTTCTGATATGCATGTCTTTGTGCTACCCAATCATTTATTTCACTGTTGTTTATAAATACTCGGATAGCAACGTTTGGATCGGATTTCTGAATTAAGACTTGATAGACCAGTATGATTATAAAAGTACATATCAGGATGATCAATCCTTTATAATATTTATGCAACATGTGATTTTATAAATCAATTTTTTGATCATTTATAAGTTTGTGTTGATAAAGCTGAATGAAACTTTAAAAGGTGTTGATTCCATCTTTGTGAAATCTGAAAATATACATCTGATTAGTAAATACATTATTTTTAATAATTCATTAGTTTACTGGATAAATACATTAAGAAATAAATACAGATTTAATAAATAAAAATTAATTTAATTGCATTTATTATGTATTGTGAAGCAATTAAAGAAGTATGTCAATATTTAAAAGTTTAAAAAAATTAAAATTTATATTTCACATCATAAAAAAATTGAATTATTTAATAACTCCTTCAAGACTTTTTTCTTAATTATATATATTTTTTTATTTTATAAATTGCTTGTCAAATCTATATTTAATTTTAAATTTATTTATTAAAACAAATTTTTTTAGTCGATATTTAAAATTAGTTAAAAGTAATTAAATTTTAAATTTAATCTCTTTATGTACTGCATAATTATTCACAAAATCTTTATTCACAAAAAGGGGATTATCCCTGTTGCAGGGGGTTGTACAAAATTGACTTATAAATTTTCGTATTATTAAAAAATTAACTAGGTTATTAATATTTAACCGTTTTTATACATTGGTTTTATATTGTTTCGTTATTAACATAAATAAAAACAGTTATTTTAACAAACACAGTAATATAATAATGGTAAAGTTATACAATGTTGATATATTTAGACATACTGACATAGATTTACAACATTTTTGTAATTTTAATGAAATAATTATACAGAGAATAGAGATCATTTTTATTTAGGTTATTTAGAGAATTTCTATAATCTTGGGAAGAATCACTTTGGAGTATTCGAGGAATGTTGAAAGAGTCACGAGTACTGCATAATTATTTGGATTATAGAAATTCGACAACAAATAATATACTAAATATTATACACAGTACACATAATAAATATAACCAACCCGATTAAAAATAATAATAAGATTATTTAAAATATTATAAAATAAAATAAAATAACCGGAAAAATTAATAATTTACTTAGTCTTAATAGCCCGATAAAGAAATCCATTCGTTTGAGATTTATATACAGTATTTGTGTATGAAATAAAATTTTATTATTGTTTAAATTAACTTTTACTTATGATAAAACAAACATGCTAATAATAATTTTTAAAATAATATATTTACTTATAATCTCTCAATAGGAATAAAAAGTCAAATATATTGTAAATAAATGTGAAAAAATTAAAAATCTTATTAAACACACGACTGTATTTATAAACGAGAATAAATATTTGTTAAAGTAATTTAAATTCGTTAAAAATATAACAGTACTCTCACTTGTTTTTGTTCTAAATGTTTCTGTTGTTTCCGTTGTAAATTAAAAAAGATATCTTTCACAAATGTTCAATTGCTAAGTTTATCTATCTGTTATTAAAAATAATAATAATAACTTTAGCAATTTATTTTTGTAATTAAATATTAAAACTTTTACAAAACATAAAATAATATTTTATTCTTTCCGAAAATTAAATTTTGCTTTCAAATGAAAATAAAAAAAAATGAAATAATAATTAAATATTTCATCACAAGTAGAATACATAATATATCATTAATCTGAACCGAAATTAAATAGGAATTACTTTATTTACAATCTTTTATATGATTGTAAGTGCTTCGTCTTTAAAATATTTTTAATAATATATTTTATACTATTTAAATACGGTAACTTCCAATAGCGGTCACCTCCCAACAACGGCCATTTTATCAGGAAGGTTTCTTTTTAAAATGCATACGAAATAACCTCCAAACAACGTCTATTTTTCATGATAGTGTCAGTGGCCGTTGTTCGGAGGTTTGACTGTATATATGAAAAATCCGTAAAGTTATAAGATCAATCAAAATAGCATATTCGTATTGTTTTCTACGCGTATTTCTTTATTTAGAAAATAATACGACACATAAAATATTTTAACATGCAACATCAAAAATGATAAAAATTCATATTAAGGTTTATACTGAATATTTACAAATTAAATTTTTTTTTTTACTTTTTTTGTTATAAAGTTATCCAAATAGTAATTCTGTTTATGACAAATAAAGTTAACTATAAAATTTCTATTTTATATCTTGTTTTACATTCACCAGACATGACATTAACTGTTATAATGTCTTTGAAGACGATAAACGACTGACATCGATTAGAAACAAAACTGTCAGGTGTGCCAAAGAAGATAACTTAGGATTTAGGATATATAGGATTTATCTAAATTTAAAAAAAAATCATTAATATTCTTCTATTGTATTATTTGAATAAGGCGATTTTAACTTTCTAGAAACCAATAAAAATAGTTTTATTTTTTTTTTATTTAAAAATATAAGAAAATATCATTCAAATCGTCGAATTCCACATGTTAAATATTAATTTTGGTTTAAAAATAGAGGAATATTCAGTTAAAAACTTTAATTTATCAAAGGAAATAAGCTTCTATAAAAGTATTTAGATACGTTTACATTATCAATTTTATATTAACTTATAATTTTTTTGTTGTTCAAGTGTAGTAAAGATGATTGTATATAAAAATTTAACTAAATACAATTAAAATACAAAAGAAAACCTGAACAAACCATATAACCATCAATTTCAATACAAGGATAAACTGAAACACGACTAATTTCAATAAATACCTCATCAAATCAGAGATCCAGTTTTAATTTACAGACTGATAACATATATTGGCACAGCTTCATAGTGTGCTGTTCTAAAACTAGAGCATTGAACGGATCGATGAAGAAATGGTTTTGATTACGCTTACCTCTATCCAATGAACATGGCTTCACCGGGAAATCAATACAATCTTGCGTAAAACCTACATTAAACGCCATTTTATGTTAAAAAAAATACATATATAACAGAAGGCACGCTAATTTTATTCGTAGTATTTCAAAATAACATATAATATTTTCTTCTGTTTGGAAAATACTTAGCTGAATTATACATCGAAGTAATTTTTATAAGATATTCACGTTCGTATTTCATAATTTTCTTTATAAAAATACTATAAAAGATCAATTTATATTTTTCTGATCAGTTATTTTTAATTTCCTTATGAAATAATGCTTATATCATTTATTACTTCAGCCCTCTAACGGAAATAAGAAGAACTACGTTACGATGATAATATTTTTTTTTAAAACTAATTCTGTCCGAAGTAAGAATTAAATATGATTTTAAAAAATTATTTTAATAAACCATTTTACGTCACAAAGCTTAATTAACTATCAAACATAGTAGTTCGCACTCAATATTCGTTATATAGAAGCGTAGAGTAAATGCTATATTACATAAAAAGCAGCGTATCCCTGTCCACCATTAATCAAGGTCAAAATCCAAGATGGCCGTTAACTGAGGTTACCGCTCGTGTAGTGTAGTGCAATTATAAGCTAATTACTGGCTATTTTATTTATTCCTGCAGGTTCAGAAGTCTTTTTTGTCCATTGTACGTCTTCGTTACGAGTCTGCAAGCATAATATGAACAAATATATTTGGCATATTGAATATTAGTCTATATTTTGTTTTTAAAAAATAAATCTACATGTCAACTTGTTTGGTTTGTTAAGGTTTTAAGAGATCGACAAGATAGCAGTTTATCTTTTTTAAGTTTTTTATCGACTGTGTATTGCATATCGCCTCAACCACGTGATCCTCACGCGCAGTGTTGCCAAATGGCTTCAACACAAAATTTTATAATTATTATTTTTATTTTTTTAACATACCCTTCTAATTATAAAATTTTTCAATGGTATTTTTTTTTTAAATTGTACAAACAAATGGTTTTGCGTTAAACCATTTAACAAGACAAACTTACGAATTACAAATCTTTATTAAATGAGAGGTAAATATTATTTAGTAGTGAAATTATTACAAAGGTTGCTTCTAGTAAATTCCTTGGTATAATATATATTAATTAAATTATCAACAACCGCGAAGCAGATAATAGTGAGGGCTTATCAGACCAATGATAGACACAAACGCTCAGGGATCAAGGATCAAGTGAAAACAATTTAATAAACACAAAAATTACTACATAAGTATGAAAACGAAAACCCGAAGTGCATTTCGGACTACTTTCCCGATAGGAAATACTCCCTCATCAATTGGTATGAACTAAAGGCAATGCTATATTAAAAACTATACAAGGTAACGGTGAACTTAAAACTTTGCCTAAAGATATACAATATAAAGATGAAAACGCCGTTATAACAGTATGAGCAGTAAGCATATCAGTGTAGACAGGTGTAATAAATCTTCATAACGTAGCATGGTGGTGTGACGTACAAGGTGCTGATACAAAACAGTTATAAGTTAGACAATTATTGGTTTACAGTTATGAACTAAAGTTATACAGACAGATAATGTATGTACTGTACAGTACATACCAAAACAAGTAAGACGACAGAGTTGCAGGTGCCAACTTACAACAAGGTGCTGGGAGCGGTAGTAAGGGAGGTGTGTAAAAGTCCATATCCAGTGCACAAGTGGTGACAACATATGATACAATTGCAAGTTTCCATCAGTTTTGAACAACATGTAGTGGTAACATCATAAAGATATTTAGTTTTTAAAAGATATAATTATGCCATCCTTCGTCAATTTTAACACCTTCAATTCTTCAATAGATATGTTGACGATTGTTTTATAATCTATGACCCTGTAATCTTAAACCCTAATAACTTGGTTACAACTGTCAATGGCCTTGATAACAATGTTAAATTTGAAATAGAGAACAAACTTCACAATAAACTACCATTCCTGGATGTTTTAGTTACTAGACATGCTAATACCCTTGAAATGGAAAATTACAAAAAATCATGTAACGTTAATAAAGTCATGGACTACCACTCACATACCCCCTTGTTCATAAAAAGAAACATTTTTGTTAATTTTATCAAAAAGATATTTAATAAAACTACCTCTGATTATAAAAAGAATTATGAGATCACAGACATTGTTAAGACCTTTTTATTAAATAATTACCCAAAAGTACTTCTAGACAAACGAATAAAGCAATTTAAGTGTAATAATAACACAAATATACGTAATAATTTTTTATGTATATAAAAATTATATATGACAGCTCACTTTATTTCTATATTAAAAAACATTCAGTTTAAAAATTTAATTTTTATTTCAAACAAACTGGACTTTGAGTCTCTTGGCACAGACTGGATCCGAAGATTTTGGTGCATTATAGAATGTATTACTAGATGCAATGGGAGACAAGGTTATGTATTCTGTTTATAAAAATTAGAATTTTTAGCTTCCTTAATCTTTAGCTTTCCAAGACTTCCTTAATGACATTTGCAATGGTTATCCTATTTCAGAACAATATATTTTTATGTTTGCAATCTCACCAGGTTCGAGAAGCTTCGGTGGATTATTCCGGTTGCATGCCATTAAATGCTAATCATAGTCTTAATCCGAAATCAAAAATTTCCCTTATTTTTTGAGGTTTTGTCGACATCCAGCCAATGTGAAAATCATTTGTGATCATCACGGAGGGTGCACTTTCGTCTCGTGACAATTCAGTTCGAGAAAGGATCATTTTTATTGCATAAGAGGTGTTCGAAACAGATTTTTATAAAATCTTCTTTTACCTTTCTAGTGTAATTCGTAGAGAATCTTATCAAACTGTTTACGCTTTCAAAATTGACAAGATACTGCGAAATGATTGTGTTACTTAGGCCAAAACGCGTTGCACGGTCACATACGTCTTTATGAAAATTAAATTCGGTCATTACCTTTTACTTGTCGTCGACCGGAGACATTCACGGCACGAATTCTGATAGATTGTCTTTGCACGCTCCGTTCGGTAGCGGTATTTTCAATTATGCTCTTAATGAAATAATGGAATATAGTTGCGGACGATGCATTTCCAAAGTATTTAATTGCCGCAGATAAGATCCGCAACCAGTTTAGCCAATACAAAAGCAAAATTGGAAAGCAGAGCTTCATCCAAAATATCCAAAAACTATTAATTCAAAGTCCCATCCAAATTCAAATGCGGATTCCTCCGAAGAGTCCCACCTATACTGTTAAATTTATATAGTGATATACAAGCCTAAACTAATTTCACAGGTAAATTATGGTAATTTACATACCACTGTCGTTTCCCGAGATAAATTATTAACATGAGGTTAGTTTGGAATGTATGATAAAGAAAGTGAACGGTATGTTGGAACGTCGTCGTGCCAAATTCGCGGTGGCTAACAGACGCGTCTACAACAGTCTTCGACGGGATCTGATGAAGAGGTACGGCCACAAGCGCAAATGCCGCTAACGCTCTTGGCAAACCTGTAAATATGTAAATTAACTCGTATTTATGAAAGAATAAAGCTAACGTCACGTCATTTTCGGAATTAATGCAGCCCTTTCGTATACCTTCGCCAGGTGCCTCTACACTTGGCAATTAGTAGTCATGGAGTCCGCGATCGAAAGTCGCGACGAGGAAAATGATGCGGCGAAGAAAGTCGATTTTGTCAATGAGTAATATGTTCTTTCTCTCTAATACGGCCAAATTTTGGCTCTTTAGAAGATCGAACGCGCGGGCCAGGTTAGTAGACGTTACCGTATTTAGTAATTCGTATCAACACGTTACGATTCAGTAATTAATACGCGATCCCCGATGTCGGTAAAACGCCGGACACCGTCTCTAATTGCGGTCAAGGTGCATTTTTAGTGTAACGTAACTAACATTTGTACCCGCAAAGGGGAAAGGTTAAAGAATTTTAGACGCGTTCGGAATGTTCTCCGGTTAAATTTCTTAATAGTTACTGCAGAATTTACTTTCTTAGAAACGCGAAATGTTACGTACTTACGAATTATTTAACCAAGTCGTGGCCTGTCTCGTAGTAACGCGTGTCTGATGGCGTTACATTCGTTGTAATTACTATTTTCTCATTACGCGTCTAGATATCTCGACTTGTACGAATTAATAATTTTGCCCGAGTGCGACACGCTCGAATGCGCCGCTTGGCGGGGCGAGGACGTGATCAGAGGATACATGAAAACATTTATAATCCCTCTTCCGTTATCGAATTGTTTCGAAATTAATCAGTTTCACCACCATATGTGATAATGAACGACCGTCGTTTAGTTACGTCACGTAAACGTTCCCGTACGTAAAAACAACGTATCATAACTTCGAGAAAGGTCCCGCCACCGAATTTGGTGGTTGCGTACGGGCGTCGTTAAATAGGGACGAGCTTCTATAGGCGTTTTCACGGGAAAGTCGGACTGTCGTCTTAACGAGCTTCAAAGTTTGAAGACCCTGAGATAGGACCTACGAAATTTGGAACCTTTCAAAATGCGAGAATTATCAGACGAGAAACGTGACGTAATTCGCTACTTCGCCTAACTTAATATATGTAATTACTGTAACGTGTTATTCTTTGAAAAATATCCGGTGAAAAGTTTACGTAACTAATAAAATAACGTGTAAACATCCTTTATTTCTTGCTGTGAATAATTCAAATTTCATCGTCGCTCCATGAGATAAATATCCGTTCTAAATCTGAAATAAATAACCTCAACTGATAGGCCTATTTAAATGACAATAATTACAGGATATGTAAATTAAATCGTTGCATTTAATAAGTGTTTTTTTTCAATGTGTAGCGGGTGAATAATTTGTAGTCTGAAGTATAGAGAATAATTTGACACCTTATTCCACCTACAAAGAAATGTTCCCGCGTAGCAATCAAAGATGCGATATTAACGAAAGTGACCGCCATCTTGGATAGTCGCGCGATGAGGCTCGTATTGGATGCCAATCCAATCGCGTCGTGTTAAATTGAGACTGTTTTTCCCTCCGCACATTCTGTTTGAAGATCAAATTATGATGTTTCGCACAGACGATCAGTAAGTGATCCTCAATTTTATATTTAGTGTTTACGGGTCTGTATCCTTCGCCGTGTCGGATGGCCTAATTGGCGGGGAGACTTCCACAATTAAGTCTTCTTTCTTTCGTAGGTGCTGCCAAGTAAAATCTGGAATCAGGTGTGTTCGTAAAAGCATTTATTTTCTTTGTTTTTCTTCCATTTTTGGTATGATCCTCTACTACTTCCTGGTCGAACGTAGTGTAGTTTACAGGAACTTCGATAATTCCGAGTATATCTCCCTAATTTGGAAGCGGAATTCCTCCCAAAGTCCCAAAAGCAAATTGACGCAACCTTTACACACGCAAGAACACGCGAATTACTTAGTTGTGTACGACTACATAGCGGCAGATAAATTTTACCTCGGAAATTCTAGCGTAACCTTGACAACACAAGGCACCTACGAATTTCTGCACCACGTCGAGCAGTTGTGCCTTCGTTGGAAGGCACCTGTTTCGATAACCGCTTACGCACCCGGTGGGGATTTCTATCCGGTGGTGCAGAGAATTCTATATTTACGTCGGTGTCGACACCTCTGCTTGAAGGCCAACGTAACTTGGCACCTTATCGTCGATAAGACGCACGCGCCTACGCGAGAGGATACAATAAAAGCGCGAGAGATGCCGGTGAATTGTCAAAATGACACCTCCAACTTTACCAATTTTCGAAAAATGCACAAATTGTCTTATCCCATCAACTTGGCTCGTAACGTAGCCCGAAAGATGGCTCGGACCCATTACGTTTTGGCCTCGGACATTGAATTGTACCCGTCTCTGAACTTGGTTCCACGGTTTCTGGACATGGTCCTCAAACAAAATGTCTCCTGGCGACGTGTCTACGTATTACCAGTCTTCGAGGTGGAGAAGAACAGTAAAGTTCCCGATACGAAAAAGGAATTATTAGAGATGATGTCCAACAATAAGGCTGTTTTCTTTCACAAATTCGTGTGTGATGTGTGTCATAAATTTCCGGATAGAGATGGCTGGCTGAAGACCACTCCTCCCGAAGATTCTACGACTATCTTTTCTACTGTTAAGCACGCGCCACTGTGGGAACCATTTTACATAGGAACCAACAACGAGCCGACTTTTCACGAGAATTTCACGTGGGAAGGGAAGAAAGACAAGTTTCCTCAGGCAAGTTATTTAAGAGATCCTCCTCCTTTATCCCTCTTTGAATCCTTACTTTGGACTTGTAGGTTCTGGAAATGTGTTTCATGGACTACGACTTCTGCATCTTAGATAATGCCTTCTTGATCCACTCTCCGGGGATAAAGCGCATAGATGGTGCGTCGGAACGTTACAGAGCTCCTTACGTAGTCAATAATACGAAGTTGTATCGGCTATTACATCTCGACCTGACCCAGAAGTACCGCTCCAGATTTAACTGTGTGAAATAAACTTCCGGTTCCAGCGCACAATTTGAATTCGAGAACACCTGGTAGTCTGGTATCCTTTTTAATTTTTATGTTTAAAGAATTATAATGATATTCGTTGCGGAGATTCCCCTAAATTCTTTCTCCGCGGCACTTACAGTACATACGTATTCGGATTAAAGGCTCTTTGTTGAAGCCGCACACATCAGGGTTTGTCGTTACTTACAATCGTAATAAATACGTTTATGTGGTGCAGTTGGATACTACTACTATTGAATAACAAGATTACCCTACATAACAGTATTTATTAGATAAAATATAAAAATCCTGGCCTCTACAGATTATTTAAGGTGTCAAAGTTTTTTCTCTAGTCTACAAATATATTTGGTGAATCAACGTCGCGGGAAATGAAATATTGCAGTATCGATGCGACGCATAAACACGCATTATAGACATGGCGTATATTTTACTTCCCTGTTAAACGTAGCAATAATAAATTAACGAATCGATAAAATAACAATTTGTATTTTTAAAATTAGCAATATCTTCGTAATAATTTTTAAAACAAGACGATATTAAATTAAATTCATTGCTTCATAATAAAATATCGATACCCTTCTTCTATTTTACTTTTCTAAGTATAAATGTGGCTTTTAAAATTTTTTAAAGTCTCTTTCGATACTTGACGTTGAAACATAAGTTATTTACGCCATATTAGTTTGGAGCGCGTCGCGACGCGTATGGGAATACGTAATATGACATACTATACGACGCGTATAATAGTATTATTTCGTCGCACAAAATAACGTAATCGAGTGATTCTTGCGTTAAAGAGCTAATCTGAATTTGATGTAACGTTACCTTTGAATAAAAGAAGAAAGGATTTAGGCCATTTCTAAACGAAAATGTCGTTAACTTTTAGTGACGTCTCTCGTTTACTATTGTTTACAAATACAAAAAAAGTCTATTTCATTACTCGAAACTATAATTATACGCCACGATAATCCACGCGTGTAAACAATGCTTAACGAGTCTAAAATTCGTGACCAGGAAAATGAAGCGAAACGGAAATTCATTTAGAGATGCGATTGACAGAGTTTTATTTTCTTAAAAAGTAAACAATAAAAATAAAAGTAATTTAAAAAGTTTTGAGGGATGAAGAACCTATTCCAAACTCGTAAAACGAATATAGAACAATTTTATGGACTTGCGTTACTGTACTGTACAGTACGTTTCTACATGTTATGGGTTGAAACTGAAGATAAATACGAATGTATTTGTTAAAAGCAATTTTATACCAGATATTAAGTATCGCACACTATTGGTTGTTTGATACACAACTGTGTGTTTTAGTCACTTCTTTCTCAAGGATATTCTAGAAATTCATTTATTTTAGACGCGATAGTGATGAGTAGGCTTGAACATGAAATTATTTTACTGTATTATTCGAACGAATTAATCATTACTTGCCATTTAAAAAATTTACGTCATCGCGATCATCTCTTTGTCTATGAATTGTCTGAGTCGTAGGTACTGTATTTGCGTTTAATTAAACTCGAATTAAATTACCATTTCACACAATTATCGCTATTTATCTTATTTTTATACAGGAATATTTATTATTTTAGACAGTGAAATATATTAAACGATACAACCCGGAATCCTTTTGGGCTATAATATGGCTAATTAATTAATTAAGGTACTGATTAATTTGGTCTAAAGGTAGACGATTATGCCTCCATCTCGTGTTAAATTTAATAATTAAAAATATTTTCCAATTTTCTAAATTTATTTATGTCTTCTAAATTAATAAAGTGTTATCTAATACTACTTTGTATAGAAGATGTATGTAAATTATATGTTCTCGACGTAATTAAACTGGTTTAAATATAACGAAACGTTAATTATAACAACTTTAGAAATAAGTAGAGCATCGATTATCCGAATACCGATCAAACGAAACATTGGTTAACCGAAAGCGTTCCACTCGGCAAATTCAAATTTCCGCTAGTGCTGTGGCGCTGCAATATTTGGCTATGTTCAAGGTCTGTATAAGAAGGTCAGGACACGCGTGACTTACTTCTTGAGCCGTCATTTTGGGGTATTTTGAGTCGCATGTTTTAAGTAAACTTGTACGAGCAGTCAGTTTTATACGACATTAATTAAACTAAAATTGCATAAATACAGTCATTTCCAGTCAAAAATATAATAATACTTTCGGATGATTATGCAACCCCAATTTTATATAACTTTTCGATTAAATAGTTTAAAAGAAACAATGATCTATATCATTTGCTGTCATGATTGAAACTAATTAAATAGGCGCTAAAACTGATGCAATTACGTAGAGGAAATATTGTGGAATAGTCGGAAAATATGGAATACCGAGGTTTTGGCTCTGTTTGTTGCTGCTATCACTTGGGGAATACCATAAACTACTCAAGAAAGACTCCTATGATGCAGTGCAGTGAGAGTTGACCGCTTGTTGTCGTACCACTCGCTATAGAACAAAGTGTGCTTTGTGATTCTCAAGAGTTTTTGCAAGCAAGTTTTCAAACATTTTAAGCTACTAGTACACATGTGACTTAAACATTGATGTTAAGCATAATGTACACTAAAAGAATTGTAGTTTGTTATACTGTGGCCGTTTTTTAGCTGACAATGTTTTGTCCATCAGTGTAGAGGTTCATTCTCCAAGATGGCGTGTCGGGTATTATGGAATATTAGGTATTTCATAATACCCGACGTAAAAGTGTAGTATTCCATATAACTGGAAAACGAAGACGCTAAATGAATCTTCTGTAACGGAAAATTCTCCGAAAATCAAAGAGGAGAAATTTGGATTCAATGCTTCAGCTGTTCTCTGTGGGCTCACCTTGACTATACCGGAGCAGAGAAAACAAAATTATATGTGACTTTGTAAATAGACTGGAAGCAGAAATGACATGCACATAATCTTAAAAATGTGGTTTTTATAGTTAAAAATAACTATGTTTTATGAGGTATAATTAGTTTTTAAATGGTTTAAACCACCTATTCCATATTACCCGACTATTTCATAATAACCTCCATTTGTGACTTTTTATAAATAATTTTTTTTTATAACAACAAAATGAATAGTATTTTTTTACAACTGACAGTTCATTACAACTAGTTATAGTATGTACTCATGATGATTTTGGGGATTTAATCAAAAACCAGTACAGTTATTTTTAGAAATGTAAATGGTATTTTATAATACCCTCCTCTCCTCTATATAAGCACTTCGTAAAGTAATGCAATAACATAAGTTATCCAAAGTTTTATTTTAAAGCATTTACCAATACAATATTCATGCATTAAAAAAATAAATACTGGACTAACGTTTAATTAATGAACATTTCTGGCTTTACAAAGGCTTAAACGTCATATTTTCCTAATTACATAAAATCTAATCAAAATATTAAATACAATTTAATGATATTTTTAACAGAGCTTATCTAAGACATAACTTCTTTTTCTGTAAACACACAAGATACAAATATAATAAAACACTATTTTTGGAGGTTAGCAGAAGTATGCATAAATGAGCTTTTGCTTCCATACAGTTTTTTTTACATTCAAAGCACTGTTCATATCTCTGGCAAAAATATGTAATCTCACTGACAGAAAAGTTGGCTGCCACTTAGCCTGTCTGCAGTTCTGCACCCATTTCGCTTCCCCTCCTTCTCTGTACGAAACCTAAACAATCGAACGTCGGTAGACTTACTTTTATAATTAGGTGCCACACAATAACCCATTGTTTAACGTTTTGAGTACGCATACACGCAATAATAGTCGACTCGCGCAGGAACCACGTGTAGTGAGCTCTATCGATATGCCCCAACATGGCCGCTGCCGCATAGAATCACGGGAGCGTGTCCTGACCTTCTTATACAGACCTTGGCTATGTCTTGGGCTACTCCAATAATATTTTTGTTAGTGTGCGTGTTTTAGCTGGCAGCACTGAGAGAATACTTAAGGACGCGCCAGTATTGGAACGAGGCTTTGTTCACTGGCGGCTAATTACAGAACAATTCCGTAGCCGTAGTTCTGTTTTTTACCACGAGATTCCGCTAGTGTCGTGACGTTCAGGTAGTGTATACCTCGTACTGTACAGTGTGCTTGGAATTTTTTGTCGATATTTTAGCTTAAACACCTTTATCCAGCTTTATCCAGTGCATAGCGAGGGTGTACAAAGGGGTTTTTTTTATATTTTTTTGGAATCATTATTTCCCCTTTCGGGGAACAGACTCCCCGCACCGCTAACGCATAATGGGGCTTTAGGTACTTTATACATAAAGTCATAACCAAGTTACAATGATAATATAAAAAATAGGAATTACAAACTACTGAGCTACTAGCCCAGGAAGTTGTTTTACAAATGAATATGAGCTACTTTGCTCTTTAATATCTTCCTTAGAAAGTCAATGAGTTGATTATATGTTTTTCCCTTCTGATTAAATGATAAATCCCACAGGACCATTGCATCCCTTCCTCTTTTGCAGTCAATTCCAGGTAATGCCTTTCCAACTGCCAATAAATGCATTCGTACACAAGATGATTGAGGGTCACTATCTCCTTTCCACATACACACGTATTCTCGCCGTTTAGGTTAAATCTTCTATATTCTCCTAAACCGTCATGTCCAGAGAGACATATCATCGCTTCCCGCTTTATCCTGAACCAATTGAGATGGGAGAGTCTTTCCTCTACATTTGGAACGAATTCGAAGGTCTTACGGCCTTTTGTGCTATTTGTCCACTTATGTTGCCACTTTTCTATTGTTTGAGCCCTACGTGTTTTCTTTCCCCAACATTTTAGGATAGTGTGAAACACCTTATCATTCCCGTTTGTCGCCTCTTTAGCCAGTTGATTGGCTCTTTCATTTCCTATAATACCAGTGGAAATGAAAGAGCCGATCAACTGGCTAAAGAGGAGACAAACGGGAATGATAAGATGTTTCACACTATCCCAAAATGTTGGGGAAAGAAGACACTTAGGGCTCAAGGGTGCAAAGGGGTGTATCATGCACCGGGCGCCTTTCGCAAAGGGGCGCCCAAATGGTCTCCTAGACAAACTATGTGTTTCTGGAGGAGGAGGGGGCTCCAATAAAGTGTCGTGCCCGGCCGCCAGTTATGTTCGCTACGCCACTGACTTTATCATCAGTAATTGGTTTTGAAGTATTCCTGCTACGTTGCTAAGAAATCGTTATGGAGAATATTGCATTGGATATATCAGAAAATACTTGTTATCGCGATAAGCGCTTCTCCTCAAAAGGAAATCTTACTAACAAGCGTGTAAGATTAGAACATAAGCAAATCCTAGAGGAAAAGTCTATATTCTATCGTGAGACTTCATATTCTGAAGGATTTTCTACTTCCCTTCGATTACGAGACCATTTGGAGAAAGTACTGTACTCGTACATGGATTTGCCTGTGAAATTGAGAAGCTGGAATTCAAAAATATGAAGGGTAAGTAAATTCTGTTCTGAAATTTAAAAATGCTGTATTTAATTAATATATCTTAAAATATTAACAGCTCATACAGTAGTAAATAAAAATATTATGTACTGTATTTGACAGATTTCTACGAATGGAAAGCCACAGAGGAGTTGAGAACCAACTAAAGTTAACTATGTCGTACTGTCTAAAAAATCATGGAATTTATAAATTCTACTCGCGCGGCTCTGGCACATGGGATCATGACTACACTTAATTCAGAAATGTACCTACAAAAGGAAAACATTCAATAACGGATTGTATATATAAAAATGTTGCAAATGTATAATTTTTAATAAATCTTTTTCATCAAAGAACATCTTTCTTATGAATAGCTTTTTTTTTTCTTAGCTAACATTCAAATGAATCATTGCAGATCTGTTAAATGAGGCTACAAAAGTTCACTAATATTTTACTGACGATGATAATTTGTTGATGGATTTAAACTACTGATTCAAAAGACTACTCAAATTACACAAGATACACTTAACTCTTGGTATTCGCCAGGGTTAGGTTTTTTAAAAATCTCGTGAAAACCAAATAAGGATGCCTATGGAGAAAATTGAGTTTGGTTTTGTGGAACATTTCAAAGATAAACGTTAATTGTAAAATAAAATATTCGCAAATTTTCTAATATAAAACGTTTAAATTATTTCTAAAAAGCAATGAATAATTTTATTAAATAATACAAAAGAAAATAAAAATTTCGAGTAAGAGACTGAAAATTCAGCAGGAAAATCTTGAGATTAAAAGAATTTAAGAAGGAAAGCTCACATATTGTGTAGAATAACTGTTATAATATACTGTATAATTTAAAAAATTTTGATAAAAATAATGAACAATAGTCATCTTTTAAAGCTGCAATATAAACATTGAATATTACACGAAAGACAAATTTGCCGTTCGAGAAACGAACAGTAGCAAATTTTGTTTGTAACACATTAATTCTGACTGTAGTGTATTTATACCGATTGCGTTCCGTCACGTAATTCAGTGACGTCACAACCGACCGTAAATAGGGGAAAAAAGTGAAATCTACTCCGCACGCGGCGCTAGTATCGACGAGGTTGTAAACAGACTAAGCGATACGTTGTCGGTTGTAAAGTACGATTTGTTAATTCTTTAAACGTTCTTCCATTATTATAAAGTAACCTATCCTTCGAACGGAACGGCTTGTTTACAACCGTATCGATATGCGCGACACCTATGTCACGTGATCACTTTTTTCCCCTATTAGAATATGCTTGTCGAGCTTCTTGACGTCACGAAGTAGCGACATCTCGTGGTAAAAAACAGAACTATGGCTACGAAATCGTTCTATAATTAGCCATCAGTGATTTTTCGATTCGTCCGGAGTTAAACCCGCTTTTCCAGAGTGGTAGGCTGCCACCTTAACCGCTCGGCCATCCGGCCTTAGTACAAAATGGGTGATAACAAAGAGGAATGAGTTTACTAGTTTTTGGATTTCTTAAGTGTAGACTCTTTATTCGTATTTTTGTAGCAGTGGCGTGCCGTGACATTTGATGATAGGGAAATTGTTTTCATAAAAATTTTAAACAGATACTAGAAATGACAAAAATAAAACAGTTTATTTATTTTTAGTTTTAATTTTAATATAGATAATTGACACGAAACAAATATATAAAAACTTGTTTTTATTATTTGTTTATAAACTAACTATTCGGCGACTTTTTTCCGCAGTCGTTAATTACTTTATCATAAAAATCGTTCGTCGTCGATTCCATCAAAGTATTTAAAAGCTCTTTTTCTATTGGAACAACGCTAATGACGACCACCTTTTCGTTCAACTGGGTGTTCCTTGCGAATGTATGAATTCATTTCGTGGTCGAAAAACTGCGCTCAACAGACCCACTGGTAGATGGTACCTTAAAAATTAATTATATTAAATCATATAATTCTTTCATTACATCTATGTTTACATCGGCATTAATTATAATATGTTTTATGTCTAAGAGTGACTTGCCAATATAGTCTGGACACGAATATAAATATTGCAATTCGTTACGTAATTTAGATACTGGCAAATCAAAAAATTATCCATACAATTCACTTAAAGAATTAAAACTCACTTCGAAAAATGGTTTTTCATAATAATTAAAATCTAAAAGTGATAAAAATTCTAAAGATTTTATGTCTGGAAATCTGTCAATATAATCATAATTAAAATAAAATTATAATTAAATATAGTTTTGTAAAGAAAACGTACATAAAAATAACATTAATCTTTTTACTTGTTAAATCTTAAAACAATGCACTTAGTCAAATAGCTCTCTACGAGTGGCTAATGGATAGAATCATTGGAAGCGTTAGCATTGTTTTTCACATTATAGAAATTTGTAATAAAATACATAATGCGGTTATAATAAAATATTAATTTTAAGTAATTCAAAGTACGTTAAAATATGAAAATAATATGCATGCATAATATGCATAATATCCACAATATGCATGTATATTTTAGAAAATACAAGGGAAGCAGCGCTTCCACAGCTTCCATACAGACGGCACGCCACTGTTTTCTAGTCACGTTTTCAGTTATGTAAAAATAAATAAATATTTAAATAAAAGCACGAAAATACATATAATTCTGTAAATATGTTTCTCTGCTAATTTTAATTTGTATTAAAGGTTTATATATTATTTTCTTATCGTTTTAATGATGACTTCTAAAATTCGTAAATAGTAATTAAATTCTGGTGTTATTATTTTTATAATGAGTTGAAAAATAAATGAAAATTATAATAGAAAGTAATGAAAATGATATTGATGAATTGCTCAAAGTACAGATCTTTATCAAAAAAACTAAATAATTTAACTCTCTCGTTTTAATTTAAGAGAATTGTTTACATAAAATACTCCAAAAATCAATCTGACTTATGAAAATTTAAATGATATGAAAATGTATATGTATTATTAGTTTAAATACGAACTTTTATGTTCTGTAACAAGATTTATTTAATTTTACTGAAATCTTAATTTAAATAAATCCTGTTCTTTTCACAATATATAATTTCCTGAAAAAAAATATATATTCGTTCTGTATCGCTTGTGTTTTTAATAATCGAGTATTTTATTCTTTACTAAAAGTTGTGGTAAAAACTCTATATTATTAATAAGCTTAGTAGTTATATATGTTAGGCTACAAATAAATATCTTAAAAGTTCATATTATATTTTAGAAATTATAGAGACTTTCAAAATAATTAAACGACAGTTAGGCAGTTGCGTCAGTATTATATCGGTTTCTGAAAACATATTATTTACAAGTTTGTTGATAGCTGTTCGAGTTATCGCAGTTTATATTCCTGAATATCTTTCTTTCCTTAAAAACTTCGGCCAGTCGCGTAGTTTTAAAGAAAATCAGAAAGAGGATCGTATAGCCGAATTTTACACCGAACCAGGGGCGCCCGTACATTCGGGTATTTGGGGTACCTGTTTCCGTTTTCGTTTGTGTTGCTCTTTTCCCATTCTCCAATTCCATTATCGACAAACAATAGAAAATTTACGACTTCTGATCTATTCCGCAAATATGAAAGAAACCTATGAACTATTTGTCCATTGTTCCACGCAATGGACGTATGTTCCTTGCTTTGGAGGCCAAATTAGCCTCTATTGAAACCAAGTGCCAACTTGTGGAAGCGCTGATCCCACGTTGAATTACAGTTAGAAGCTTCTGGTATAATGTACGATGCCCTTTTTACAGCTTGTACTTCCCTTTTATGTAGTCTGCGGGCGTCACTGACAGATATAAGTAAAAAAAAAAAAAAAAAAAATGTAATGTAACACTTGACATGAGAATATCTTCATCCTTTTCTTTGTCTTACAAAAAATTCGTTATAACATCCCTTTCTGAGAGTACTAAGAGATTTTTTCGATCAATCGCAGCATTGGCTATGCTCGTAATGTAGAATGCCCGAATACAGTAAAAATTTCAAAGGTTCCTGATCTGATCAAAACCTGACTTCCAGAGACTGGTAGAAAATCATTATTAACATTTAGGCATTTTCAGAAACCACAAGTGCCAGCGTTGTATCGGCTTCAGTTTCTTTGGTATATGTATAATTACAAAAGGAATAAAGTTATGAAAATCGTAATGAAAATGATTATACATCGTTACAATTAACATTTTAAAATCTAAAGATATATGTAATTGAGAATTGGAGTCTAATAAATTTCTGTTGGATCTTTTAATCCATTTCAATATGACTTTCCGTAATTTCGCGTAATAGCGTTTCCAGAATATACGTTGTAATTATCCAATTATTGGTTAACTATCAAATTTTAATATAAAACAAAGTCAAACAGAAAAAACATTGGATATATTCAACTCAGTAAAAATAGTCGATCTAATTTAGCTACTAGGTCAGAGAACATATAAAACAAAGAAGTTTTTTTTTGAAGCTTGAACAAACATTTGAAACTTTTGATCCTCTTCCAATGATTTTTTTCCAGATTTTATATAAAAAAAGTACTCTTGTTAAATATATTTTAGATAATATATGTCTTATATCAATAATTTAATTTATGGTTAAAAATTTTTATTACTTTATCACATCTATTATATATTTAAATTTGATAAATAAATTTCAAATTATATTAATTTACTTCTAATTTATGTTACTGGATGGCGCTAGTAGACAAATAAACGGACAAACAATACAGATTAAGCTTCATAGTACAAATATCTAATTTATAGCATTGCAAGAGTTTGAGATCACAAAGTGAAATTTAATAAGTTTTTTTTTTAAGAATTGACGAAAATTACGCATGTTTATTTATTATACATCATAAGAAAAATAAAACAGATAAAATACTCTTTATTATATTATTTTTTTTTATTTAATAAATTTCTCAAAATTATCTCCTGTGCTTGATCTTGATTTCAATTTTTCGGAATAAATTTTCTTGTTTACACTGCTGATCAAAATTAAAAGATACGTTTAAAGTAACAAATTTTGTAGTATGGAAATTTTTATTGAATGGGTGTTAATGTATGTTACAAAAGAACCATTTTATGGTAAAAATATGACTACTTTTACCTCAAAAATTAATGGTTTGTTTTAGCATTAAGTTTTTGCTTAAAAATTGCATATTTTTAAAAATAATAAAATTTTAAGCAATTTATAAAACCAGTTAGGAAATGTCTTTAAGTTTAATTTATGTGGTGATTAGAATGATATTGGTCCTCCTTTCATTTTTTACGCATTGAACAATTCGTTTTGGCATATTTTGCAGCAGATTTTGGAGATTAGTTTTGAATTAGAAGAGCAGTGAATAAAGAATTCCGAAAAGAAATTGATTGTAATTTACAATTATAATCAATTTACAATAAAGAATTCTCTTCTATATAACGAATCATATAGCTTCACACATTTTCAATAAATATTTAAATCAGATGATCGTGCAGGCCACTGTAAGCAATTTATTCCATGATCACTCATTCATTGCATTGGAGGTGTTACACGCAGCATTATCCTGACAAAACAATAAATTTTCTCCATCAAGAAGTCAGGCAAAGGCTGCTAACCGCACGTCAAGAATGTTGATAATGTTTTCGAGTTTATTGTTTTTAGTACAATGACTAAATCACTTTCCCGCTAGCTGAAACGGTTCCCTAAACCAGACATCACCTTTTGACGACTCATCAAGACCTCCGAGAGCATGCCAATAATAGTGTATGCCGTCTGGTCTATTTAAATTAAATTTTTTCTCAACGAATAAACTGTGTCCCACTTGATACCGTCTTGCATTTTCCATGCGCACTTCTATTTTATGTTATATCAATGTAGGTTTTGGCTCTAAGATCACCAGATTTGTAAAGTTAGAGTCATTGGAATAAGAGAAATGGTTTGCCATGATATCTAGGGAGGTGGTTAGCTATTTCACTTGCAGACTTTTTCCGGTAATTTCTATTAAGTGGACGAGTCTTCTTATGTTAACAAGACATAAGAAAAGCTCCTTTTTCGTCCTGGACATTATCGAATTGCCAGTGAAACTTCTCGTTGGATAGCATGCTGAGCTATTGTCTGAGCTTAAGTTTTGCAACTATTTGACGTCGTGACCATTAGTACCGTGAAAACACCATATTTATGAGATTCTGCATGCTCTTTCCCATGCAAGATTTCTTTATTATTGCTAAAACATCTTACGGTACTTATTAGTAAAGTATCTACTCTTGTAATACCTACACTGCAATATACAAAATTGTTAAAGTTAATTTATTTTGGTATGTTTTTGTAGCTAGTCATATTTATTGAAAGCTTAAAAATTGCATTTTTTGTTTTCTAGCATTAATTTTTGAAATAAAAATGTCATTTCCATCATAAAAGTTTCTTTCTGTAACATGTTACCATACATCAATACCCATTTATTAATTTTCATATGTTTAAAATAAATTTTGTTGGTCAAAATTTTGAGCAGCAATGTGCAACTTTGCAACTTTCGAGAATAAAAATATGCATACAGTACTTGCATAATTTACACATTCTCTGTAGTATCGCCTTTATTTCACGAAAATGGGGTGGGAAAACGTTAAGGGTTGAAGAAAAGGACAAGAGACAACTAAATACCGAAAGTATATAAATCAGAGCGTTATTGCAGCACTTAGGCCTACTGGAAGATGAAAAAAAAATGACCACAATTATTTAAAAGACCCTGAAATTTACGGAAAAACACGGCGATGCGATAGATCAAAATGGCTCACTTCGAGATAAAAAAAAAAAAGCAATTATCAGAATAGTCTTGTCGACAGGTGCTGCTCCATCCGAAGTTATAGTATGATTCCAGCCAACTATCAGTTCGAGATTAACAAGATACGTTTTAGTAAAATTTAAATCGTAAATATATGAATGTGAAATTGAAGTAAAGTTAGCCATATTGAAAGATTAGCCATACTAAAACTTAGCATTCGCAACTGAATATATTGAATGTTCAGAAATGTGGGATTATGTAATAAATAGAAAAACTAATTTAAATAATGTTAAAATGTTAATAGTGCTATTACTATTTTAATTAAATATTACTAGCACGATTTACGTCAAGAATCTTATCTGCTATCAGCTTGTGTGAAATAAAGTGGCACAATAATGGTTTGAGTAGCATTCATATAGGAGAAATCGGCTATGGTCTTAGTTTCTTAAACTATCCTGATAATCATGTGAATGCGACGAAATAATCTTTCCTCATATGATAAAGGGCTAAAAAAATTTTACTTTTCAGTAAAATAGTAATCCAGTTCAGGTTAAACTATTCTACTGTTGAGAAAGCACTGCTAACGAAATTAAAGTGGCCAGCGTGTAGCCCTGATCTAAATATGTCTCCCCAAAGATTTTCTGTAGTAATTTATACTGGAGGATAACAGTAAGAGCAATAATTAATTCTGATCTTAAAAACAGACATAACATTATTTAGGTTTCCTTCCATAATCTTGTTAAATCAATGGCTAAACGACAATGTTACTTAAGTTTAATACTTTTGTTTGCATTTAACTATTATTTTAATTCTTACATTTAAAAAACAGATTGTTATCCTGGTGTCAAACTATATTTTCCAAGACAGTAAAGAAATAATTACTGTATTGTTTAAATTTTTTAAATTGAGAAAACTACGTAAAGATAGAAAAATCATTTAATATTCAAATTAAAACATGGTAAACATCTATATCCATTCTTAAAAATTACTTCGCAGTTCGAAACTTTTTCCTATATTCTATATTAAGTGAAACATTTACGGTAAAAATCAGCTTAAATACCTGTTGATCGGAATTAAAGTATTTTTATTCTACATTGTATAGAGCAGGGGTGGCCAACTTTTGTGCACATAAGATCTACTTTTTATCGGAAAAATGTGTCGCGATCGACTTGTTGACATAGGCATAGTCTAAGTGGGGAGGGAGAAGTGTGAAATACATACTATGTTTATACGCTGTTTCAGTACGAAGTGCACTCACTGCTTATGAGTCGAGTCATAACTGCATGCATACAGTTGCGTTAGGTTACAATTATAATACATTAAGTCAAGACATCGCTAGCGATCGACCAAAATTGGCTTTGCGATCGACCGGTCGAGCGCGATCGACTTGTTGGCCACCCCTGGTATAGAGATTTAGCAGTCCAATGCTACTATACTAAGTTTGGAAGCATACATTTCAAGACATGCGGAAAAAACATTTTCTTTTAGAAATTTAGTACCGAAACACTACTACGTTGCTCGCATCGCCAAAAATATCAAATATTTCATTTGAACCAAGGTCTATAAGAAGATCAGGACACGCGTACTGGAGCTGCCATTTTGGGACTTTGAGACGCATGTTTAAAACAAACTTGTACGAGCAGTCAGTTTTATACGACATTAACTAAAATTGCATAACTTAGTTTAATTAATGTCGTATAAAACTGACTGCTCGTGCAAGTTTTAAACATGCGTCTCAGAGTCCCAAAATGGCGGCTCCGGTACGCGTGTCCTGCCTTCTTATATAGACCTTGATTTGAACAAGACCACACCTTATCGATGCAGGAAGTACGGCTCAATGTAATCCCCATTCTGAAGGTGTGTTCAACGAGCGACCTTAATTGATCCTCTATATGCTCTTCGCATGCAGTGCCTTTCAAGACTACCAACTTTGGAAAATGTTCTCGATAAATCATTCTTAAAATATCCCCTCAACAAAATATCGCACGGATTACATAACTTTCAGCGCCAAAAGTGCCGTATTGGCGAGTTGTGCACTATTTTTTTTTTAATGAAAATGTCTTCGACACGTTGTCAAATGCCACCATATTTTGCTGCATTTGGACTGCCAAACATCTCTAGACAGGATAAATCAAGGAACTTTAATATTTTATTATGTTTTTATACAATAATCTTTTTAATGCTTATGTTAGACAAATTAACTAAACTGTATATTACGATTAATTTATCACGCATTGAAAATGTCAGTTTAATTTCACATAGTCACAGTTTAGAATTTCGTGTAGGTTTATATGCAATAAACGAACAACAATTGTATTTGTTAACATCTCATATTTTCTAAATTTAATGGTACAACTTTTTCTACCATAATCTTATGGCCAGGAGAATTTTTATATGTAATATAGAATTACAACGTATTATATACATAACATTTCATAACCTCACAATATCATAAGGCATAAACCATAGCTGAAATTGCAAGAAAGCTTTCAACATGCATAATATTCTAGCGAAAACCGAATTTCATTCATAATAGTCATATTATCTTCATTTATATTTTGCACATGTAGGCACTGTATAATCACAGAGTCTTACTTTACGTATGCATAGTAAATAAAGATAACAATTTCTATATATGTTAGAACTAATAACTAGTTAAACGTAGATTTTTCATAAAGTTACAATTACGTACATTAAAATTTACTTTAAAAGTTATTGCTTGAAGATTTTTATTCTATTTAGGCACTTGATATTTGTATGTAACTCAAAGTACTGCCTTCATCCTAGCTGTAACTTTTAATTCCCTTCTCCATGCTTAGATCTTAACCTCTTTCAGATCATCTTCCATGTTGTTTCGAAAGACTTGTTTTATATAAAAGAATACAATCATTTTTGTATACAGAACAGGAACATTGGAAGTATGATATGACAACAACAACGTTTAGTTGAGTATTTTACGTACTATTTACAGCAAATTTATCTATCACCTCCAATATATCCATTGCGACCACCAATAACACAACAAAGATGAATCGTGAACTTTAGTCCAAATGTAATAAAGTTCTTCAGGAGACATTCTATGAGTTGCATACATTTTGCGAAAAAGACAAGGATCGTTTCGAATTTTAGTGTATGTAAACATATCATGCCCTTCCAGAAACAATCCCGTGTCTTCAGAACAAATTCCAGTAATGTATACATCTTCCATACGTATGAATGGTTTGCGGAAAGAATTTCGATACAATATTTCTATAGCATGTTTTCCCATTACATAACCGGGACCAGCTAAGTAATTTGGATACACTGTTTTAGGATACTCTGCCAAAGGCATGTACCATTTGGAATCAGTATCTTTCACAGGCTTTGCAGAATATACTTTAACTCCCATTAATAATCTAGGCTTCGAAACCTTACTTAAATACCGAATTATATTCGGGACATGAAGAAAGACGTCATCATCAACTTTCATTACGTAACGAGCACGTTGACAATAATTAATCACCCATTTTAACAACAGGACGGATTTTAATGTCAAGTTGTGATAACTTTCCATAAAATCGTACTGGATGATATCTTCGTATTTACGGCTTTCTTCATCCAGAGCATTGTTAAATATAGTATCATTGGTCTTTCCAACCAAAAAGAAAACCTTAGAATTTCCCGATTTAACTGCATCTTGAGACCACGTATCTCTGATAGCTTTTCTAGGTACGAAATTAACTAATGATGAGCACACAATAATGACTAGAAGAGGACTATCTTGGCAAGGTGCAGCGGGACTTAGAGTAGGTACAGTTTTGGGGGACTGAATTATATTCTGATAATCATTTCTGTGAACAATCCAGTTATAAATAAGAGTAAGATCAAAAGGTGAATCTGTTGATTGAACTTCGTAGTAATTATTTAATATGTAATATATTAGAATCCATGAGGATAACAAAATTCCGCTGACAGTAATCCAACGTCGCCGCATCGATTCAAACAATGTATTCTGTAAAATAAGAAAGAATTATTAATAAAGGAAAAATCAAAATAAAAATAAATAAAAATTTAACATGATTTTAACATTTATTACAACCTTTTAAAGTAAGAATTTTTTAAAATTAAAAATTTTTGATAAGTATCTAAATAAATATTTTCAATTCTAAAGCACGACCTACATTCTATAAAAGAAAACGAGTTTGATAGCTTGACCTTGAAAAGATACTGCATAGACTGAAGAATATTGACCTTCTTAGAAGAATTACACTACGTAACACAGTACTATGGCGATTTACGTGGGGTTACATCCGTGGAATGTGCTCAAATCAAGAACAAAATATTTTTCCAAACAAGGTACAGTATTTCCACAGAATACGTTGAGTATGCATTCGTGTACGATAATTTTTTCCACAATTTATGCAGTTAAATATTTTTACTAATACAATTTTAAAAAAGAAATATCGAAAATTCATATTTAAATACTACGTATGCGCACCAGTGGCCAAGTACAGTACATATATTAAAACACGACACTTTTATGTGGGGGGAGCACGAATTTGTTTATCCTGTTTGAAACTTAATTCCCGTGCTTTCGAAAATTTCAAATTTATGCTATTTAATTTCGGTGGTTTAAGATCGACGGGGTGGGTTGATAAAGAGTGGTCGTGTGTCATATCTCGAGCAAAGTCGGACTTAATGACGATTTTACTCGTAATTAGCATTTACAGTTTTTTTTTTTTTTAATAAAACCCGTTCCTGCTCTCAAAGTTAAGCTTTACATTTTTTATTGTTATTAAATAAATGGCAGAAACAGTTTTTTTAAAAATGAAATATCGTAACAGATAGCGCCATCAGAATTTTAAAGGTTGCCGGGAAAGTTAAGCAATTCGTTGCTGGATTTTTTAGATTTAAATAGATTAAGATTACATTTCTAGAGTCCTCGTCTCGATTAACGGAAAATGGCAAAACTTTAATCAAAATCGATCGAACGGATTTTGAGAAAGAACACAATTCTGTAAGCCTCACAGAAGATGGGATGTAAAGTAAAGCCTGGTGTCTATCGAAGGCGCTTCATTGTACAATACAGATAAACATAGATAAAAGACACGGTTTCAAATTGTAAAATGTAATATAATTAATTAATTAATTATCTTCTAGAGCAGTGATTCTCAAAGTGGGGGTCGCGACCCCTAAAGGGGGTCGTGAAAAATATTTGGGGGGTCGCTGAAAAATTGATGCCAAATCAATTTTTTTTTCAAATATTTTATAAATTTACTATAGATTCATATTTAGAAATAATAGAAATAGAAAATATATAAAATAATTTTTACTTAAATAAATTGCACATATAAATAAAAACAATATAAATATTTAAATACGAGCCTAAATATAATATTCATAAATTTGTGCGCTATTGGGGAATCCCCGAGTTCCACTCTCCGCCTAAACTATGATAGAACAGCGTTGTCATTTGGAACGATGTTCGCTAGCAGCGTTGCGTCTGTAGGCAAGTCGACTTAGCTAGAGCGTCGATTATCCGAAAACCGATCAACCGAAAGCGTTTCAGTCGGCAAATTCGAATTTCCGCTAGTGCTGTGGCGCCACAATATTTGGCTATGTCTTGGGATACTCCGATATTATTTTAGTTGATATGCGTTTTTAGCTGGCAACACTGGCGCGACCATGAGAGGGACTTAAGGACGCGCCAGTATTTGAACGAGACTTTTTTCCCATCGTCAGTGGTAAGTTTTGCTTGTTTTTCTGAGGACTGTGTTGTGCTGAATCGGAACGTTTCGAGACTAGATTAACTTCCGAAATATAATGTTTTTTTGTTTTTATATTTTTCAATATATTTATTTTGTTTGTGAAAAATAAAGAAATAATTTTAAAAAAATTTCGTTAGTCTTAACATTGACAAAAATTCAACGCAAAGCGACACGCAACGGAGAGAAATTTCAACATGGAATAGATTAATTAAACAAAAATTAACTCGTCCTGAATTTAAATTAACCCCCCTCCCTTTGGGATGTTTTTCTACACATACTCATTCTTCGGGGGTCCTTTGAAATTTTTAAGTGCAAAAGGGGGTCGCGGACCAAAAAGTTTCAGAAACACTGTTCTAGAGATTTGTATCGTAGAGGTCTATATTGTAGAAGTTGGTTAGTAAGGTTTCTCTTTCGATTTCTCGATCAACTTTATTCGCGTAAATATTAAAAATTATATGCAAAATATTATAGTAAAATTTCTTAGCAAAAGTTGAATCTTAAAATAGAGAAATAAGCCGAGTAAATCACAACAATGTGGTATTCTTTTTTGAGACAGTTAATATTTTACTACGTTCAAAATGTTTTTAAACAAAAAACATTCTGAATTTAATTGAATATCATTGAGTTGAAATTACGTTGAATTGTTGAAAAAAAGTGAAGTACAATTCAATTTTTTTTCATTTCTTCTTAATATTGAAAAAACTACTACGGGAATGTCGTTTAGATATAAATTTTTATGTAGTGACCGAAATAAATTGAAAATACAAATAATAATAAAAAAATCGAACAACTTTCTGCAGTAATTTCCATTTCGATTAGAATTGTAATAAGTTAAAAAGGTAATCAACTGCAAGATTGTGAAAACATTTTGTTATTAAAAAAATACAATGTAAGACAGATAATTTAAAATTTATTCAATTACAGAATTTCTTGTGGAATTTATCTAGTCCGTTATGTACAATTATTATTAAAATAGGCTATAAACTACTTGAATAAACTTTAAAAGTTATGAAAGTAAATAATGATGTATTTAATGATAATAAATTATCCAGGAAAAAGCAAATTAAGGAAAGTGAACTTCGCAGGCTTCCAGCGAGCCTGTGCATTATTTTTTTTTCTTACGAAGTTGCAGACATTAAGCCAGCAACAGCCCCCTAAATCCTTTCCTACAGTACGTTGATTTCCTTTCCACCCTTTCTGGGAATTTTTCCGGATATAACCGGGCATCTCAAGCAGTTAAAAAAAACTTTGTAAGGCCTATTGCTTTCATTCTGCACCACCTATTTAAAGATTTCTGGTTCAGCTATGGGCATACTTTATTACCGCCATACAAATGATACTAAAATATAAGCTAATGATGTGCAAAATAATAATGTATAATTTATTCTCATCTTTCCACTGATAGTTTAGTTTGAATAATCTTTGTCACGAATATCAGCTTAATTAGGGCTACATAATGGCATAACAAGGAAAATTAAATTACGTTGCCGAAGCCTTGGGGACCGTATATTAGGACATGGAACATTATTATTGTGAATCATATGCGTAATTTCCTATAGAAAGAGGCGTTTTTATACTTTGATGTGAAAATAAAACTATTATAAAGCATTACATCTGATGTATCAAATTATCACATCTATTAGGGTTGTAATGATCTAATAATAATAGGTTATGATGAGAGCTAACAATTAAACAAAAATGAAATAATATGGAATAGAATCATAACGTTTCAAACAAAATACATGAAACAAATCGAGCATCTTTAAATCTAGAAAAATACATCAAACGATTAATACCTTTTCATGGAAGAGTTAATTATACGGTACTTAAAAATAGTGTACTCTTATTTTCACTTAAAAATATTCTTTAAAAATTCTTATCTGAAATTTGTCATTTATTTTGTAAATTTATATGTAAATATATTTAGATTATAATAATCTTTCGGATACGACTTAAGTACAGTAACTGATGTTTTGTTTCTATTTGTTAATCATAAATTATAATATAATGAGTTAGTTTTAGTCACTGGCACTTTTGTACGAAGTTAGAACATTTGCGTTTACAATTAAGCAGCTGTAGATATCAAAAATAGAAACTTGCTGGTAGAATAAACATTTCAAACGTGGAAAGCAAATAGTTTTAAAATGGAATTTAATAACACTTCCATATATAACATATCCTGTAGATGTAACAAAATAACTTTACAAAAAAAAAAAATCGCGTGAACACTGAAAAAGGTTTTACATTTCATAAAAATTTCGTTGAAAAAGGATTTTAATCGCTCGAAAATTCTAAAATTCTTTTAATTAGAAAATATTGTAGTTTTTTAATTTAATCTTTAATTATTTTTCAAAAATATTTATATTATCTGAAACTGTTCTGTCTTTACTTTTCAAACTAACTTCTACGAATATTTGCGAATAATTTGTGTTATTATCTGATTAAAACAATAAACTTTAAATTACATTTAAACTATATTCCCAATTAAAAATTTTATATAATAGACTTAACACTCATGTAAAAGTGGTGATAACTTCCTTATTACAAAACTTCTCTTTTTCAGAATAATAAGATTTAAAAAAAAAAAAAATCTTTAAAATAGAAAATTCTAGCTATTTGATTAGATTGATTTAAAAAAAAGAACTTTTATTACAAATCGTTAATATTAGAAATTAATAACTGGCATTTTTTACCCTTATTTCTCCCAATACTAAGAATAACCACAATAATCTATGTAGAAGGAAAGAAGACACTTGATTACAATGGGTTTAGACAGAACAGTGTCAGATTACACATGTCTGTTAAAATTTCCTATTAAAAATATTTTGTTCTTTACAATGAATTTTTAAATGCAACTATGTATATTAAATATTCAGAAAGTTTAAGCTTTTTAATGATTTATTCTGCGATTTTTTTTTTTTTTTTTTGGTCGGGAAACAAATTGTACCCAGCCTTTTCACAAAATAATAAATAATATAACTGAAAATAAACTAAATAATAATAATAATAATAATAATAAATATTAAAAAATCATTACTGATTTTAAACAAACTACAGATTTGGGAATTAAAAGAAAATTATTATTTTTACGTTTTATTAAAAATAACTTATTTGGTAATTCCTTACAAAATATTTTAAGACGGTAAATGATTAGTAAATTAGTACACAGTTAAGAGATTTCCTATTGCAATGTTAAAATTAGTCAAAGTACAATACTTTGACTTAATTACAAACATGGGGAATAAAATACACAGCAATGTATCTGGATACCATTTATTGTTAAATTATAACACACATTAATAAAAAAAAAGTTACGCACCCAGATAGAATTGTCCAATTATAGCTGTATGCGGAGTTTTGCAGTATCTCAGACAGGTAATGCCACTAGAGGGCCTCAAATTCTCTATCCCAGAATCTTTAAAAAAAAAAACATCGAAAAGACTCACTGGGTTCAGAAATTTCAGTGTACCTGTTATCGGGAAGTCTTCAAACGCCAAGCACGTCTAGAATGCAGTCAGACGTTCATTTTGAGAAAGGACCGCATAACAAAGCAGAGACAAGCGGGATGGTCTAAACCAGTGATTCTCAACCTGGGCGATATCGCCCCCTGGGGGGCGATCGAAAACTTAGTGGGCGATTATTTGACTATACGCTTTTGGGGGGCGATAGTCATTTTGGGTGGGCGAAATCATTTTGAATACCCGCTTGCAGTGATGGGCCGCTGCATTTTTATATTGCGTTGCGAAAGAAGCGAATAAAACATTTTGTAAAACAATATTGTTATCCTTTGGTATTTAATTGCTACAATGTATATTCAATGTTTTATATGTCTCCCTAACGGGCAAAATTAATTGGACTGTGAATACAAAGTCGCATCGTACAGTCCGGTATTGCAATCCCTAGTGCGCATGTCTTAGATTCGCTTTGCGTGTGCAACGATTTCAATCATTTGGTCGAGCAGTCAGTAATGAGTATTATTAAATTTGAATTTTAATGTGATCTGTTGTGCTCTCGCCATATACGTTTATTTTAAAAATAATGCAAATATCATATTTCATTTTGTTCCGTATATCATAGGTAAGTTAATTACTACTTATAGGAGAGAGTTGCCATATGCATACTGGTCACCTAATGCGTATTAGGTCATTTATTTCTAAACAAAGGCTTTATATTGTAAGTTCTAATTAAATCGATAAAGTAGGAACAAAAATTCCGTTACAATAATTGTTTTGTTGTGAATTATAAGAGATTGAAGAAATCAGGTGAGTTTTCTGAGCTTTCTTTATAAGATATATTTTTGTGAATAAAATGGTTTACTTACATATAAACTTATTCAAGAAGTACTATTTTCATATAGATACGCTTTAGGATACCGGTATCCGAAAGCATACTGTATGCATTGTCTTGGAAAAATGATTATATCACAAATATTTATCAATAATAATTAAAAAATTGTGGTCAATTAGCAACTTCGGTAGTTATAGATTGGTTTCAAATTATAATATTCCTATAAATTATTACTAAATAATATATAAATCGCATTTGAAATTAAGTGGTACGCATATGGCAGTTCTCCTCTAACCATTGAGTAAATAAATATTTTCAATTTTTCTTATTTTTTATATATTTAAAACTGATTTTTTTAAAATTTGAATTATAGATCAACCTCTAAAAATGCCCCAGAAAAAGAAATGCCGGCAATATTCTGTTGAATATGTAAAGTTTGGTTTTATTTCTTCGCCACAAAATAGCCAACTTCCAATGTGTTTGCTGTGCAATCAGGTATTTTCTAATGAAGCAATGAAACCATCCCGGATGATTGAACATTTAAAAAGAAAACATCCCGACAAGCAGGACAAAGACATTGAATATTTCGAAAATTTAAAAACGATGATTACCAAAAGAAATAAAATAACGGATGTATTCAAAACAGCAACCACAAATATAAATAAGGGATTGGAGGTGTCATATAAGATTTCACGTATAATAGCTCAAAATACGAAACCTCATAATATTGGAGAGAAATTATTATTACCGGTTATAAAGGAAGTTCTTTTCATGACTTCAGCAGATCCAGCCAATATTTTGTCAACGATTCCATTAAGTAATGATACCATATCAAGAAGGATTAGTGAAATGGCCAATGATGTCGAAAATCAACTAACTGCGGATCTCCAAACACGAGAGTTCACTATACAGTTGGATGAGAGTAGTGTACGGGATAGTGATGCAATATTAATGGCTTATGTTAGGTACATAAAGGATTCAAAAATCATCGAAGAAATGTTATTCTGCAGACATTTAGTCACTGATACGAAAGGCACATCAATATATGAATGTTTTAAAACGTATTTTGATGAAAAACAAATTCCTTTGAAAAATATATTGGCCTGTGCAACGGATGGTGCCCCTTCGATGGTAGGACGTCATCGTGGTTTTCTAACCATGTTGAAGGAAGAAAATCCAAATATCTTTACAATTCATTGTATAATTCATAGGCAACACTTGGTTGCCAAATCCATTGGCGGGAGATTACATAAAACAATGAATTTAGTAAAATCAATAGTTAACAAAATAAAAGCACACCCACTTAATGATAGATTATTTCGGCAACTTTGCCATGAAAATGATGAAGAATATGAGCGCCTATTATTGCACACGGAGGTCAGGTGGCTATCTAAAGGAAGTTGCCTCAGAAGAATGTTCAACTTATTTGATACAGTCATTAGTTATTTAGAATCAACAAATTATAATTTTCCAATGGAGATATCTGTTTTAAAGAGTGACATAGCTTATTTGGCAGATATATATGCAAAAATAAATGAATTACTTTTGAAACTGCAAGGAAACAATGTGACCATAATTAAAGTGAAAAGTTTAATTATTGGTTTTATAAATAAATTAAGTCTCTATAAAAATAACATGGGTAGAAAAGATTTTTATTTCCCTGTTTAAGTAATATAATTGTACAGGACGAAAATATTGCAGTTTATTATAAGCATTTGGAAAGCCTAATTGTAGATATGAAACTTCGGTTTAAAGATGTTGAAAATATTCATATTCCTGATTGGGTTATTAATCCATTTAGTGCTGATCCTACTAATGCTCCTTCGCACATTCAAGAAATATTAATAGGAACCCAATATTATTAAACTTTGTCAAGATCACCAACCTCAAGGTTCTCATTAAAATTTCATTTAGTTTATTATTTCTTTGTTATGTTAAAATTAAAACACATTACTTTATGTATCTTACTTTTTTTGTAAATTAAATTAAATTTATAACTAATAAATGTTATTCTACTATTGTTCCTTTCAAGTTTCTTTGGATATATCTTACTAACGCCTAATGTAATCTACCTTATATTAGGGATTATCGTACAATTTTTATCAGTTAAAATTTATAGGGGGGCGAATTAAGAAGCGTTTGGTCCAAAAAGGTTGAGAAACACTGGTCTAAACGATCTCAATCAGGATCATTCAGACCTGACTAAGGTGATGGTTTGGGCCATAGATATGCGAGGGTACACATTCAGATAATCGTTTGAAGCAAGAATAGTTGATACAGCTTTGTTCACCATCCAGAAGCAGGTGGAAGCCTCCCTATTAGCACCTCAACATCGAACCATTGTCTTCGTTTTCAACGGTATCCCGTGGACTGCAGACCGGCAACGTGTTTACTTTAGTGACGAATCCTGGATCTGTTTGGGAACGGACAACTATGTGGCGGACCATTGATAAGTCTTCAAGTTAGAGCTTCAATCCCGCCTTTACTATTGAGTGGCACATTGCTCCCACTTCTGACGTTTTGGTCTGAGAGTCAGGCAATCGATCATCCCTTAGTAGTAATACGAAGGACGCTAACGAAACAGTCGTAAGTTTAGGAAATCCTAATACCTCAGGTATTGCTTTTTCACGGCAGAGCTGCAAACAATAATCGTTTTCCAGCAAAAAATTGGCTCACACAGTAGGGTTTTCCAATATCACTTCCTTAGCCTGCCCAATCTGCACTAGCTTTGGCTGTCTACGAATGTGAGATCTGGGACGACAGTTGCAACATGCATGGAAAAAAAATCTGTTGCAGGATAGCATGCTATATCCGTATACCTCATACCTCCATGCCCGACTGCATTGCAACATGCATCCAACCAAAGAGGTTGTGCGCATGTAGTTAGTTTAAACAGTACAGTTGTTCTATAGGAAATTGTCCCTTTGCTGTGATACTCTATCTTCATTAGATTTCAATGCTTCCTTCTTGTGTAACTTTTGTCAATACGGTAATTCAGCTTTTGCCAAACGATGAAATCATAATAAATTTAAGATATTTCATTACATGTTTTATTACTTTCCCAGCTGTTAACGGATATACATGTAAATTTAAGGGGAAACATGTAAATTAAAGGGGAAGGCAACATTCCTTTTTTCTCTATAGAGAAAAAAGGAATGTTGCCTTCCCCTTTTTTGCATTTTCTCAACGTTTTGGCTTTCTAGGAGCCTAAAAGTATTTTAACACCCTTAAAAACTGTATGCATGTATCAGCGTCTATTTTGCATTATATCTCAGGACTGGATAAATCAGAAATTTTGAAACTTCGCGAGGGTATTTCTATGAATGGGGAATCAATACAACCGGACTATTAAATTTTGTTAAAGATCAAGCAGATGGAAGATATAAAAGGTCGTGTTATATGTCGTGTTGATATCAGACTTAAAATTACTCATTGGCATTTACAATTTTTCCTAAACTCATCTCCATCCTCAAAATTAAGCCTTTTGCCTTTATATAATAAATAATACTATAAAAATTATTTTAAAATAAAATCTCAACAGATGGCGCTACACACAATCTCACTTTTGAGCTAGTATCTGTGTGCTTTAAACTTAAAAATTTCTCTATTTAAAAAAACAAAAATAAATAACAAAAAAAACTTTTTAAAGCTTTTATTATTTAAATTTTATATCTTAGCACAACTGAAAATTATTGGACTTTCTTTCTGGTAACTTTTAGTTTTGCCATAAGCTCGAAATCAACAATCGGGACTGAGGTATCATTTTGGTAAAATTTGATAGTACTCAGGATTAGACAGGCAGTAGCTGCTCTTAAAAACACAAATAATTCTAACTAAATTACTTTTATGGAATTATGAAGTATTGAATATTTTTTATCATCTGTTCAACCAATCTTATTTGTTTTGTATATCTCAACTAATTTTTTTTTTTTTTTGTTGTTAGAAAACCCTGCTACCTCATCGTGGACAAGGCCGAACACATGATAAACACTAAGATGATTTTAATTTTAATTCGTATCCTCAGAATAGAAAGATTAAAAAATAAAAAGCCAGACAGCCATTGATCCATGTATATAGTGGTTCAAAACCATGGCGCAGTGCTATACGGACGTTACAGGTTACTAAAGGCTTTTGGCGTGTGAGAATAGTGCATGCATGCACGACACCTGCAGCTTACAATTCATATTTGGCTGTTTTTAAATACAAATCGGAATATTTTTCAATAGAAATGGACAAATTCCGAAAAATATGACTATATGGCATACGTTCCGATAACATATGAACTCTGATTAGGTTATCTCAATATATCAATTGAGAAATGGAAGAGATAGGAAGAATAGACGATAGTTTATTCGTCGGCAATATCCTAGAATATGAAAAATAGTCAATGATAAAGATTGCACTCACGTTAAATATGCGCTGTGTTTAATAAAGTTTCACTAATGATTATTTTAAAATATCAGAAGACAAATCATTTTATCCATTAAAAAAGTTTCTAAAGAGTGAATATTCTTGGTTATATAGTGGAGAAAATGTTAGAGAAAATACACTTTATATCTAAAACAACGTAAATTATTATCAGTAAGAAATGTTAAGAATGAACTGTGGGCACGATAAGATTAATCTCTAATGTAGCAATTTTCATAGTATTGAATATATATATACTTTAAGTATAAATCATTTGAACATACCTAGTTTCACTAAAATTTGGTCTACGCCAATCCTTTTCGCTGTATAGAGAAATAATTTCATTTGGACTTTTAAATAAATTTGGTATGGGGTCCTTTCAAACACGTAAAAATTTAGTATCCAATTCGCCACTACGGTATTTTTGGCGCTGTAAGTAATAAACATTTGTATAAGACACTTCAGAGACTAGTGATGCAGAGGATACTGCTCAATGTGTTCCACATTCTAAAGATTAAAACCTGAAGGTGATGAACAGTGTATTCAACAGCCGACCATAACTGATTTTCTAGTGTTCTCAACGTACTTCTCAAGGTTATCAAATTTGCAAAATGCCCACAATAAAATACATTTTTTAGGTGTCCCGACAAATGAAATCTTTGTTGCTTGCAGCGCGGAAAGTGCTACAGTGATGAATCTTCCGTAAAATACAGTTTGTCTTTCGCATAAGAAAATGCCATCAAATTTGGTTGCATTTGGATTGCTAATATATATCTCTAGAAAGTGTTTAACAGGATATTTTAATTACAATCACCCGGTACACAACAAAAATTACATTTAGAAAGTTTGAAAAAAAAATCTGCTTTACATAGAATTAGTATTTTCACTATATTAAGCGCTTCTTTGCATTCCTCTTAATTTAAATAGCTTTTATTTAACTTATTTAAATGAAATCTATTAAAATTTTTATTTAAAAGTTTTCAATAAATATTAATTTTATGTAAATAAAAAAACATTTCTTGAAAATCCAAAATAATTTTTAATTAAATTAATCATCTCACCACAACAAAAACACAAAAATAGAATTTTTGAAAAATTCAAAGTAAATATAATTCCAATATATTTGAAATTTTTTGATAATTTCTTTACGATATACCCACGTTTGATATTTTATAAAAATCTAATTATATTTTTACATGCCCATCAAATCATTCTGACTGCCAGAACCGTAGAGGGAGGAAGCTAAGGATTTTTGAATACATAATTTATAGGGGTAAAAACTACTATTTCCTAATATTATTCTCTCTAACAATCTTTATTATTAATAAAAAAAATAAACAAACAGCATTCTACGTATTTTATTTTCTTAGACATAGGGAAGAGGCCATGTCTACCCTTGGGCTTCACATCAAGCTTTCGATGGCCCTTCAGACTGATTATATTATTCGATGGCCTTGAAATATTAACAAAGGAAAAATAGTGAAATTTGAGAGAATAAATATTTCAATCGTACAAAGAATGTAAAGGATCATATGAAATTGTTTCGTGTTTGGTTAACTTAACGCAATTTCTTGATTAATAGCCAACGAAAAGATATCAGTTACACGTGATATGGATTAATCTGATACACCTGTGGAACACTTATAAAAGACAGCAGCTGTTACAACACTTAACATTTTTAAATAAAGAATTTAAGTAGATAAAATAAAATGTTGATCAGAAAATTTTTTTTAAAATCAATATCACACGTTATCTTTCAAATTTTATTTAAAATCTATACATAATTAAAAAGATAAACATGATTTTTAAGCGTAATGTAATAAATCTGTGAGCTTTAAATCAAACATTTCAAATTTTAAGTGATTCGTCGGCTAAGAAAAATAATTAAAATTTTTGATTTAATTAACGTTAATTAAATCGCACGACATTAAAAACATTTTTCGGATTTTAGCATTTATAATTAAAATTCTCGAAGAAAAAAAATTTAATTATTATTAAAAAATAAAAATTTTTTAATTAAAAATTAATTAAAAACGATAAGAAATGTTGTTATTAATCTTAATTATAAAAATAAACTGAATTTATGAAAAAAAAAATTATTTATTACAGGTTATATTCAGAATTAAAATTCGAGAAATTAGGTTTAATGCTTAAAATTAATAAACAGAAATCAGAAGTAATTAAATTTGAACGATTTATAAAAAAAAAATAAATAAAAATACATAAAATTAATTAGAAAATTTTCTAACGATCTTGAATAAATTTTCATTCAAAACAATTATTAACAACTCACTTATAAATCACGATTACAATAAATAAAATAAAAATATTTTCAAAGATATTATCTAGATAATAAACAATTACCATTTGTAGATATTTAAATTTTCTTTAAGAGCAAATCAATTTAACGATTTCAATCTGTCGTCTCTCTTTTTCTAACGTTATGATATTAAAAAGAAACACTAGATATAAATCCGTGTGGATGCCTATATCGAGTTCCTAAAATAAATTTCCTAAATTATTAATTAAATCACAATCAATACATCAAAAATGTAAAATTTAATTAGTTGTTATAATATTTACCTATAAAAACTATATGATTAACTTCTGTTAATAAATTAATATTAATTATAGCAAATAAGTGTTCAATATACTATTGAAAATAGATCAAATGACTAACAGGATGACACCATAAAATTTCATCGACATATTGGAAAATTTTTGGTTTGACGTGATTTATTCAATTATTTTGCTACATAAAAAGTAACATGTTCTGCTTGTAAGTTAAGTTTCATGCTGTTCTGATCAGTAGTTCGTGAGATGCAAACCAAATTAATGGTTTAATGCAAATAATGCGTATTTAAAAAACTAAACAATGACATAATTATCTGTAAAATGTACCTAGGAATCGTATTATTTTAAATACAGTATATAAAAGTTATAAGTACAACTGATTGTTTAATAAGAGAACTGTATAAACTTGTATATGTAAGGTCAATCCAATTTGATTCAAAATTTTGGCTAATAACCAAAACGATATTCGGCAAGGCATAGAAAAGATTTGAATGAATTATAGTATAGATATTTGAAGTTTACTAAAAATCTGCGAAATTCGCGAATGTAATTTTATGTAATTCCGAAGAAACAATTACAAAATGAAAGATCTTCCTTTCACCAGCATCTTAATACAATAAGCTGGATACATTTAGAGATATTTTCTGAATATGTAGATAATTCAGAATAACTATTTATATACCTATCACCTAACTAGCAGTGGTTTATTGCGATCGCACCAATATAATACAAGCTAAATTGCTTGCTTGATCTGCATGTAAAGAATCGCAGAAGCAAAAATAACTGCACACCAGGAGGAGAAGTGGCACTAACTTTATACGTTAATTTTGAAAAAGTTCAGTCTAAGCTGTTCTTTAGCTACTGATTTTTTAGTTTAGATTTTTATTCTAAAATTTTCCTAATATTTTATTTTAAACGAGAAAAGATAGAAATTAAATCTACGTGTATTTACAAAACATGTAGGATAAAAAGATTCAAAACGTCTCCTGATGAACATGTTATTTAAATACCCTAAAAAGATAGTTTGTTAAATTTACGTTTATTGTTGCGCGATTATTGGGTTACACTTTGAAAAAATTATAGACGTATAAATTCCCACTGTCGTGCCTGTCTGTCTTTCCTTAATCTCGAAAACGGAGTTATATAGACGAAATCCTAAACAAATATAGAAACCTTAGGGGCAAGAGGCTTTGATTAACTATATCCGAACTTCCGGTTGGACCAGAAGTCATGTTATTTCAATTCAAAAATTTTCCCCTGAAAGATGTTAAATGACCGGCACGACTATCGTTAAAAAGGAAAAGTATGATGTACAGGGGCAAGCCACCACTAATTTGAGATGGGGAGGCTATATTTTAAGTTAAATACATTTAAAATATGACTAAAAATTGCAACCCGGCATTGTGACAACGTCATAATAAATAATTGCTCATTACAATATAGTTTATATTTTATTATTCATTTTGAAAAAGCAATGTATCAATTTAAGCAGAAGCAATTATATCAAAAGCAATTTAATATAGTAATAGTAAATAATAATAATAATTATTATTTGTCGTCTCTATCGTGTGATAGAAACGTTTTTAATATAGTAATAATAATTATTATTATTACTATATTAAAAACGTATCTATCACACGATAGCCAAATTCCTGTGATAATACTTGAAATCAGGTAAATATAGGAAAAAAGAAACCAAATTATGTCATTGTTGTACATTTTTGTGTATATACTGTCTATTTGAACTTTGTTTATTAATAGGACTTATTATACTGGTGTAGTTTAAGATCTCCTCTCTCTAACAATAAGATATTTAAGATCTCCTCTCTCTGTTAACAAAAACTACACCAGTATAAGTCCTGTTAATAAACAAAGTCCAAATAGACAGCTTACACATAAATTTGGTTTCTTCTGTTTCTTGTAGTGAAAATTTATCTTTATTCCATATTTAAAAAAATTGTCCCTTTTTATATACGCCTAAATTGTAAATTTGAGTTTTAAAAGTTTGTGAGTTTCAAATATGTTCATCACTTAAAAAATTTAAAAATTTCAATTAACAGTAGTTTGAGAGGAAAAATTTTAATGCTAATTCCTGTAATATTAATGTAAATTATAAAATTCGAAAGAATAAAGTTTTCTAATTAAAAGTTTCATACAAAACACGAACGCCCGAAAACTACGCAACAAAATTTGAAAAATGCGTAATTTATGTCTCGAAATAGTTTTTTTTTTTTTTCTAATTCATGTTCCATTAGAATAACTAGAGAAAATGGCATCCTGTCATTTGCATCTAGCGAAACTGACGCATAGTACTGAATTACAGTTGATTGCTGCATTTGTATTCTGTATTAACTAAAAATATTTTTACTGCATGACCGACTGTTTAAAAATCAAAAATAGTGCCTTCGAATTCAGAGAATTTCATTGTTTTTCAGAGTTTTAAAATTTTATTGTCATTTCTATCTTTAAATCAACAGGTGAAACACTTAAAATATGGAATTCTCTGGAATAAAAGGATGAGATAGACAATTTATTTTCGGTGCATAGCAAGTAGTTTTTGAACTAATAGACCCATACTGAGTCGCAAATTGATACATTTCTTACTAACCAACTTCCAAATATGTTGAGAGAAGGACATTTCTCTACAAAAACCAGAATTTATAAAGTAATTATTTCTGAATGCTTTTGTTTTAAAAAAAACATTTTAAAATTCAATATCAAATTCTTCGAATTATATTTCTACACACGTTTCAGTTTCAGCACTCTGAAATCACGTGATTTGATGATACTGAATGTCCTTTGCAATGCAATAGCGTACATTTAATAACACCATTCACAACTATTCATGGCGCTTTACAAGGAGGGAACTGTAGTAAATAAGGGGTTTGACTGTATACATATTGCTCATTTCCGTCGCATATAAGATAGCAAAGTTCATTCTACTATCACAAAGCTTTCATTCATATATCCGGAGTTACAGTCGATCAACATTTAACTCCCATGATAAACACGAACTTTCTAAAACTGGTTTTATCTGGGAATGAATAAGCCATAGGCGTAACTACATAAGAAATGGTTGGGTGAGCCTCTGAAAATGTAAACTTATTTCACGGAATAGGTGGCACATTTTATATATATTTCTTCCAAATTGAGTAAACTTCAGAAATATTGACTAAAAACTAGAATTAATACGTTATGAGGAAACAAACTAATTAGGCCTACTTCGTATAATATTGAAACAGGTTTTGTTCTTATTGTTAGTTAATTTTTAATATTAAAATTTATAAATTTGGATTTATTTTTTATACATTGAGTAATTTTTTATATTGATTTATTTTTAACATCGTAATTATATTATAAAATAAAAAGAAATTCCAATTATAGGCAAATTATTTTATTTTAAAGACTTATATGCAGAAGTGTTAAATCCTAGTAAAGGATAATTCGATTAAATTGGCTACAAAAAAGAAATATTGTTATTACACATTTAAATTAATAGAATTGTTATGTTTTAAATTAATTAATACAAAAGTCAAGAAAAATAATTAAAATCAAGCATTGATTTTTGTTGTAAACATGGAAAGAATTTAAAATTTCCAATTTTCCTTTTAGTACATAACAAATGAAAATTTTTATTTTACATTACGCCTTTATAATAAAATCTAATTGCTTCGATTATTCGTGGAAGTTTAGAAATAAATATTTATTTAAAATAATCTCTTGATTATGAGAAGTCATCAAAAGAATTAATTAGCGTGCTATTTATGTAATTAAATTAAAAGTTAAAAATATTAAGTAAAAAATACTGGTTTTATTTGATATTTAAAAAATTGATAAATGAATAGCAACTTATTTCATGAATAAACCAATAAGTTGCTATTCATTTATCAAAAAATTTTTTTTCAGAGTGCAGTTACTTCCTCGTAAGAAAATCCGAAAACTCAAACAGTTCTCAGTATAAAGTAAGCGAATTTTATATATATATACACACACACACACACACACACACACACACACACACACACACTTAATTAAAATAAGAATATATTAATAATTATATCAATATAAATATATAAACTTAAGATATTAATGTAAGTAATAAATATGTAAATTATCCTACAAATATAACATGCGTTTGAATTCTTGATTTATTTTATATTGTTTTCCAGCCACAAATAAATAAAAGTTTTTAACATTCAAAAATACATCCAGAACAACAGACAAAATTCAAATAGTAAAAAAAAAAAAAAATACCGGATGCGCTCAATGAACCGTGTATTTACTGTACTGTACGTTTGACATGGCTGAATGATGCAATATGAAAGGAATGAAGCTTAGTAATAGGCATCCTGAAATTAAGACAGCATTCATAACTTTATCAAGCCAAAAATAATCTGACTAGTTTACTTATTAAGACGAATCTGAGACGTATCATTACTTAAACTATTCTTATTACTCAATTACTCAAAAGGAAAAACTTGGCTTTTTCATATTAACAGGAAAAAAGTTACATAAATTTCAAAATTCTCTATAATTAATTATAAAATTTAAAAAAAAAAAACATTATTTGAATATGTATTGGAAAAAATAAGTTTCAAATGGTTTATTTTTTAAATCTCTCAAAGTATTTTTTATAAATAAATATAATTCTTTTTATTAAAACTTTATTACACATATTTCCCCCCCACTGACGACAAAGAAAACATACGATCTATGTAATAGAATACGCACTCAAAATACCATTAATTTTTATTAACCTGAACAGAATGTAACGTTTTCATAACTTTCAATACAAACCCGATGCCGTGGTTTATATCAAATAGCCAATTAATGTTTTTCTGCCATTTAGTTTTTAAACTGATTCATTCTATGTGCAATTCTGAAATTACTTTTACTTTTCCTTGTACTTTTCCTAAAATGTATCTTATATACTTCTATATACTGTATACATATATTAAAATCTTAACTGAATCAACACTTTTGTTATTTGTATAACTTGAATTAAAAAATAGTAATAATAAAAATAATCCTACATAAACGTCTATAATTGAAATCATTATGTTAATGTTTAAAAAATTATTATTATATAAATTTTTTACTTATATATAAATGGATATATTTTTTTTTAAATTCCAATGATAATGGAAGTATTAAAAATTGTATCGTCTCTGTATCTAACATTATGAAATCTATTAATTGCTGGGTACACGTAAAAGTATATAGATTAATAATAGAAATATCCTGCATTTAATTATTAGTTTTCTACAGAATAAATTTTTAAAAGGGTATCTTTTGAGTGTTTATAATTGGATAAATAAATTATATAAAAAAAAAATTCACCTTGACAACAAGGAAGCGTCAAACAAACAAAAGTCAATCTCTATTTCTTTTTAATTCTCACAGAATTCTGAGAAATGTTACGTAAGAAATTTCGAATAAAATTAAATTTGAGGCAACGCAATGAGGAAAACAAATCATCAATAAATGAATTATATCAATTCTATATCAAAATGTTGGCATGTTATAGTATTAATCTATTACTACGTGACGTTAAATTTCATTTCTATATAATTGTTTGCATAAAAGTATCGAAAAGTTTCGTCTAAACATAAATAAATTTCGTATTAAAATCTCATTATAGAAAACAAAAAAAAATGTGATGAGTTAATTAGTCTTATCTAAAATATTTAAAAAATTAATCAGAAAATAAATTGAAAAATTCTTTGTTATCAAAGCAATAAAAATTTTCAATGTTCTTTCTGTATTTTATCGACTTACGATTTCCTGTTGTACTATAGTTAAATATTCTGTAATCAAGAATAATAATTTCTAAAATGTATGATAAAATATATGATAAAATTTTACAATAGGTTTCTATGTATTTGCAGGTCGTCTAGATAAGATATACGAAGTATATTTATATAAATACACGCTACATTAGAGTTTAAAAGTCAGTAATTATTAAAATATTGACTATTTCATTACGTATTTCGTATTGTAAAATATGACACACCATACATCAATATTTAATAGAGCAATTTATCACAATTACATAACACTTGCATCAATAAAAAAATGTTTTAAAATAAATAAATACTAATAATTTACGTAAATTAATAAACCTTTTATTATACAAAAACTTTTCTGAGAATTGTGTATAAAATCGTATACATTTTTAAACGTGATTTTATGTTAAATCTATTCTAGAAATTGTTATGGAAATGATTCTCATACATTATATACTTTCAAGGAAAAAAAAAAAAAATTATAGAGTTAATTTAACAAGATCCTTGAAACTTAAAAAATATCGATGTATAATTATGATTTTCTAAAATAAATTCACAAAAAGGGCGTTGTATATGTTAATATTTTCAAAGTTAACCTGCATAAAAGTGGAAAACTAAAAATTACTACATAGAAAATAAGCCAGACTTTATAAATATTTATATAATATCAATTATAAATAGCTAAGTTAAAATTGAATATATATATATATATATATATATATATTCAATTTTTAACTTTAACTATGTATTGTAAGATTTCAATAAGTCATGTATAAAATAATCAACTGTTTCTGTTATCTATGAATGAACGACATATACGGTATGTACTTTTCAATCGATAACTGTTTACATGGATTTTTATAATAAAAATTACTGCATTATTTTTTAATTTTAAAAGCATGAAAACTTGAAATTTTGAGAGTTTCTCGGAAAATTATTGATCGATCGATTTCAATCTATAAATAGTGTTTCGATCGTCATCGATTGCCCAATCACATTAAATAACAAACCGACATCGATTATGCAAACCATTATAATAAGCGAGAGGCCTATCAAAACAACTATTTGTTTTTTGAATGAATTCTAAGATTACTCTTTAAAAACGGAGAAAAATGGAGGTTTCCTTGGTCTTATTTTTAACCATTTCATTGATACGCTAATTTATTCTACACTTAAGAGGACATTTTTGAAATCAAAAGCTATTTTAGAGATTATAGATTTTATTCTGAATGCTTAAAAATGCCATAAAATTTCGGTACACTTAACGGCGACTATTCAGATACGGATCATGATATATACAATACAAGGTACAAATTATATAATCTATCGAATGAATGAAAAAAAAAAACATTTCGTGCAGTTTATAACTAATATTTAGACAAATTGACATCCTTTCTGGGTTTATATCATCATTATCCGAGTATATTTCCGTTTGAAGTCTGTAATTTACTAACAAAAGAGTCTGCTGCCTATTGACGGAATACAACTAACATCTATTTCGGATTCCCATTCTACGGACAAACAAATTACAGTACTAGTTTCTAGGTACAGCTGCAACTTCTTCACAATGAGCTGATCCAGAAAACTTATGCTGGTGAATATCAAAGGTCTCGTCTTCCTTCCGGACACTGCAAGGCGTCAGTGTGACCCAAGTGAAGCTCGTGATTGAGGAATTTTATCCCGCCTTTCATACTATTTTGTCATCTGAATATACTACTTCTTATCATTATTTCGAAACAGTGATAAGAAGTAGTATATTCTTCTTATCTCCTTTTAAAACCAAGCCTTTTATAGGGATAATTTTTATAAATACTTATATCACACGAATTTCTGTATAACTGCAATTATTAGGCGACTAAATTTATCATTTCAATCAATTAAATCATAAGTAGATCAGATAAAGCAGATTCTATTCTTTATTACAGTGTATTTGGCAATGTCGTAAGACCAATGGCAACCTCCCTCTGATGTAATAATAATTATCATCGATCTTATTATCTATCTACACTTAATAATAATTAATAATTTTTAATTCTAATTCTTAGAACAGTCCGAAGTATTAAAAAAAAGTTAAACAGGATTTCATTTCATCAATTAAACCGACACACGAGTAAATTAATTGCAATAAAAACCTCGAAAAAACAAAAACCCCAAGCTAAACATTTACTTAAGTTTACTAATTTCCTTTTATGCTATTTTCACCTACATAAGTGCTGTATTTTAATGAAAAATTCTCGTGCCAGGAATATAGTTATAATTCCTCATTAAGGTTTAAACAAATAAATAATGAAGTATTCTAGATTTAAATTAATATGTATGTATATATCGCACAATATTCATTATTTTAAGAATTATCTGGATAGCTCTAAGCCTTAAAAAAAAACTGGAAAAATGTGTGTAATAATAATCAATAATTTTCAATATAAAAATGAAATATTGGATAGACGAAAATTTCCAATTTGTGTGTGACATTTTAAAAATCTCGACTGTGCTAAAAACACGTGTCTCGCCGATAGCGATAAAACGAAGGAGACCTTTTCAAAACAATTGACAGCAGGCCGATATTCAATTATATATGTCAGTATTATCGGGTCGAGTTACGGCAGTCATTTCATACGCCAATCCAAATGGTTATCGTGATTGCAATCAGAATTAACCACAAATCACAAAATAGGGAACGACTTAAAAATTCCAATTAAAAACAAATGAAATATAGCTGAAAATTAGCATATTAAAAACAGGTCTGCATTCACTAAATATTTATAATATTAAAGAATAAAAACGTTCAATCGATTAAGTATTCCTAAACTTTTCTAATTAGTTGATTACGTTAGTAGTATTTATGATTATAGGTCTCGATATATGGAAATGTAATCAAGCAACCAATAATCCTAATGATACAAGGTCGAATTTCTTAATATACTTGTAAACATAACGGCTGGATGGCCGAGGAGGAATTTTGGGATACGTCAGCCCAGTCCATAACCATTCTGCCGCCCCCATTATGGAATTTGCCAAATTCGAAATGAGATTTCAAGATGAGGGCTTCTTGTGCCCACAGAGCAGAAAGGTTTTAAAAAATATAAAAACATTATATACAGTAATATTTATTCACATCATAAGCAGATGTTATGATATGCATAATTAACCAATATATGTATTTTGTAATGTCGAAAAAACAAAATAAAGTGGTTGAAATTAATCAATTCTTTGACAAAATATAAATTAGTGTTTTAATATTTGAAACTTTACAATGAATGCTTTTAATGTTAGTATTTAGGCTAGAAACCAATAATTCTTCATAAATGTATTCAAATTTTAAAAAAATATATAAAAAACTTTGTTAAATCATTAGAATTATATTTTTGAAAAAATCTAAAACTCAGAGAAAAATGTTCTCAATAAATTAAAAATTATAATAATAGCGATTAGTAATTCAACATTAATCACAAATTTAGCATTTATAAAAAAAAAACTAATTTTAAAATCAGGAAATTAAGTTAAGTCTAAAACACAGGACGTAATTTATTAATGATAAAGGTTAGCTGTAATTTTTCATTCCAGTATATAATTCCTGTATAAAAACTAAGTATTTGCATGAAAAAATTAAGCTGAATTCTTATTCGAGTAAAGCTGTATTCGAAAGGTTTAAAACGAATACACCAAATTATAAATAAACAAGTAAAACGGCAAGGCCGTATTTGGGACAAGACTATCTCGGAAACTCCCTATTAAGCGGGATCATTTCGACGCTCCCGGCGGGTCTCGTTCTCATTCTCCAATCATCTTTGGTATCGCTGGTTTTGAGCGCGATCATTCAAACTTCGCCGGCCACAGCGACGACCACGAGGTCTTTCACGATGCATTTTCATCGAAATTAACCTATAGAATATTGAAATTTTTCTCCGTTGCATGACGCCCCAGGTTGAATTTTTGTCAATGCGAAAATTTCCCGTTTTTGAAAAAAAAATAATGGTGGCTATTGTATCGTTCGCAATTATTTCTTTTTATTTTGCACAAACGATATATATATACACTAATAAACGTAAAAAGAAAAAATTATATTTCGAAAGTTAGTTTTAATATAAAATTATAACGACGCGCCATCTAGTTTCAAAAAGTTCAGATGATGAAACGAGGTATCTCCGGTCAATTGGTGAAAGTTCGCACGTGGCGACCAGAAATATGTGGGAAATAACACGGGACAGGTAGATGGGTTTTTTTTCAAAGATTCGTTTGTCAAAATTCGATTTAGCAACATTCGCTTTTCGAACTTCCCAACGCACGTGTTGGTCAAAATTCGATTTCACAATATTCGAATTTCCAACCAGCAACGCACGCGCAAATCTCGCACTACTGCCTGTTTGTAGAGAGTGTCGCCATTTTGTATTTTATTGTGTTTCGGTTCTCGGTCCCCTGACTATCTAAGAGTCTGGTTTTTTTTTATGCGCGCATGATTTGGGCACCTAATACTCTCTGCCAAATTTAAACTCCTGACATGTACTCCTTCATACCTCTAAGCAGATAAGACAGCAGGCAGCACGATTTTATAAACAAGACAGTCTTGTCAATAAAACGTTAAAATAAACGAATCATAAAATTAGAGCAATTAAATTTTTTCAATTTATGCATTTTATTTTAACAATACTTTACATGCTATCCATCCATTTCTATCGTCAGGATTAAACGATCGTATAATGAACTGACGAAATATCATCATGCATCATTGACATACGAATGAAACCTCATGGAACAACATGCCAAGAAAAATAATAATTCAGTGAACACTTTCTTGTATTGTTCGAGTTGAATTAACAATTTTTCAGAACAGAACTTGCTACATTTATTAATTTAAAATTTAAAAATTCTTATAGTTCATAACAAAAAATCCAATAGAATCAATCTCAAATGAGTTTTTTTCAAAAAATTAATTATAAATTAATGCCAAATATAAGATTTATACACATCGGGTAAAAAACTAAAAATAATATTCCAATACGTTATTCATAAGTACTTTTCAACACTAAAAACGTTATTTTATTATTCATATAAAATATCCTGAAGAATTTGATCAGTGACACGAGAGTTCTGAAATGGTCAAATTTCAGTAAAAAGTAAAAAAACATTCTATAAAAGATTCATTGGTATAAAGAACTGGAACCTAGCCAAAAATATGGGGTTTGACGATTGTCCTTTTTTTAAAAGACATCTGTATGAAAATGAAGTCTAAATCTGCCAGGAACATCGACAGGTTAATCACAATAATTAACTGATTCTTATTAACTTTCAATGAAACCCTATAAATATTTTGAGCTTGCTCAATTGTTCTATAAAAAAGTTATAAGCATTACAATCAAAAACAATGGTATTACCAAGCTTTGTTGACGTCTTGAGGATTCCTCGACCTCTATCAACCCTCTTTTCCTACAAATTCACAATATCCTGAACTGTCATATACACAACCAAGTGGACTAATAATTTTCAATGAACCTTTTCAATTGACCCCTCCCCCCGAAAATGCTTTATCGACTTCTTTGGGGGCATCTGATCTAAAATGTATAAGCTACTCTGTATTCCACTATCATCTTTAAAATTCTTATAATAATGTAAGATACCGATATTAACTGGAATCCAGTTTCATTAAAATGGATGACCAAATACAAGGGAATAAAGCTATTCCGCAAATCTAGTTTTATGTCAAATTCAAATATTTTTAGTATAAATTTGTAGGAGATCATCATATATATAAGAAATCTTTTCGGTAATTATGAATTATACACCGAATAACGAAGATAAAATTGAAAACTTTTACTATAAAAAGACACGAAAAAATAGTAATTTTCATTGAAAATCAAAATGAAATGAACATATTAATATCCAATGAAAATTCTGCTAACATTTAGCAAAACATCTGAATTAACTGATAAAACTTATTGACCGAAGAAGGGAGAAGAAAGGTTACTTCATCAAGCAATAAAGGAAGCAAAGTAACCACGAGTAACGGTTATTACAAATTGTTTTTCTTGGCGATTACATAATTAAGTAATTTCATTTGCAACGTACTCTAACTATACTCTAATTTTTTAAAACCAAACAAGTATATTTAAATTGTCTAAATATAATGAAAAATAATGTAAAAAAAAAACATTCAAAAAGCTAAAGTTTTCGATCATAATCATCCTGGAAACATAAATTTACATATTTTACAGACCGGATGCAATAAATTACCGGAACTGCAACTAAAACATTATTAAAATAAAAAACATTTCATTAAAAAAATACAATAAAGTTTGAAACGATTGATTAATCAAATGAAACAGTTTAAATACTTGAAAACATGTTAATTAGTAAAAAAAATTCCTTTTATAAACACAAAATAAAACACTAGAAATTCAAAAATAGTGCAATGCAAATATTTCACCTTGATAAAGAATAGTTGAAATATCGATCAATAAAAGCGTTTATATAATCGATTGATCAATTATAGTTAAGACAATCGATTAATTACTATTACATGCGAACATTTTATTTCATTTTTTACCTAAATATTAGTTATAGAAGGCTCGAAAAGTCAGTATATTGTACTAAGTTTTCTGTAACTGATACATCCAGCATTTAATTGGATCGGTAATTAACAGCAATGTTTATTGACTTACCGGTGTATTTGGTGACAGAACTGTCCTGCAACATTAGAAGAACTGGCGGGACAATGTGACGCCAGGCAAGACGATTGTCTAGCAGAGTAGCCGACTATACGGGAAAATGTAGGAATTAAACGATGACTAGCTCCCTCTATAAGCGGTCATTATCCTTTATGTACAACCTACGGAGGAAGTTAATCAATAATTTGCGTATCCTACACTATTATTCTAATTAATAAAATAATCATCTTGCTTTTATTAGCTTCACTCTAAAAATTAAGGATCCATATTGCGGGTAATCGATTGTCTGCTTATGTAAAGAACAACGTTCAATATTGATGCTTGTTTTGTAACAAATAATAAAAGGAATTGAATATATTTAAATATTAAAAAATTTACTAGTTTGAATTTAATTTAAATATTTATAAAATTTCAATTAAGCATTCAATTTAGATGGCAGTTAAAATTTTAAAATGCTGTTGTATTGTACCAAATCTACTGACTAATTTCCTTTTTATTTTTAATTATTTTTCACTTTATTCCTTTAAAATAAATTATCTAACTTATAAATTTTGTTAAATACAAAGATTTATTATTACAGAATAATAATTATTTTTTCAAGGACTTATTATTATTTTAATATATAGTCTTGTATACTAGTAAATTATAGAAGAGAATAAATCAATAAAAATTCAACTCATTTTAATAATTTATATAATCGATAGGAGAAGCAAGCATTGGTATTCTCTCCTGAAACTGCTTATTTATGTATTTGATGGAAGTAAAAGAATATTTTAGAAACGTCTTCCAGATATTCTTTTTAATTCATTTTCCAGTAGCACGTTATAGTTTCATGGGGCCCAGGTAAATTTGAATTTGAAGCCTATTGCAGTCTACAGCGTTGACTTTAGACATTTTTCTTCCAGGGAATTTTTTTGGAGAAATATTTTCTTATAAAAGATTCGTTTGGGGCCTCTTGGTGGAGGCCCCAGGCAATTATCCTTCTTGTCCATTGGAAAATGACGGTGGCACGTTATCCTAATACTGTAGTTTAACAGTTAAAAATTCATTGAATTAAAATTTAATATTTAATAAATGAAATTATACTTTTATAAAATTTTTCTATGTATAAAAGAAATCAAATCACTGATCAAGCAATAACTCATTTAAAAATGTAAAATGATTTAATTTGTGTAATATAGAGCATAAGAAAATACAATAAATATATTAATTGACTCGAGAAATTTGAGAAAAATTTATGAACCTTATTTAAGATACATTTAATTTCTCCACTTAAGAGTTGAGATAAATATAAACGAGAGTATAAATCTATTCAATTCTATTATTTAGGTCTTGGAGCGCTGAAAATGCTAACAACTTGGTACGCATTTAATTAACTCTTTACACAGCCATAATTTAAGAGAAATTTTACTGTAAATAACTTTGTTTACACGAAAAAACCCTCTGGTTTTTAAGAAGTTCGGCAAATAGGAAAAAAAAAAAAATGTCTTCTAACTTTACATAGGCGGTCTCTTTTAAGGGAAGCCAGAATGTTTTCAGACCAAAATGGCATCAGCAACTAAATATAGATCTGTGTATAGTAGAATGATTTTTTTCTTCTTCTTGATATAACCTAAACCCAAAATATCTGTTTATATAGAGTACACGGTGTTTATTTTCTTCCAATATCGTTTACTTAGTTTAAAATTTCGTAATATACAAGATGTTTCTTAGAAAAAACTCAATTTATAACACGAAATAATTGATTCCATCAAAAGCATAGGTGCTATTAAATTAGAAGAACTATTCGAATTTCCTCACTTTTTAGGTCATTATACAGCATTTTTACATTATAACAAGTCGTATGAATTTTCATGTATAATAAAATAAAAACACTTCATACGAAAAGTATTAAAATTAAGTCTTAAGTAGGAATTAACCTTTAACCTTTATACCAGAGTTCGTAAATACAGTACTGTTACGTAAATTAGGTTAACAAAACCTGTATTAACACAGCTATAATAGAAAATATGATAATCGATGAATAATATAACTGTTCTTTGCACCATTTACTTAATGAGAGATTGTTAATTTCGTAAAGCATTTGTCGATCTTTGAAGAAAAATTACAGCTGTAAGCAATAATAATAATAATAATAATAACTATCGTTCAAATATGTTCACTTCAAAGGTCAACGATGGAGAGATGCTGCAGTAAACAAAATTAAAATAGCTAATTAAACATTGTCATACTCAACAATCTTTCATTTAAATATCCCAGAAACATTGTGCTCCAGTAAATGTATGTTAATATACAACTAACTCTAGCGTAGCGTAATTTTATAACAATCAATTAAATTAAAATTCTCTGGAGATTTAAAATAATTGCATATATTAAATGGAGATTTTCTAGGAAATATATTTTACTTTCATATTAAAATGATATAGCTAACGTTGAGCGCACTTAAATATCATAGAATACAATCAGTTTGATTGGAAAAATTTGAGATAAGATCATATAGATAAGAGCTAATTATATCATTTAATTAGGTATTATTTTATCTATAATTATATTTGCATAAATTAAAATTAATTATGGGAAATTAGTATTAATTTCGCTACCTACAGTTGAATGTATAATCCAAGTATAAAAGAATCATTGAAAACAATTTAAATAACAATTTTCTTAAATCATAAATATTAATATTTCATAAAGTAGAATTTTATTAAAATTTTTACAACTGATTAAATCTTTACTGTTCTTAGTTAATTATTTTAAAAAATCTTAATAAATATTTAAATTAAAATCACTTTACTTCAAAAATAACACGTTTGCATCTCTTCACAAATTAGAACTTTATTTTTCTTAACTCATGAATAATTTAATGTTAACTACAGTTATTAGACCCAGTATATTCAACTTCAGTAGAATTCTTCCTTGCAATATCGATTGAATACTTTTAAATCATAGTAAAAAATACAATTTTTTAAACGTTAAACTATATAAAACAGTATATAAATTTGAAAATCCACAGATATTTTTCGAATTTAGATACGTGCCTTAACTTGACTTTTCAACTATAATCGTTAGAAAATAAATAGGAATGGGTAGCAAATCTGTGGGAAATTCAGAATCTGTTGTTAACTATTCATTCGACTGACTAAAATGTTTGTTTTTATGTTACAATAATGCTTTTTTCCTTTAGTTTTTTCCCTGAATTCTTAACATTATAAAAAAAAGAAATGTTATCAGTTTGAAACAAAATTATCTTATTCTAAACTAAAAAAACAATTTACTATAATGGTTAAATTTTTATGTTTATTAGTATTGTAGCCATACAATTATGAAAAATATAGAGTAAACGATTATAAATACGATTTTTAAATAAATTCGGAATGTAAAATTAACACGAACCTCTTATTTATAATTTAGTTTTGATTAAAAGTTAATTTAAAAGGCGATTTAATATTCTCAAAAAATAATCTAACTTTCGAATACATTAATAAAATTAAAAACTCGTGTTCATGATAACACGAATTTAAGAAAGGAAACATCAATATTTTCTAAGCTTACAGCTCGTTTTAAATCAGCGCATCCAATCAAAGAATAATAAGATTTAAAGTTGGATCAACTCCAAACGATTCAAAACTCTTACAAATACTCCATTTGAATAGTCAGAATCTATTATTTTCCAAATACTTCATCATAAAATCACATCCATACAGTTTTTACAAAATATTCCATTTAATAATTAGAATAATTAATATATAATAATAATAATAAAAACCACTGTTTACCTGACTAGCTGTATGGCTAAGAGCCAAAGTTTGTTAATAAATCTACTACACACGAAACAGGATCACGAAAATGAATTTTTATTTATTACGTGAAGAATCATATTGGAAAAATAATTATAAAGTAATTTTGCTGGGAAATTAATTATACACTGCGGTGCAGTGTAAACAAGCAATTGAAAATGATGCGCTTCATTTACATCGTAGCTAGGTTGGGTCCTGAATATATCGCAATTATTCTATTAAGGTTATCCAAATAGAAATTCCACACCCGCATGTCAATTTGTTGGATCGTGAAATTAACCAAATATTGAACCAATTAAAAACAACTTTCTTTCCATGTCTTCGCTTCTTAAAATCAAGAAAAATAAAGGAGTAAACACAAGAAAGCTCGAGACCAAACAATAGAAGTGCCTCGAGGAAATATGAAATGACAATAGAAATAATCTAAAACAGAAGTAAAAATAAAAGACTCAAACCAATCCAGAATCGTAGTTGTTTTTCTTAACTGTATTGATTATATTCGAAAAAAATAACTCTTAAGCATTATAAATAAATATCAAAGATGATAATAATACGCTATTCAATACGCCAGCGCATCTCCCATTTTCCAATAATCTTTGGCTTATTATAACAACAAAATCATTGAATTTAATCTATAAATTTTTTTTATTGGTATACACTTAATTTTTACCTAATTTACATAGAAAACGATTATATATTGTTGCTATTCAGTAATGAAGACGATTCAACTTACGCGGGGGAGGGAAAAAAAGTTTCTAAATTAAATAATTACAGTAAAGCCTGTCCAAAACGAGGGGAAAAAATCATGAAAACGAAGCGATTTTCTAAGTTAAAAAAACACCGAAAATATACTTTTTGGTGCCGTGCAATTCCGGTTTACGCAGGTTTTACTGTACATGAAAATTTCAGATAATAGATTTATCCACCAATGCAAAACATATAATTTGTATTGAGAATAATTGCATGAGCTATATCAAGAAAACTGAGGAAATCTTTACAAATCGTACAATTGATTTGGTGTAAAAATTAAAAATTGCTGAAGGAAATTTAACAATACGATTTAAATTGAAGGAAAAAAAAAAAAATTATCAATTTAGTTTTGGAAATGTAAAAACATGAGATCGTTAAATACAGATCGATGATGTAAATTTCACTTATATATAAGAAAAATTTAATACTTTACATTATAAAAACAATAATATTTTTATTATAATACTGTTAAAATGATTTTAAAAAATTCTAATAAATTGATGATGATTATCGAATTTAAAGACTCGAACTTCAGTTTAAAAATGTTTACGAATGATCTACGAATCAATATATCAATTAATATTTATAATTATAAACCATTAAAAAGAAAAAAAAATTAATAAAACTGGAATTTTTTTTTTTTTTTTTTTAATATCCTACAAATTTTCTATTAATATTTTTCTTGGTAAAAGCGTATGCTGTGTAAAATTAATTACAAATCCCAAAAGAAAACATTTCAAAATTTATCATTTTCTTGGGATTTGTAAAATTATTTCCTCTTATTTAAAAAATATGTCTAAAGGAAAATATCTTAAGCTTTGAAGTTTCCTACAACTAACAATGCCAATCTCATCTTTAAATGTTTTAAAAATTTAAATAAAACGAATTAAAAGTATTTTTTTAATTCTTTCAAAGAAAATGTTAAAATTTTCATCCCAAACTCGAAACAAAACAAACGAAATTTACCGAATTCATCCTATTAAAGTATGAGGTGGTTTTACAGAGCGTTGATCAGAACAGTTTCAAATGAAACATCTGTTGGGAGGTGGACAAACTAATTTGAACCGGATGTACGAAGAAATTACATCTACACAACTTCTAAATACTAAGAAACAACAATAAAAATCACGAAAACAAAATCAAAACCACAACTAAAATTACTCAATTTATCAGCAGCTCATCATTGATCGATAAAACTAAACAACACATTCTGATTTATTTCTTAATAAATTATGAGCTTAGTTATTACATGCCAAACTGCAATAAAATAAAATAATGCGATTTTATTCTATTATATTAATATGTAAAATATGAAAAACTACTTTTATAACAATCATAATTCCTGAGAAATGCAAAAATTTAATTAGTAAGCACACTTTGCAACATTTAATTAATTCGCTCAAAATTTATGAATTGAAAATGAGGAATTCTGTAAAGTCATCTTTATATACAAATAACAATTAAATTTAAAAAAAAATGAATAAAATTCTTGGCACGGAAAATATGATTAAATACTCGAATTTTATATTATATTAAATGGAACTTTTTAAATTAAAATATATCGTTTGCGTAGTTCCAACAAAAGGAAAATACAATTGTTTACATAGAATTGTACTCTATAATTACCAATACATTCAGAATTATAAAAAATAAAGAGTATAATTGTAATTTTTATTTTTAATTTCAAACAATATATTTATATTTTGTAATAGTTAAAAAGTTTTTAATAATATATTTATGATTTTTTTTCATTAATAATTTAATCTAGTAGTTGAAACCTCGTTAGAATATTATGTAGTAATTACCTAGTGAAAATTTCCGCCTAAAATTATTGGATTAGTTCCAAAAAACTATCCTTTTTTTCTTGCGGCATTTTCGATAAGAAACTTGGATATATTTCAAAAAAATAACGAAATTAAAATTCGTAAAGTGATAAAAATGATGAAGCGTTTAAACCAAAATAATTTTCAACTTTTAACTCTGACACAAATTACAACCGAAATATATGGGGTCGAAACTTAAATTATTAAATGAGATTTATTTCCATGACTAAATTCACACGAGAGGGCCATTTACATGTTATACAGTAAAGTTTAAACACTTATCATATATACAATACTCCGCTTATTGTAATCGCGGATTGTCCAGTTATTTATCAAAATTAACAGGTTCCAACTTATTATAAACCATAAAACTTCAGTTATTGTTATCATCTTCGGGTAAATACGTGGTGTTTTTATGTTTTCCTTTCTCTGGCAGCCTGAACATGTGGCTGATAACAATAAATGATAATGATTTTTATGCTACCAGTACTTTAATCGTTTTAATCGTTATTCTCTCACAATAAAATAGTTTAAATTGCTAGCTATTGTTGAAATTACTGTACGAAGTATTTATTAATTAATAATTATAATTAAGGTTTTCAACTTATACGTTTTTAAATTGTTTTAACGTTAGCATCAGTGAAACCAGCACTTCCTCTAATTGTAGTCTTATTTACTTATCCCGCTTAATGTTAACAATCGGTTACTGTTATCAGCTAGGAGACTCCCAAAGTTGTTATTAAGATAATTACACTTACACTAGAAATAAATAGCGTATCTTTATTTAGAAGAAGCCATGTGTTAACGTTATAAAAGTTCAAAATTTACAATCTATTGAACATGGTGTTAAATGGCGCGAAACATTCACTGTCAAAACAAAAAACTTAAAATCATACGATAAAAGAAAAATTCCACGAGTACAGATAAAACGAAATATTTCCAATGTTGGTGAATTAAAGGACGTCTAACCATGACCTTAATTGGAAAAAGTAGAAATGATTAGAATTAAAATATAAATATCAAAACCAACTCGTGAATTTTCAACCAAATGTTCACTCCGGAATTAATACTGTTTGCTGGATAACTCACGCAATCTACAACTTTAGGGCGTTACCCATTGGAAGTTAACTTTTCAAAGATATAAAATAAAATAAAAATTCAAAAGTAAATTTACCAGTAAAGCGTTAAAAACAAACCTGAAATACTCGTCTTTTAATGCTCGTTCATCTTCTCTGACATCATTAGCAAAGCTGCATTCCTTTCTTTAAAGCTAGTTATATTTCTCCACTCGTTTTAAACAAAAGAAAACAATAATAGGATCTGAAGCAATTAATTTAACCTTCAAAAACCACTATTTAAACTAGATGTCAACATAAAGATAAATCGAAAGTGTCGGAACATTCCGACACCCACAATAACCAATCATAATTTATGTTATACAAAAATCGATTTGAAAATTCACGTGAAACACGAAGCGAGTAAAATACAGAGACCATTAAGAAATTTCTAAACAAAGGATGATAACAATAGATGCTTATTAACGCTAACAAACGGGATATGGCGTAAAGCAGATGCGGTCAATTTTACTAGTATATAAAGAAAAACAAAAACCCTCCTCTTTGACCTATATTCAACGTGATCCGCAATACGAAGATTTGGTGTTACGACCAAATTTACTATTAAATTATGTTACTGGTTAATAATATAATAACATACTTACAATCATCAGTAAATCATCATTTTTAGTCGTCCGTATCGACAAAAAACATCGCTTGATGAGTGGCTTAACTCTTTCTACCTTCCCTGCCTCGTTAACAGAAGCTCCTACATCGACAATGAAGGTAAATGTGTATTTTGATTCACGTACTGGTATGACATTATAGTACGGCGTGGCGCATGCTCTAAAACCCACTATGACATCACACCCGGAGATACAGCGTATAATTTAAATTACGTTTTTTTTATTTATAAACTCGCTTAATTGCGTTATAAGTTAATAAATAATAAGTTTTAATTAATATTTGTTTAATAATTTTATTATATTGTGTAAAAATTTTATTTTAATCTTTTGTATAATATGCTATTATGCTTCCATCTGTTGGTCAGAAAGTTAATTATTCCTACGAAAATTTCGTAAGTGTAAATTAGCCACATTATATAAAATCTCAAGTTGTAAATAAATTATATGCCATTATAATTAAGCTTTATTTTTAATTAATACTTTCTGTTAAACAAGGCTTTGTATTATAATTTAATGCTATATATACGTATCAACTATATATATGCTTAAATTTACGTAAGATGGATGATTTTAAAAATTTCTTACGTATCGATTTATCGATGATCAATTGAAGAAAAATAGCTACATTTAATCCACTTTCTACGTTATATAATTTTTTTAAATATTAATTTTCATATAAGAAATCTAAACCATTATTTTGAGCTTAAATTTTCAGAAAAAATTTTAATTATTAAATATTTAAAAAGTTTTTCTCATTAATTAAATTAATCGCATTAAACATGTGATTGCGAAAATAATTAACATACTAATAATTTATTAAATGTAAATATAAATATTTAAATATATCGGTTATTTTATAACTGAAATGTTTAAATATGCATAAGTATAGAGTTAAAGCTATAAAAATAATTACAGTCGAACCTCCTATAAACGTCACCTCTAAATGGCGGCCATTTTTTTCAGGTGTTTCTTTTTTTAAATTCATACGAAACAACCTTTAAGCCAAAACTATCTCCGAAGAACCGCCATTTTTTTATGAGTCATCAGTGACCATTGTTCAGAGGTTTAACAGTTCTATTTGAATAATTTACTTAATTTATAATAGAAAACTATGGTAATTACAATAAAGAACAATGGCATTATGCATACACTATTATAAATACAGTATTAAATAATTGATATTATATAATTGTTACACTCAATTGAAAATATTATTTTAAACATTATAAATAAAATTAATGCATTATTTTAGTGTTAATTAACAAATACATTTATTTATCAGTGAAATATTTGTATTTATTTATCATTTATACGTTCCATTTATAATTAAAATCGCGTAAAAATGTAAAATGTAGTTATTCTGTTTATTGACAGATGGCAGCACATTTAAGCGTGTGTCAGTGACCGTGTATAAATGGTAGAGAAAGTATGCACTTTTTCCAGTCTGATTATTTTCAACGTTAATGTATTTTACTGCCGGGTCGTATCTTTTATTTCAAAGAAATCTTGCAACAATAAAGATTTTTGCGTAGTATTATGTATAATAAAGGCAAATGAACTATGAAAACTACAACAAAAGTCATATGTTATCGCAAACGAGGTTCTGTTTACATTAATATTTCCTCTTCCACGTGAATAATTCACTTCTATTGTAATAACATATCATATATGACAAGTAGAAAATAAGTTGCCATTATTAAAACTCTATTATCGTTAGAAAAACGAAAAGATAAAATCTACGGAAATAATTGAAAATTTAATTCTTTCATAGAATAATTTATAATTATAAAAATTTTTAGTTTCAAAATTAATAATTTAAATGTTATAACGGCAGTAAAAATATTATTTAAAAGAAACTATTCGGGCATATAAAAGGATCTTTTTTACAAGCCCTCTTAGTGCCCTTTTTTCAAGCCCATGGTAAATTCGGCTAGGTCAACACGGAAGGAGGGAAGTTAATGGAATCTTTAGGAGGACAGACCAGCCCTCTGGAGAATTCTTGAAATTTTCTATTGCTCGGATTCGAATCCGGGTCCCCCCTCACAGAGGCAGATGATGCCCGAATCGCCTCGGCCTATAATAAACATATCATTATTAATCCTTTTAATATGAAAATAATTTATCTAAACATATAAATGTAGCTGTAATGTTTTATATTTTAAACTTAATTATCAGAATATTAGATTATTTATTTTCTTACCGAATTTAAAAATTTTTATTTTGTTAAGTTATAATAAAAATAAATAATTAAAAAGCCGATAATGTCAAGTAAGTTATTTATTATAATTAACTAAAATTACAAACTAAATCCGAAAGTTTTAATTAAAATTTATAATTTATTCTGTAAAAAATAGATAATATATTTTTTTAAAGTAGAAAATAAGAAGTTTGGTTGTTGAATTGACAATAATCTCATTACTAGAAATGCAGGTATTTAGTCTTTCGATCGATATCTTGTATAAAAGAAAAAGTTTACACGGAATTATTTTGCTGAATTGCATTTCTTTTACAAGATTGAATTAATGTCTAATAGATATCAATGTCTATAATTATATCGTGTCAAATTATTCAAGCAATAACACGTTAACTCGATTCATCATAACTACAAATGCAGATAGTTATCAGATATAAATAATTATTTATCTAAATTACATGATTTATGGAACAAAATATGATAATTTTTCATAGAATTTATTAAATTCCCAGTAATATGGAGATTAATTAGGGGCTCGGGAGGCCCGGTGTTTCTTATCTTTGTAAATAGATGGAGAAACGTCAAATAAGTACAGAAAAAACATTGCAATATGATAAACGCATTTTCACACAACACGGTAAAAACCTGTTCAAGACGGAACATTAATAAAATGGAAACCTGCCTAAAAGGGAAAATATTCGGTACCGTACGAATCCGGTATACACAGGTTTTACTGTACAATATCTAGAAGCTTACTCTTCATCTACAGTACAGTGATAGCACTGTACTGTGGATGAAGGATGAATTTAGGTTGGCATGCTCCAATATCATTTCCGGTCGTGCTACCGATATGGCGTTATATTAGTAAATTATTGAATAACTTGAGGAGACATTTTCTATACATTTTATAATCCTTCTCCGGTAATTATGTACAGTACATTTTAAATATATTAAACGTAAACAAATTTTCTGAATAAAATTCTCTAAAGCCTAATTATAATATTGAGAGTGAATATTAAAACTTATCATGAAGTAACACGAGAAACAATTACTCATATTTTAATTTTTTATGCTACTGAAAATTAGTTATCTTAAAAATATTGCCAAAAAAAAAAAAGAAAAGAAAAACACATGCCATAGTAGAAATACTAAATTGCTTTAAAAAGTTTTTGGTAAACGTGCCTAAAAATAAATGGGTTTTACCTGCTGCTGTACTAAGAAAAACCTGAGTTAAATTCTTGTCAACGGGTCAATAGAGCCATGGCTACGCCACTGACTACATATCCTAAAGTGAATACAAAATAGAAAAGCAAATATTTATTTTCCGGAGAGTTAGCTTCTTTAAATTCTAAAATTGTTCCAACAATCTGTCGATTGTTTACAATTTTTTCCAACACCTTTAAGAAAGAAGAAAGTTGAAAACTTCACATCTAAAGCAAAAACATTCAAGTTTATTATAACAATAATTTAATTTTAGTTAAATTATACTGTATATACATATGCACGTGGGGTTATTTTGGAAATTATTGAATTTTTGCTTTTATATATATATATACATTTTTTCGTGAATACACGTGCATCACGCACACTAAAAACAGTGAAGTTACTTCTTTATTATTATAACAAAAAAAGTGTATCTTCCTTGTTATAATAAGAGAGAGGATGTCATTTATAGATAAGGGAGTGTTTATTTTACTACAGAAATTAAGAAAAAAAAACTTATTACAAGCATATTAATATATATTATTATTGTTTTTAAAAATATATTTTTTGTTTTAATGTTAATTCGAACATTAATGTGTAGATTAAAATAAAATTTACTAAATGTAATATTCATAATGTAGAAAACACATGTAAAAATGGGGCTATTGCGTGATGAAAATCGTCTCACGCTGCAAGAATTCTTTTTAATTTCGTATAGAAATAAAACAATATAATAAATATTGCGAATTGAAATTATACGAGAATTATTCTACTTTAATTTAATAAAAGTGTTTAATTTTAACTTTATATTTATCGTTGATTGGTTTAGAAAAAAACGTCTTAAAAATTGAAAATTCATAAATAACTATTGAATAAAACGGGTCGTTCTACATAAAATTCGATCTATCTACAGATTAATGTTTGCCTTCGAGCTACGATCGAAGAGAAAACAAGTAAATATTACGTCATGCTGGTAGAACAACGTTAAAAATATACTGAATGATCATTAAGTAATTTCAGGAGGAAATAATAAAATTTTATTGTTATATAAATTATTATATAACAATATTATTAAATAAATTATTTTGGGCACGAAATACTTAAAAATAAATAAATTATGTAATTTGCATGAATCATTTTGTAACAATCATTAAAATAATTAGTTATGTATTATCAGTCAGGCGTGTAATTTCTCCTTTCATAAATATCACAACTCTATAAAATAGCCTTTAAAGAAACAGATCATTAAGAACGTTTTAAACATTATTTCATTATATAATTATTAAGGCATTAAGGCATTTTGTAATTGGAAAAATTAAATATACATACACTTATTTCCAGTTGTCTGCAATGTAAAAATATAAGTAGTTCTAGTTTTTCTGAATTGACATCAACTTCCTAAGCATTTCAAGTTTAAATTATTCTCTGGGGTGGAGAAAAAACTTAAATGGGCCAATGGTTGAACTAGATTATGTATCGTTGTTTTCCCCTCTCTGTTTGTGCAGTTAAATGCGTGTAAAGGTGTCCAGCTCTTTGTTGCTTGCAGCTGTTCGACAGCTTTTAGCTTAGACAAGTGTTATGTACTATTCAACGTGGCTTTTAAAATCCACTTTGGAGTTATGTACTTACATCAGATATATCGTCTAATAAAACTTTAAACTTGAACTCTTTCCAATACGGTATGTATTTTTTATTTAACTTATCTACTAAACGTCAATTTTCAATTGGTTTATTAAATATCGCGAGGTTTTTATAAGCGAAAACATTTATTAAAAACTCTTATAAATGTTTATAACTTCCAAACTTTTATCAATATATATATTTGTAAAATTCTTACATACAAAAATGTAAAGTGTGTTAGTAGGATCTCGTTTATTCATTTTAAAAAAAAAATGACCCGAATTTTACATATTTATTAAGCATATTTTTATCGTAAATAATAATACATATAGGTCTATAATTAATTTTAAAATAAATGAAATAACTATAAAAATTCAATTTATCTTCACTAGATGGCATCAATATTTTATACCCTTTTTCTTATTAAAATTTTAAATTGTGGTATCCTTTTTTTCATTTATTTTAATTTCGGGTATGTCAATTGTTTGTCTATAAATATATGAGGTACGAAACAAGTAATTTGTATTATCCCTTGGAGGCTCGAGACACGAAGTTGGTCAATAACCTACAATAATAAAAGAAGCTCTTAACTATTTTCACACACACACAAAAAAAAAATTGATATGAGGAAAATTTTACTGAAATTTTCCTCAGGCTAGATTTTATTTCGGTGATATTTTTGTTTATTTTATATATAAAATTATCCGTTTTTTAAATTTTATTTTGTAGAATAGATATTATATAATTAAATATAAAAGAATTACTCTTGATTTAAAAAAAAAAAAAAGGTAAAAATTACGCCCAACGTGGGGCTCGAACCCACGACCCTGAGATTAAGAGTCTCATGCTCTACCGACTGAGCTAGCCGGGCGCTGCCGGAAAATATCTCTAAAAGTAGTATTTAAAAATAAAGAAATATCGTTCTTGCCTTTTTTTTATATTAATTAAATACATTATAGATAAAATACTAATTGTAATTAGAGTACTATTTAAGATGAAACTAAAATTTAATAAAGCGAATTCATATTTCATATTATTATCAGGAAGAATAGCACTAATTTTAAACCCGAAAGGTAAAATTGACCCTCATCTGTATAACAAGTCGGATACTTCAAATAAAAGAGATTCTATAAATAACTGCGGAACCGATGGTTCTACCCGCGATAATGTATTGTATTGTATTGTTTAACATTACAACCGGAAAATATATTTTACTTTTAATAATTAATATATATATTTTTTATGAAATTTGGAGTAACTATAATAAAATTATCAACAATCGAAAGTCGTTGTTTTGTGCTTTGAAATGGGCACTCTACAGATGTTTTCCTTTAAGATTCTCAGAATGTAGGGTCCTCTCTACTGTTAAAAAGGAGGAGGGGCCTAACTGAAATGGTATAGAATTTAAGAAAACCCCGTTCTTCTCGATGTAAGCTATTGTGTTGAATTCAATGTTAAACTGTCCGGATGAATTATTATTCCGAAAACCCTTTGGGCACGTTCATCCACTAAACTTTCAAGATTTTCGAGTCGGTTATTCATTTTCTTTATTCTAGAATTATAAATTAGATTTATTAAAACGTTAAAAACGTTCTTAAAGCTTCTACTTAGATCATTATATTTAAATTAAGTTACTTCAATCCATTTTAATAAGCTTATCTCTAGACACGACGCAACTCATGAATATTTGGAATTATTGTAATATGTATTATACCCCTGTTACCTTTAGTATTCTAATTTAGTACATAGTTTTTTTCTTTATTAAAAGAGATAATACAATTTATTTATAAAGGTCGATGGTCCTCTTTATTTATAATTACAACGCTATTGGTATTATAATCGAGAAAACTAGATAATCTCATAAATATTCATTGCGATTGTTACCTTTTTTTTATTTAAAGGTGGTGTGTATGAATGATAAGTCATTGCATATTTTAGACACGAAAAAGCCGATACAAAAGCTTATCTTTAGTGGAAAATCCTCCTCTTAATCTATATACGTCTTCATTTATCCTGCACTTAATAAATTAGTGTTAAATAATGTATAGAGCGGCAAAAACCTTGTAAGAATTCCTCACAATATAATTTCCTGAGCATGGAGAGGTTAATGCTCACGTTTTATATTGGCATTAGTGTGCTAAAGTGTCTATTTTATATGCTAATTTTGATCTCTCAATATATTTAAACAATAATTTCTTAAGTGATTTTATTATAAGATGCGACTGTTTTTATCCTGTCAAAATATTCCGGATATTATATTGATTAGAACAGTTGATCACGTGGTTTCTATCCAACATTCTGTAGTGAGTAGGTAGGTGGATAGCTTGTTGAAGACTAAATAGCACGCTTCTCGATTTTTTGACAAAATGCTTCTTGTATAGATGATTACACACAAAAAAATGCCCGCTTTATACATTATTTTCTTTACTTTTTGGAAGAAGAAATGTATTAAACCAAGCACCTTAAAAATATTTTCCTTCTTTGTTTTTTTTTATGATAACGAGCCATCTTATTTTTATGGCATGGTAATAAATTTTATGAGATGTAATAAATCTATCATTGTGTCTTAATTATTCTTATGTAAATATAAATATAATTTGTATCATTTTTTTCCTCCGTTGCGTGACGTAAAAGATTAAACTTGATCATTTACTTTAAGCCATTATTTGTATTTAAAAAATTTATTTATAATATTTTTTTATTTATTTTACGATAGGCACAAAATTACTTTACGTTTAAATTCCAGCTGTACCGGATATCCTGAACATGTTTCTGAGTTGCACGTTTTTCCAGAATTTATGTTTTTGATGACGATCGCTGATCGTGTGTCATACTTTCTGCATTCACTAAATCATACTTTTCCCCCTTTTTTTGCGTGTATAGTAACAAAATGTATAAATTTTTTTCAATAAAGAGCTTCTTCAGCTTCCATATTAACTGCCCAATTAAAAATATTCAATTACCATTTCAAACATATTCAAGTAATTAAATCATAATTATATGCTAAACATAGAAACGGAATATGATTTAAATTTCAAATATGATTATTTAATATTGGATAGACATTATAATTTAAATAATATTTTAATATTTTATTATGGCTGAATTATTAAATACAGTCAAACTTTTGAACAACTGCCACCGAAGGAAATGGAGGTTTTTGTATGCATTTGGACGTTATTGGAGGTTCGACTGTATTACGTGTTATTTAATTATTACATGAAGTTTTATTGCAGAATAAAGATTTATAAGTTTAACATTTCATTGATAGTAATACTTTTCATGGTAATTTATTTCACATAAATTAAAGATTGAAGTTCACTTTTATTCTTAGGAAATAATTGCAGCATATTTAATTTTTACAAATTTATTCGATAAGCTGTAATCTTATAAAATGTCAGCTTCATCAATTAAAAAAAAAGAAGCAAAGTTTAATGAGTTGCCAGGTTAAATATCACTGAAACTATAAACTTCTACGATGCTAGAACATAATGTAAATGTCTGATAGGATTATTTTCAAAAAAATTAAAGTTTACTAGTTGCCAAAAGTTTGCCTAAAATTAAATTATTTAAGTAAATAAGTAATTAAAGCAGCCATTTTATACATAAAATATTTGTTTTTAATTACCGTTCAATATTTAATTAAATAGTTACTATAAGTTAAATAAAATTTAATATTTTATTTCAAACTAAATTCTTTAATAAATGATTAAAGTTTAAGTAATAATTATTTGTAAAATCATAAAATAATTTAATATTTTCTAATTAATTGTAATTGGTAATTAATTTTTAAAGTTGATAAAGTTCAGCAAGTAAAAAAGACTTGAAATATTCGATTTTTAACTTTAAAATATAGTAATATTTTGCAAGTATTTCTAGCACAATGTATTATTTATTATAGAAAAAAATCTAACAATTTTTCTATAAGTTTTGTAATAATGCTTGTGTCAATAACATTTTTCTAGAACATTTTTTTTTTAAATATAGAAATCTCAACAAATATTTCAACGTGTAATGTATATAAATTAAAACAGCTTCTGTTAAAATGAATTGAGGACCGGCTGAAGACCTTTGGATCCTAAATTATTTAAGCAGGATGTAGAAACACGAAGAGGCACCCAGGAGGAGTGTAAACAGGACACGTTAGGAGACGAATCTCACAGCTAACTTGGCATAAAAACTATAATTTTGAAATGTATAAAGATGTTATAAACTTAGAATTCTTTTTTATCAGTAATATTTAAAAGTAAAGTGGACTAAATTTTTGTACGTTGAACAATTGTTTTTCTCGCTAAATCAAATAATGCAATGAAAAATTATATTTTTAAATAGACATAATTTTTTCACCATTAAACCGAATCCAAACTGTATTAGATATAGTATTACTCCGATATTTTAATTTTTACTCCAGATTTTCATATATAATTTAATCGTTATATCAACAGATGGAGCTATATGTTATAAACACATAAATCCAATAAGATTAAAAAGAAAAAAGCATTTAAAAATTTATAAAAAAAAATAATACCCAAGTATACCTTCTTTATTTTCATTCAGAATAATCGATTTTTACCTTTACAAATATTAAGATTTCCGATTAATATTTAATAAATAAATATATTAAAATTAAATATAATTCGACTTTATTAAATATAATTTTAAAAATAAATATTACATTTAAACATATAGAAAAAGATTTTTATATTAAAGTAGAGCGTACGCAATCTGATAAATAGCGATTGATTGCTAAGCGGTTACTCTAAATAATAATAAACATACACGAATCTACTGAATAGCATTGACGTAAATTTTTAGCCATAACTAAACACAAATATGAAAAAAATTCACGATGTTGTAGTATTTGTTACGTGCCGTAGACTATACGAAAACGTCACGGTTTTATGTATGTCTTATTGGTATTTTTCGAGACACGTTGTCACTTATGACATAGAAACGACATAGTAAATATGAACGTCGTTTGTTGTTTGTATCTCCTAGGTCAAAGTCAAGAGAGGTTATTTTAGCGGAATCGTCTCACCCTACGATGTTTAGAGTTCTCAGCAAGTGTTGCCACCCCTCAGTGTAAATGTGGACTCGTTCAAACACGTACAATTTCCGCGCGGAACGACCAAGCACCTCTCCAGTTCGCTACTGTCTGGAGTCGATGTGCGAGCCATGTGTATCTCTGGTGGGATGTTGTCGTTAGGATGACGGTTAAAGCAGCAAGTTTACCGTCACTCGGGTATAAAAAGTATCAGGTTAGTATACCTTGTACTCTTTATTTTGATCGCAAACCACTGTCCTGTCTCTCAAAGCATAAATCGAAATCTTTGATATTTATCTGATGCTTGGTAAGGTGGATCTTCCATCGATCTTGTCATACGACCAGTGAGGCTGTGGTGAAAGGTCGTACTACGACCCCTCCCAACCGGCAGGTGCCTCGTAAAGTATAAAGTGACATCAGATATGCTTGTAAAGTTTTGCACCATCAACCTCCAAACAATTGGTCAATGCCTTAAAGACTAGCGAAAGTTTTGTCGTTTGTCCATTTAACTATCCGGAACTAAATATAGTATTCGAAATAATGGAAAGTAATTATGTTTTGGTCATGTTCCAGCTTACGTAAATAATTTAATCTTCCTTTTATGTATAGATATTTAATTAGTATTTTCTCTTCAATTATTTCTTACTCGAAACGCTGTTGGCATTAGCTAAATTACTGATTATCTAAAGTAAAACTTTAAAAAATTTCATATATACACGTTAACTTATGTGTTACGTATTATTTTAGTAAATATACTAAAATTATTACATCGACCATTTTTTAAATAACAATACATTATTTAAAAAATGGGATTCTTTTTTACAAATTATATTATGTAATCTGTTATTACAAAAATCAATTAAAGTTTGACATCTAACATGTTGAGAAAATTAAGGAAGTGGAAGTTCTTTAATTTTCCCCGTTGCGTATTTAATTTAATTTAATATATATTTTTTTATTTAATCTGATTTTATAATCGTAACGCGTTTAGTTTTAAGAATTTCATTGCTTGAATTCATTAATTTTAACTCGTTTTTGGACGTGTGACCGCAATTAAGAAAATAAATTCCTGTGAGTTCCGTATTAGATATCTTTGTTTTCCTTTTATTTTTCGAGAAAAGGAAATAATTGCTTCATATCCGTTATTTAATAATGCTACTGTTTGTAAACTGTAGAAGGAAATGAAACTATTCATCATTTTATGCATTTTTACCCATTAAAATTTCGCTCAAAGATTCAAAAGAACGAGCCCAGAAGAGAGACGTGTACGTTAGAAATGCTTGAAAAATGAATATTTAATAGCATTTTATTTACAGTTATGAAAAATAACACATACCACGATAAAGTAAATTCAACAAGCGTATAAAAATAAAATTCAGTTTAGTCTACTACCAGTATAAATTGACTTATCATTAAAGCTGTAACGCCATCGGATCGAGATAGTGCTTCGGATACATGAAGTGTAATCAATAAATCGACTTATTTCAACAGATACTGAGAACTTTAAATACTTAAAATCATTAACCGTTTTTAATGTTTCGGTAACATGTTACTGTGAATGTCGAATTATGCGTAACAACCAGTTTTTGATCTTCAGTACTTGTAAACCCATAAAGGAGACACTAGATACAGTTAACTTGTTTTAATTATATCTATATCGAAGAAGTATCGCAGTGAATGTAAATATTATCTTAGTTAAGTAAAAAATTATTTCCGTTTACTCAAAATTCGAGCAGGCATTCACGAAACTTTATTTACTATTTCATAATTAACAGATTCACGGTTCATTAGGTAGGGAATTCTTCATTAGGCCTATATATTTATCTTGTTTTTCAGTTTTAATACAAGCAATAGTATTGTGTTCTTTCGTATCCTATAAAGTAAGTGTTTGTTTAGGATTCGGGTGTCAGGAAATTCGATGACTTGCGTTCTGTTTCTTAAAAATTGCGAAAGTAGACCACGTTAAGTAACACAGCCTACTCAGCTTATTGACACTTGTTAATAAGATTAGCCTGAGTTCATGCTTTACTTTCATCTCTTCCAAACGAGATGAGAATATCAAAATTTACACAAATGATCGAAAAAGAATATATATATTTTTTAAATTAAATGAATTTAGTTACTTCATTTGCAATCAATTGTTCGGTCTGTAAATAGATTGTAGTGTTCCTAATTGCTTGGAAATCTACAGATTAGACGTAATTATTCTCGAAAACGCAAAAATTTCATTAGTCTTACGCTATTATTTCGTTATACAAAAATAATCCCTCGACAATATAACACATGTATTTTAACAGGCACAGACTAATCAGTCGTATGATAAATTATCATTAAAAATAACAAACATAATTGATTTTTTCTTCTACTCCAATTATAATTTCCTTTTTCATAAGAATAATTGAAAGTAAAAATCATTATAAATAAACCATACGGCTGTCAAAGGAAAAAAAAAAAGGTCTAGTAAAGAAGAAATTATTTAGTATGCAGTTTGTAAGTAAAGTTTAATTTTTTTTTTTTCCTTTTGTAAAAGATAATATAACAAACACTAAACAGACCACCCACAATAAATGTATTTAAATTATTTTTTTTTTAAAATATGCGTGGAAAAATGACAGAATTAGGAAATAGATGACGAACTAACTCTTGAAATATGACCATGCCAGAAATATTGACAGGTAGTATATAATAATATGCTAATATATATGTACAGTACAATATAATATCTTGCATCCTAGCCTCGAAGGTAGTCATTACTACATAAAAAACGAAGTACGGATGTTGATATACACGTAAGCAATCGTACATAAACAACAGTATTAAAAACACGATTTTAAAATTATTTATATGACTTAAACATGACCGTATAAGTATTAACATATATATTAAAATGATGACACAATATGATAAATAATTTGCAATATAGTCAATATGTTAAAAATTCGACATAAACTGTTTATCACTGCGGACAGACACCTGATACGTGCGGTTGAATAAGACACGCTGTTGTGGACTAACGTCGATAAATTACTGCTGTAAATTGTCTCGAAAAGTCTAAAGGATTAAGAGTTAAGTATTTGTTATGAAATATATTTGGTGAAATTTAAATTTTCAGCAATTATATTTAATTGTTTTTTAAAAGTTTACTTATTACGCGTTAAAAAAATAACAATTACGAAAGTTAAAACCATGTAACGAATCCTGCCTGTTACGAAAGAAAAGCTATTAAATTACAATTAAAATTTTACCTTTAAATAATATTTTTAATGCGGAAATTTTTATTTAAGACTTGAAGAAACTTTAAACAAATTCCTTAATGAAAATAAGTCAATTAAATGTATAAAAAAATAAAAAAATTATCGTTAACTTTCCGAATTTAATTAGGAAAAGTTCGTCAAAATTTGGAAATTTGGTTACATTATAATTTGTAAACATAAAAGTCTCAGTTTTAATTAAAAAGCAAGATTTCATACTAAAAATGAACCTTTTTTTTTAAATATTTCTAATCAAAAATTTCCCATATCTTGCAGGAAAATAAATAAAGTAGAATGGCAAAGAACCATCTGGTAAATTCATTTGAAATTTTATTCAATTTTTACAAGTTTTATACGCTTATAAGGGAAGTTAACAAAACAAATGCAAATAAGCTTCGCTTCCACAAAAAGAAAAAAATTGTCTGCTTAAAAATCATGTTTATCAAGCAATAAAACTATTTCCAGATTTATTTTCAGACAAAGTCATTTTTATCTTAAATTGTTTTAATTTAGAAAAATGACTGTTATTTAAATTTTCCTTTTTCAAAAATATGCAAAACTTTATACATTTTTCTCTCTATTTTCTTCATTTTTTTACATTTTAGCCAAGGAAATTCCAAATTGATCTTGCAGTTCTATGGCATTATCATTAATTAATCTAAATTTAATTTGTCTTGTGATGATTAACAGTAACGCTTATTAGGATCAAAGGTTAGATATAATTAATATTTAAATATATTATTAAAGTGTTATGACAGGAAACTTTTTTCTTTTTTGAATGTGTTAATAAAGAAATTTGGATCTAAGAAATTTTGCCTTAATTAATTATTCATATCGTCTTTCTTAAATGTGTAAGAAATCATAAACTGGTCGATACGGCTTATTGCCTATTTATCAAATTATCTAAATGATCATAAATTTTCTTGAACTGAATAAATTGGCATTAACATGATTGAAAATTCCTAGACCTACGCTTTCTATCAAATAAATTAACAGGGAAACACCGACAAATATATAAAATAATGAATGATATGTAAATTTTACCAGGACTCAATCAATACTTACTAAAAGTTAATCTTGTTAAATCTAATTTTCAATTTTAGAAAATGCATTAAAACTTCTATATTTTAGTTGTGTTTTTTTTTTTCTATAAAATACAAGATTATATTTTTGAATTCATTTTTTATAAGTTAAAACTCTTTTTAACTTATAAAATAACGTCAACATTTTATGATCTTTGAGTCTTTTAGTTGAGAAAACAATACATTACTTTCATGTATAATTTAGAAATAATTTATTAAAAATCAATCTTGGTTAAAAATATCAATATAATTATATAAACTTCTTTCCTTTCTTCCTTTTTACTGTGTAGAAAATAGGAGGGAAATATATATATATATATTTTTATAGTAATCGCTCATGCGAATCGATTTTGAGATTCTACAGGTGATGAGATTTTTCTTTTCTCTTTCTTTCTTTCATCTTTTAGCAAAGCTTTATATATATAATAAAAAAAAAAGAAGAGGAAGAAGAAGAAAGATGTAAGTGCTTGATTTTCCTAAAAATACATTATCAAATAACTGAATTTCAATTTTATTTCTTTTAACTTTCGACTTGTATTATTAATTTATTTTGTTCGTTCTTTCTCGATTATAATACCATATTATAGTACTGGTAATCCTATTTGATGTTGTTGCAAATCTGCTTTAATCTTGCAAAAATTCTGTTGAATAGTTTGTTTCGAGCGGAAAAAGAAATCCGACACTTTTTCAGATTCCAAAAAAAAATAATAATAATATTTTTCGAATTGATCCATTTTTCATATTTCTTTTTATTTTTATTTTAATATTTTATTATTTTTGATATTTTTTTTTTATAAGTTAATGGAAAGTTATCTTCTATAATTTAAAGATAAAAAGAAATGCTACTTGGATTTCAAACAATAAATCAATATGGCAAATTTAGATTGATATTTAAATTCAATGTTATATATATATATAGCTTATAAAGTCAAACTTCGATATAACGTCCTCCTATATAGTGCCACGCTCTTACAGCGCTAATTAATGCTCGTGAAAACAGTTCTTCCTCGTAACTATTTAGAACCATTCTTCGTTATCTCTGAATTAACCAGAGGACCTTTTATCACCAAATTCTCATTATTCAAATCATTTTTATTTGAATTTTTCGGTTTAGCGTCATTTTCAGAGGCAAACAAATGGTGGCGCTATATCGAGGTTTGACTGTATATGCGTTTATTATTTAGTCTATTCTTATTTTATCACGAGTGGAACATTACGTTAATGGTCCATAAAATTGTCATACAGTTTACAGATTATAACAAACGTTATGTATAATGTATGGTTCTACAAATTACATGAGTATCAAGTCAATAATAATAATATAGTTAAGGTTAATATGACACTATATTTACGAATTTATTCAAAAATTTTCAATTTATATTTATTTATGTTTACGAGTGTAATTAATAGAAATAGGTTACAATAATAAATAATTTAGTAATTTAATATTTAAACACAAAGTTTATGTTTTAATTAAGGATATCCTGGTCACAATCGAGTACAAATTTCATTGGAAATTTAAGATTACATCTTTGTTATATACATATATTTTTACATAATATATTTATCTGTTACGGTCTTAGACATGTTGTCACCCAAGGCTGCAACATATAGCAGGCCTTTCTCCTCTACCAAATAATGAAAAGGCCCTTATTTAGCTTACGTACAGTACAAACCGACCCTGTATATTTCTATACACAAGAGGTGTAGAGCTATATGTATTTTTATTTTTTTTAATTTATAATATTAATAAACATAATAAATATGTATAGAAAAATCTTGAAAATATTACTACTTATTTCAAAGATACTTGTAGCAAATTTATTTTTATTAATCTGAATGAGTAAGATTAATTTATACTTTATAATTGTCTCGTCTTGATTTTAGTCATCTCCGGTCTAGACAGAAGTATCTAAAAAACCTAGGAAACCAGACTATCATATGTCAAATTTTCTACACATGTTAACAGATGGAAACAATTTTTTTTATCTTCAAGAATTACTTTTCTTTTTATCTTAAGGCGATAAAAAGAAAAGTAATTTATAATATCATAAAATTATATTTTAAATGGAAATTTAAGAATATTAATAAACAAAAGGTTAATAATAATAGACTATAGAATATGAAATAAAACATAGTGAAGTTGATTTTAATTAAAAATTAAATTAAGGAAAGTAACTCGTATTTAAAATCTTACAGGATAATAATCCTGTAAAGTATTATTTCGTTAGATAAATAGAGAGTTGCAATCAGCAATTGCTTAACGAGAGACCATTTAGTTTATTTATTAATTAAAATGGAAAACAAATCAAATTTTAGCTCTAGCAAATTTCTAAATGATAAATTATACAACTTCATTGCCTACGTCTTTTATTATTTAGTTTAAAATAAACTATATCGAATTTATATTCAATTTCCTCCCATAGTAATTATTATTATTTTATCTCATCTTAGTACATTTGATTTTATTATTTATAACTTTTCCATATTGTGTAACGCGTTACTTCGATTTTAAGTTTCGTGTATCGTGAGTATAAAGATAATGTATTTATTATCCTACGTCTCCCATCAACATTGTGGCGCCTATAAGAAACGTGATATAGTTTTTACTACACAAGGACACACTGTCCTTGACTCGTTTGTTGGGAGATGTCCTCGCTTGATGAGTGCTTTAACACCGACTTGCCTCATTGTTAATTAAAAAAAAAATATATATATATATAAAAATTTCTCCTAATTATAAAATAATAAACATCGAAAGCAATAATTATAAAATATGCATTGGAATTTTAATTTATTTTACTAATATTTCACTTGTAATTCAATTTTTAAAAAAATTCTGTTTAAACTACATAAGAGATTTCTAGAATTCATAAATAAGGCAATGAAAAATTAATTTAAACAAAATACAGTATTAAATTTTAAATAATGTAAAAAAAAAAAAAAAAATTATTTAAAATTTGCTAAAATCACGTGATTCTAACTGAATGAACTCACGCGACACAAAGTAGATTCATTTTTAAATGAGCACAATTGTAAAACCTCTCCTATTGCATGCGATTCGTAGCAAGATAGATAATACTCCATTAACATTTGCTTTTTCTTTCCTCCCCCTTTTTTTTTGTATGGATAATAAAATTCTAAATAGGCAAGTAAAAGGAAATCCGAAGCACCTAATGTCTTTCTTTTTCATTCTTTTTTTTAAAAAAAATAGTATATTATGCAATATTGGTGATCGGTGTATCAAGGATATTTACTTTCCAGCATTAGTTTCTAAATAGACTTAAAAGTAATAAAATTTAAAAAATATTAGTTTATGTAATATAATTACATTTTAATTCTAAACTTAAAGCATCGAATATATATATATATATATATATTTAAAAAAGGGTTTTTTTTGGTAAATTTATTAAGAAAAATTTGATAGAATTTGTTTAAGAATTAAATTTCTTCGCTCGTGTATTAAATTATTCAAAGAATGAAAACGTATTTGGGAAACTTTAAAAAAAAAAAAAAAAAAAAAATTGCGTGTCTTGAATTATGCATAGAAATGTATCAAAATCTTGCAAAAATCGAGAATATCGCATAAAAAAATATTAATTAATTATTTTAAAAAAATCACATAAAACTAAGGCGGACATGATTGGTTTTAAGTTTCTTGTCATTATTATTTTATTATTTCTTTACATTTAAAAATAATTTAATAAGGATTTATGAGAGGATAAATAACTAAAGATAATTTTTTTTATTTTATTTTATTTTTTTCAAAAATTCTCCCTTGAATTACTTTTAAAATGCATTCGAATAATTGCTTGCGGCTTTAGAATACGTGAAAAAGTAAGAAATGAAAAGCTGATCTTGCTCTTTCAGAAAGAGCATTAAAGCAATTTCGGACCAGGAAAAAGTCGAATCGATTGAAGTGTCAACAGTAAATCCGTCTTTTCTTTAAAAAAATAAAATAAAAAAAAGAAAATATTAAGTTCTCAATGCAGAAGATTGGAGATTACTCGCAACAGCAAGGACCACCTTTTATTTTTCTTTTCTCTTACAATTTTTTTATCATAAAATTATACACAGAAAAATAATGCGATAAAGTTTTATTAATGAGGCTTTAATAATTAGCATATGCAATAAATGGACCTACATTTATAATAGAAAATTAAATTACCAATAATTAGTCTCTCTGCCTTTAATAATGTAACCTAGTTGAATTGTATTGTTCGTACGTTATGCAGTAATAAGTTTCGTAGACTATTGCAATTGTAACTGCTACTGAAAATAAATTATGATGATTCTGGATATAGTTATAGAGGTTGATATCGACTCGGTAAGTGTTATTGAAAATAATAATTACGGTGGCAAATGTTAATACACTAATTATACCTTGTTAATGTAAAAAGCATTGTATACACAATAAACTCATTAAACGTACGAAATAACTAATACAACCAAGTGTAATATTTGTTTAAATAAATTATCCACATTAATCTTTACCACTTTCATTAAAATTAAGTGACGTATTCCTGAATACTTTCGACTAAATTTATATATTTCTTTTACGCGCTTCCAATTTAATTAAAAATTATTAATTTAATTAATCGCCAGTTTATATATTTTTTTAATAATTTTAAAAAGATTTTTATATTAATTTGTTATATTTTCTGTATTATTAAAACTGTACAAATTAAAAGAAAGAAAATTCGGAAATATTAAATAATAAGACTGAAGTAAACAAATTTAAGTTGCCATGGAAATGTACGGCTTATAACTCATAACACTTTTAAACGACAATCGATTTTAGAGCTTCTAAACATCACTACTCATCATATTTCGAAATTTTCAGGCATTTATTTTAAATGAAACCTTAGATAAATGTTATAATAATTGTTTTACATGAAACTTTTTTTTTTTTTTTTTATATTTTTACGTTTCACGAGATCTAGACACAAACAGCAATATCTCGAGTTTTGAGATAGAACATACCATTTACAACTCCATATTTCAGCTTTTAAGCTATATAGGAAACAGTTCCGAGAACGTCTTCCTCCGATTTATTTTATAAAAAAGAAAGGGGGGAACTTACTGTGAGTTATAGCCACTCAGAACAGAACGTATTGTCAGATAGGCAGGTACTTAATCTTACAAATCGAATTTTCTGTATATTTTTTTTTTCTTTCAGTATTGAGTATTGATTTTATTGAGATCTTGGTTTATTCTGTCACTTTTGTTTTCAAACATATGCATTACCATGCTGTTTCTGTATCTGAAAAAAAAGCATTTATATATATATATATATATATATATAAATATATATTATATATATATATACATTTTATTGTTTTGTTAGTCTGTATAGCATTTTCTTTTGTTACATTTGTCTTACATGAATATTTCAGAAACGTTTTTTATTATACAATAGCTTGTCTGACGTACCGAATTGTTTTATCGTCCAACTGTTATAACTTCGTTTAATGAATTAATGGGTTTTAGAGCTGAGAATAATGAAAACATTTCATTTGCTTGAAAGTTTACGTAATGAAAGGGTAGAAAATAATAAATTCAGTTTTTTTTTCCAGTATATATTGCAACAATTGTTAGAACAAACGTGAAAGGGTGAATGCCATTGAACCTGATATTTTCGAACAGCTGTTCGTTGTTTGTCTTCCTTCGACAGATGTTGGATGTAATTTTGAAGAAAATTCATTTTTCCATCGCTGTCACTATTGTGTCTTATTTTATTCCATCGTAAACTAAAAAAAGAAAGAAATATATATATATATATTTAAATATTAACAAACCAACCAACTTAGTAATTTCTTCTGCATTCGTTTGCAATTTTTGTATTATTATTTGCATAAATTTGCATTCGTTCTTGGAATATTTATCAAATATTTTTTTTTAATATTGGTTTCTTATTACTCAGAACTTCCAGTTATGAACTTAATTACTTACGTTTTAAGAGGAGAGCCAGGAATACTTTTTTAGTATTTATTAATGTAAATAAAGATGCGAAACTGACTTACAAGCTACCTTTTATAAGTAATACATATTCATGAAATTTAGTTTTCACTTAATAAACGGGAAGTCAATTTATACATCACACCTTTTATTGATCTAATGGTAAGTTGAAGTAATCAGATTACACTGCCAGATTTATTTAACTACAATATTATTCTGTTACGTACAATAAGAAAATTTCAATCAAATTTAATAATATTAATCTGCGGAATATCTGCTTAGTTATACTTGTAATTTGTATTATTATTATTATTATAAGGTTATTAACCGTATTTTAATTATTTATAATTCTTAACTAGAATTATTAAATAACTCTATTACAATTTAAGTTAATTACGTGAAATTTGAGTACTTGAAATATTTAAAAATCTGCTTTTCGTTGAAATCAAAGTCTAAATCTAAAGTTAAACTAATTATTTTAATTTCACTAAACGATTAGAATTAAGTTAACATGGCTTTTAACATTTGGCACTCATCCGCTCCTCCTCCTCTCTCGCTCTTTCACTCTCATTGAATTTTCTTCAATCAATTTTTTCCAAAGGAAAAAATAATAATAATAGGAAAGAAATCAATTCTTCGAGTGAAAGTAAAATATAAATGGTCTTTTCGATATTTAAAGAGATTACTTTTTACACAAGTCAGATACATCGTGTAATTATGTCTTGTAGTTGAGATTCGTTACCTCTAATGACGACAGTATCAGGTGGAGATAGCTCCCATTTTCAAGCTGTACAGGTAATCATGCAACCTGTAGCGAAACTAAAGAGAGATGATGTAAGGAAGCTTTTCTACATAAAATATTTTAAAAAGTAATGCTAATAAAATATGCTGAGTTTGAAATATTTTACAACTGCGTTAGATATTTCGTAAATTTTCGTCAAATTTTGCGTCGTAATTTTAATTATTTTCATTAGAATTTTATATTAATTTGATAGAGGAAACGAGTAATTTCGTCTGAAAGTTTTCAGGTATTTAATATCGGCATTTTTTTTTCTTTTCAGGTTCATAGTTGGCGATGCCTAGAATTTGTCTGTTGACTTTAGCAACAATTCTTTTCATTAATCTTCTGGCTGGATTCATTTATCTTCGAACATCAAGAATCATTCCTTACACAACTCTTAACATCACAACAGAAACTGAACCAGCGAAAGAACCAGCAACCGAAATGGCGGAAAAACAATTATCCGAATCCCATATACATCCTCATCCTTATAAATTCATTTTAAATAATGATAATTTATGTTCTAATGATAGTTTCACGTTATTGATCTTGGTCTGTAGCTCCGTAAAAAATTATGAACAAAGGAAAACAATTAGAGAAACGTGGGGATCGCTAGCAACAAATACTTTTAACAAGAACGAAGATTTCAGGATGGCATTCTTAATTGGTGCTGCAGAAAATGATACTTCTTCCAAATTGCTAGAAGAATCGAAACGTCATAATGATATCATCCAGGAGGATTTTATCGATTCTTACAATAATTTAACTTTAAAATCGGTAATGTTATTAAAGTGGGTGAAAAATTATTGTCCGAATGTCAGATATATTTTGAAGACTGATGATGATATGTATATTAATGTACAGAATTTAATCGCGTCTTTAAAGAGGTTGGGGACACGCTCGAGAATTCTATTTGGTGTTCTTTTTAGAAAAGCCAAACCAGATAGAAATCCTAATTCAAAATGGTACGTACCAAAAGCACAATTTTCTGGTACAGTCTTTCCAGATTATTTATCCGGTACTGCGTATGCCATGACCAGAGATTCCGTAGATCCACTTTTTAACTCGTCTTTGGAAACATCATTTATGGTAATGGAAGATGTTTACATCACAGGTCTCTGTGCTCAATCAGCTGGTGTTAAAAGACTAGGAATTAAAGGTTTCACACACGGCAAGAGAGCGGTTTCTGGTTGTTCTTTTCTTAATTCCATTACGGGACATCACGTTAGCGTAAAAGATATGAGAAAAATATGGACAGATTTACAAAATCCTGGTTTAAAATGCAAATAATTTGGAATGAATTTATTTAATATAGGGACCAAGTATCGAAGGAAAGGTGAGTTAATGATCTATTAATCCGTTCAATGATGGAAATAACGTTTGTATCGATCAATGCAGATTAACTTAAGTTATATCAATTGTGATTTTTTGCAGTTTATTTTCTGAAATATCATAGATATTATATACATACACACATACATATATACATATATATGTAACATGATGTACTTATATATTAGATACATAAATGTGCAATAATCAGGGATTAAAAAAAAACTTTATTTTGTTGTAAATCATAATTAAATGATTTTTTAATTTTTGAACGACATCTCGGCAATTTTATAAGTAATTCAAAATGTGTACATTTTAATGGTCATTCCTAACAGCGGATATTTTATCGCACGACGAAACATGGTTTATTTTTCGAAATATACAAATTGGTACATAAGAAAAAGCAAATTTTATACTGACAAAGTTGTCTTTATACGAATGTTAAAAACAAATATTTGTAAGCTTTTATTATATAAACATGTAATAAAAGTTATAACTTATTATTGCAGTTTCTCGTGTAAATAATTTAAAGAAAACTCATTTAATATATATATATATTTTAGTAGTAAAAATAATACATAAAATACAAATTAAATCTTAAAAAATTTAATGAAGAATCTAAGGAAACGTCATTTTATTAAAATCGTGCTAGTCGATTTATTACAGCATTGTCGACTAGCGCTGTCAAGTTGTCAACGGTTTTCTTGCTTCGAATTTCTGTTATCTCTAAGCAACACCAAGCATATTTTCCCTTTAAGTTACGTTTAATGTACTGAAAATTTTATCTTCCTCTTTGAATTCTTTAATATAATAAAATTAAATTTAATGGAGATAACACCGTATCATTATCGTGTAATCGTAAATGGATACCTCTTGTTCTTTCCACAAAACAAATATTCAACAAGTAAACTTTTATATAAACTAGGACGAAAATAAATTTTTCGTTCGCAATTTTCTTTATATAAATATGTACTTTGACGATTTAAAAACATGGTTATGTTAACGCTTCCTTCATTCGTCTATCTCTATCTGCTCGAAAAATATCTTGAAAATACCTTTAGAAATGGGAACTGGAATTTTTCGGGATAGGTTTAGAGATCTAACGTAACACTCTCATATCAAGTTTTGGTAAGGATCGAACGAAATGATGCACAGGTTTCCATTGAAAAATTCTAAAAAATTGAATAGCAGAATCTATTATATTATCGATTTAATTTATTTATTTATATCTTCTGTAGTAGAAAATTGTTTTCATCGAAATTACTTATATACCAGTTAAATAATTTCTAGTTAGATTCACGTTAAAAATAAAAAAAAAAAAAAAATCGAAGCAACTGTTTAGAAATTTAGAAACTAGATGTATTTTAAAAGGAAAGAAACACTGTTAACATTACCTAAAAACCTTATTTTTTTGAGGAAAATTTAATTAAAATACTCCAGAAATTTGATGCAATTCAATACCGATACGTCTAACACGTATGACGTTTGGTTACGATACGTGATCCTCTTTCATCGTAACATTTTACCATAAGTGAATTAATTTGTTTATTATTAATAAGACGAAATGAGTCGTAGTGTTCCGAGGCGTGTCCAGATATTCTTGGAAAAAAATTGAATTAAACGCGAAATATCTTTAAATATTAACTACATATCGATTGATGGTTAAACATCGAGATACCCTACTTATCTTCAAATAATTTATGAACAGAATTTCTTATATTATTCCCGTAAATATAATATAAACCGATGTCTGAATAACAACAGCTGCTCGGCTACTTAAAATATAGTTATATAAGTAATTCTCATTTTTTCCTTTGAAGGTTGGGTTTTATTGAATAATTCTAACAGATATATGCCTCTCTATTAGACTTATTTTGTGTCACAGAAGGATTTTTATAAGTTATTACTCGAATTTAGAATATATCGTGCCAAACTTAATACGCTATATTTGGAAACTCTACCGAAATATAATGGACCATAAAGTTTAAAAATGCTACTAATTTTTTACTTTTCTAAATTCTTGCCAGTAAAATATTTCAAAAATTATTTTAATGAAGGTTCTCGTTATAAAATTTTTAAATGGAAGTCTGAATAATCTACATTAAAATTCAAATAATAGAGAAGAATAACTTTAATGACGTGATGTTCTTAACGTAACCAATGTTTAGAATAAAGTTATAAGGCATTGTGTACGGTGTTTAATGCGGGGTCAACAAGTAAAAGTTATAGGTTTGACCCCCTCTATTGAATATTTAATGGAATTAATAATAGGAGAAGGGTCATTTATTTCAGAATTTTCACATCATACATCATTTCTTTAGGAGAAAAGTTTTAAATGAAGACGATTCTCATTTTATCCAATAAGGATGAATTCAAGTATAATAGGTTTGTGACTCCCCGGTGACTTTGTCTGATGAATCATTTATTGGAACTGTCTCCAAGTTTATTTGGAGAACGGCGATCAACATCCGATGTAAGCCCTTTTATTTTATAAATGGATCTCTCTCTGCCTTAAAGAATTTTGTAGATGGAGATATTAAAGTGAAAAACGCACTTATTGGCAGTATATAATAATAATCGAAAAAGTAATTATCATAAAAGTGAACTTTTTATTCTTTTAACATTTAACGAGCTGGATCATTATATAATTGTCGAAGCGAAGGACAAAACGACCGTTTATGTAATTAAGAACGAAATTAAAGATAAAATTTACATAATTCATTAACATTCTTGAATGTTTTCGATTTATAATCTATAAAATTATAAGGTGATATTTAATTACTAAGCCTGTATTTGCTACATCTTCATTATTCATTCAATGTATGGTAGTCAATTGTATGGTTATGCACCAACGCTTCTAATCGATCGCAGAAAGCATAATTTATTGCTTAAGAGCCAGAAAATAAACCACATCCTTCCATTATTTCAAAATCCGCATTAACTGACAATCGGTAATTTTAAGGAAACTCAATTAATCAAAAAATTACAGCGATGGAAACAAACTGGCAAAGCACAATCAAACTAATTACTGAGCGACCATTTTTCTTTTTCTCAGCTTGTCAAATTCTTCAGCTTTATCCGATTGTGATCGATCGATTTTCTAATAGATAGAAGATTTAATGACTTCCCTTTTTGGTGATTTATTTGAAAATAACTTTCACGTCAGATTGGTAGGATTTATTATAAGTGAAAGTCTTTCTTCTTCAAGTAAAACAATACAGTAAATTGTTCCCATCGTTTAGGAAAAACCGATATAGATCAGTTATATATAGGCTATTATCATCAGAAGCTAATGATTTGAACACTAGAAATTATAAATTTAACAACAATTCTGATAATATATAAAATTTTACTAAAATTTCTACAAAATACAAACAGAGATTTCTAAATAATTAAAAAAAAAAAAAGAATACATTGTTTTCTTGGGATTATAGAATGAGTATCATTTATAAAAACTGTTTATCACTTTAAAAAGTGTTCCTTTCATGTATGATAAAAACAAATTCATAATATGTTAATGCATATATTCATAAGATGAAATCCTCAGAAGTGTTTTTTATTTTTATTAGTCGCTAGACTGGCTGACGTAAACTAAATTGATGTTGGGTTAGCTCTAAATTTCTTCACTAAACTCAATATTTCTGAGTTTTATGGTTGCGAAATGTTATGCCGTACGAACTACCGATACTATTGATATTTTTTATTGCGATTTTGGTACTATACGTGTAAAACTAAATAAAATAATTCATAATATATAGTTGCATATTCTTGTAATCTTATTAAATATATATATTTAATGTAAAATTTTTAAATCAACATCTTCCAATAGAACCGATATTAGAGGGTGCAAACTGTGGATGTAGCCACTAGATAAGAAGAGAGCAAACTGCTAGATATTGTATATACACATGTATAAGTACGTTTTTCACATTCAAATCTTCCTGTACTTATTTGATTTTTTTCTTGATTTATTTATAAAGGTAAGGGGGGGGGTCGACCCAGGTTACGTTATTGTTATCTTCATTTATAAACGATAGATCTATTACTTCTAGAGTTTTGCTGATAACGCACATTCGCTTGCTTCCTATTAAGTTCTGCTGATGCCGATTTTCCTCACGTTTAACTAATTTAATGTGATCGATTGTGTAGTTTCGTGTAAAAATATTACGTATCTACACCATTACTTTTCTTTGATTAAAAAAAACTGATATTTTTTACGTGTGTAAGTTTATTAATATTAGTTACAGGAAAGGAAAATCTACGAATTTAAAAAATATTAAAATTAAAATATATATATATACATATTTTTCTAATGGAAACAAAGGAGAAAATGATGCGTAACTTGTATAAATCATATATGGATATTAGCTCTTATATCCTTTTGAATTAAAGATCATACATTAGGTGTTATATTTCTGGATGAAATACGATATAAACTTCTTTACAGTCTTTCAAAAAAGTTGTAAAAGGATGTAAATTTTCAATATTTTATTTCTTTTTTTACAAATCTCTTATGTATAAGAACCGTAACTTGCGAAGTTATTTAACGACTCAATGTTATTTAAGTAAAAATACCGTTACATAAAGTGAAAACTACAATAATAAAACTAAACTTTATTTATAGTTTTAGTCATTTATCAGGATTCTGAAAGATAAAATAAAAATTTATTAATCTTAATAAAATCCTTCTTACTATGAAATATTACTTCTAATGACGTTTTTATCGCCATTAAATCATGTTTAATAGGATTGTTTTTAAAAATTGTTCGTAGTTTTATCTCTCTGACTATAAGGCAATATATTTGCATATTGAATTATTTCGAAGATTTTTCTGATAAATATCTTAGAATAAGTTTATAAACAAAAATTTTATAGTAAATATTCTTATATAAAAATTAACCTTTGGTCTAGTTTACGCTACGTAAGCATACATTAGATTTTTAATAAAATTCTAATATAAAGTACCGAATTGTAACTTTAAAGGTAATAAATTATAATGTATCGAATATGCTTTAGGCTCTATATAAAATTTTTAGTAAATGTAACTTTTTCTTATAAAAAAATGACATAAATTCTAGGTCCTCTTATCATAAAAACTGGCAAATTTTTATTCATACATATATAGGCCTATATATATATATATATTGTAGAATAGTTGTAGCGAGATATGTGAGCAAAATATTAAAAAGCAGATCAATAACATTTGAATGTATAACATAAAAAAATATATCATTGCATTTAGAATTCCATTAATAACATGTACGTAAATTATTCATTGGTAGAGCTCATTGTCGTAAAACATTTTCCGATAACAACCTTAAACATTATCATAATTAACAGTTTAAGTAAGTAGAGCAATTTTTCTAAGCGTATGAACACGTTACTTATATACAATCAGGTTAAAAAAAAAAAATCGCAACTTTAGATTAAATGGGCGAGTCTAAAAACCATCTCTCTCTCTCTTTTTTTTATTTAGATGAATATTTTTCCTGTCGGAAAACAATTAGCCTTGACCGAATTTTGTTATTGTTATACTTATTTTACTGCAAAACTTTTGAAAATATTCTTACAATTGCACAAATAAACTGTAAAAAATTTCCTGTAATATGCAAATTACGTTTTTAAGAGTGTTTTTTATGATTCTGTGACTTATTGTGTATACACGAGCACGTCCTTTTAAAAATGCTGCATCTATAAAACGTAGGCCTATGTAGGAAGTATATCAAAGCATCATATATAATACTTTAGAAGGCCGGATGGCCTAGGAACCATTCTGTGGGACTCGGGATTGAATACAGGCGAGTAACACCTCAGGAATCTTTCAGATGTGGTAAGTCAAGCATATGTCGGGCCACGTTACTCATCACTTGCTTCCAATGTGGGCTTGGCCAAACCCGTAATGGGTATGACCAGTGATCGACTTTCGAGGCTCTAGGAACATAAAATTGAGAGCCCTACATAAAATTTTATGACAAACTAATTACATAAATTGTAGCTTCAGAATTATTTATAACTTATGACGTACAATTGTAACGGCAAACTTGCTTTATTTTTTTCTTTTTTATAATTTCGGGTCGAGTCTTTGCATTATCCTTACTCGCCTAATGGACAATCCGACACTGATATGATTAAAAAGGTTTCTTCAGTTCTTATAAGAGCAGAGAGAAACAAAAGGAAAGCATGATATAACTATTTTTAAAAGTATATTTTAATAAGTCAAAATATAATTATATTGCAAGTAAATTTATTACAGATTTTTATCTAAATACTAGAACTTTTTAAAATAAAATCGATCACAATTACATTTATTCCTGTATATTTAAAGAGTATATTTGTTTAGTTTAATAAATACATTTTTCATTGTAATTGTAAAGAATGTGAATATATTTTTGAATAGATTTATTTCCTGTTTTTATAAAATTATTATCGACATAATTGGTGTGAGAAGTTCTTCCAAGTGAAAAGAAAAATACTTAAAATAGGATTAAGACAAACCAAAACATTGCTATGAATTCAATTCTAAGCGAAATTATTTCTAATATTTTTCATTTATAATTGAATATTTGAAAATATTTTATAGGACTTCGCCCCGAGAGTTTGCTCATTCGATGCATTATTCGCGAGTTATTTGCAAAATATACAAAAATACATATTATAGTTTATATAAAAAATGGTGGAATACGAAAACATGAAAATGAAATGGAGCATTTATGAATAATTTAAAAGTAATATCAGAGAAGTAAGCAATACGATTGGTATTCATGATTTATATAAGACGAGAATATAGTTGAATAAACGAAAGGAATAGTAATTCGTCCATAGGTTAAAAGAATGTAAATATATATATATTTTTATCAATTTGTTCTGATTTGTTATGTTGAAATAGAATTTATTAAAGTAGTCCGCCTGTCAATCTATCCAATAACTTTTGAATGTAAGCCAATTTGGATGAAATTTGAAACAAAAATCAAAATGTGATGCTGCATACACGTCTGACTTTTGCATTTCTTAGTAGAAGCCAAAATATTTTGAATTTTTTATTGATAATATTCGAATAAATTCTGAAAATTTTTCTTTGGAATAAAATATTATTATTATTATTATTATTATTTTATACACAAACTTTATAAAATTTTAAAAATTATAATAAGAAAACAATAATAAGATATAGTAACATAACTAAAAAATAATAATAATAAATTATGAAGCATTTTAAATTTTATTTATAATTAATTTAGGTCTATTGGGACTTTTCCATTGTGAAAACAATTTATAAATGTTTAAATAATATTGTTATAATTAAAATTTTTAATTGTTATTAATTAATTTGTAACATTGATTGTGAAATAAAAGTTTTAATATTACTTATAGAAAACACTTAAATAATTAATATAGATTTTATTATATTAATTATTTTTATTTTTGTATACATTAATTATAAAACACAAATAGCAGATGAGGGTAAATCATGCGTAGGATCAGTGGCGATTTTTCTATTTTTATATATTAATTACAAAAACAAATAATATAGTATAAGAGGCTAAATCAAGTATAGAATCAGCAGCGAGTGAACTTGACATTTGGCAGAGGAATTGTTATTTCTTTTTTCCATTTGTTCCTTGTTTGTTACATTGTGCGAAATCAACATCCCAAACAAAAGAGATAAAACTGATTTCTATTTTGACCAATATACCATTAGACTTTAATACTTAGCGGAAGAAATATTTTAGTTAGAATCTAATATTCGTAATGTTTGGTCTGCAAATGCAGTCACGGATGAAAGCATCTCCGTTTGAAGCGAGACATATCAAATTTTAAATCAGCCTATCTCCATTCATATATTCTTCATAAGCATCTTCGACCGAAAATTTAAAAAAAAAAAAAATTCTGATTCTAGAATTTTAAAATCTTAACGGGAAAAGTTTACTGTAAATTGAAATGAATTAGTTCAAAGACAAAATTATTTAAATTTTTTTTCTTTTACTACTTTACAAACTGATTTTATTTTTAAAAAAATAAAGGGCCAAAAGATTAAATTTGAAAGGATTCGTACGTTTTATTATTTATCCACAAACATTTCTACAATAAATAAAATACAATTATTCTACTTTTGGCTACAAATGTTTTCTATTTATTAACTAAATTATGAATTATTTAAAATATGAACGTTATTTTAGTGAAGAGCAGCTGTTTAGTCAATTAAAAATTCAATTACATTGTTGTTTATTATTCTGATTAAAATTCAAACCATTTTTGGATTTTAATCAGGATTTAAAGGTTGATCTATTCATAGAATAAACAGGAAGTGTGTTCTTTTATATTTACAAAGTAATCAAATTTCTCCCAAATTTTATCTTTAAATATCGAATGCAGCTTGCTTTTATTGAAATTTTTCAGTTAAAAAAAAAATAATTTACTAAACTTAATAAAATTTTATATAGATTTATTTTTACATTTAATGTAAACACATTACAACTTATAATTTGCAAGTTTGTTTCAAATACAGTCGAACCTCTAATAACGGACACCTTCGAACAACGGCCGTTTTTTATGTTTCCGTTATTGGCCAATTGTGCAGAATTTTGACTGTATTTCTCAGAAATAAATTATTTTCTATTACATAACATTCAATTTGATTCTAACATAAAATGATTAAAGTATCCGTTATATAGTCTTATTATTTGAAAATTCCAATACCTAGGCTCCACTAGATAACTGCTTTGATTACTACGTGAGAAATTTGATAATAGATTATATGGAAAATATATTTAAAATAATTATAAATTATCTATAGTGCAATTTTAAGCGATTACATATTCCATACTTTATTCTTTATTCCATGATTGAATTTACTAACGAAACATTTTAAATTGACATTATTAAATAATAAAATTTTTTGAATTTTTTCATAAATATTTTGTAAAATTAATAATAAAATTCCCAAAACACATTTAAACTCGTTAAATTATATTTAAAATTTCAACATATAAAGTAATATAGTATTAGAAAAATATCATTTAAATTTTATACTCTTATTAATACATTATAAATGGGAATGTGTAGAAAGTATTTCCCATTCAGCAATTTCATCGGAAGCACACTCCGCTGCTTTAATGTTCAACAGTTTTAACCTTATCAAAAAATCTACTGTATACAAGCCAAAAAAGAAAAAAAAAATTATCTTTAGCCATTTTCACAAACGATTTAATTTGGAAATAAATTTAAAATGTATAGGCCTACCAAGCAAGTTGACACTCTTTGTTTTTTAGTTGTTTTAGAAAATTGGAGAACTAAAAAGTTCTTCAATTTACTAAAGTCCAATTTTTAAACTTTTTTTTTATAAAAAATATAAAGCGATTGCTTAAAAATAATCGATAAAGACAAAGTACGTGTAATATTTAAAATCGAAAGGACGTTTACTCTTTGTTTACTTTCATATAAAAACCCAGATTTTTCGGATCTAGAAAGTACACGTAGATGTACAGTATTTTATTAAAAAGTTCAAAAAAAAAAATGTTTTTTTCTGTCGAATTAAAATTTAAAAGATTCAGTGTAAATTTTAAAATATTTTATTTAAATTTATCTCGATTCGACAGTGGCGTAACTAATATTAAGCGCGCTTAAACAACGCCCAAGGGCCCTTACGTAATGACGCTCAGACCAGACCCTGGGCACAATTTTTACGGAACGATACAAATATGAGAATTCTTTAATTATATAAAAGAAAAATATTAATATTTTTTTTGGCTTGTTTTCATGATTAATTTTAAGTGAATATAAACTGTTTATTTTAGACGATTTTTACAGTTTATCCCATTAGATATTTTGTAACGGTACTATAATTATAACAGTATATTAGCGAAATATATTGCCTATTTTTATAATTTCTTTATGACTTCGTAATTTTTATTTTGTCTTTTGGAATTCTTCTTTCCCGTTTTGTTCTATATTAAATTTTATTAAATTTTTATACCATCGGAGGGTCCTTTACCATATTTTCTTTAAGGAACTAAAATTTCTAGTTATATTATAATGAGAAATCATATCATTTCATTCCTAAAACCATCTGTGTAGGCTTACTAAACACATATCAAATTGATTACTCACAAAACTTAGTAACACGAAAAATATATGCTCTACAATTGAAAATGTATTATAAGTTACACAAAAAAATAAAATTAATAATTAAATCTCGAATATTATAACGTGAAATAGAAGATTAAAACTGATAATTGTTCGGTACGAATTCATTTATCTCAACTTATACAATAAATATTTATATATAGATTAACAAGATACTTGTATTCGTTGCTGATTAAAATGTATGTATCATCTATTTACGTCGAGAAATCATATAATAACTTTATTTATCGAGATAATATTAAACTACGTCTATGAGGATTATCCTCATTTCTTTCTCAAGAAGTCTGGAGACATTTAAGAAAATCAATGAAGAGAATTTTGGGTTATAGAAAGTAATATTCTAAGATTCGAAATATCAAAAGAAAGAAAAAGAAAAGGCTACGGCATAATTTATTGATTGACTTGAATGAGTAATTATTTAGCCATTAATTAATTATAAAAAGTTTATAAATAAATAATTTTATAATTATACGAACTACAATAATAAAAACTAAAATAAATTATCACTGAATAAATAATATTTATTTATTCTTATTTTTTGGACAGGTTATAAGTAATCAATGGCACGGAATCTATGTCCGTTCTTCCATATTGATTTCTTTTTATCGTCATTATAAAGCATTTGAAATGCAGTAATAACCGAGTAAATTTTTCTTCTTCAAAATAAAATTCAATTTAAACGATTCGGAGAGGTTATTTTCATTGTTTTAAAAAGATACGAAAAAACCCATCGATACTTAAATATGAGAGTTGATTTATAAAATGATTTATTTGAGTAATTCAATTAAAACTTTTGATCTAAGTTACGTAATAAAATTCGAACTTTTTTAAATGGAATGTGTAATTTGTACGCTTGATTAAAAATTGGAAAACAAAAGTAACGATTAAAGTTCTACTTGTTCCGATTAGATGTTAAAATTTATGGTTTTGTTAACTGAACGTCAGAATAAACAATATTTATTTATTATATTGTAAATTACTAGAAATAGCTTTGTAAAAAAATGGTACTGCAACAGTTATCCTTTAGTGCATTCTATTTCATCTTGTTATCTTTTCTGATTTCCGAGTGATATATAGATTTCAAACTTAAAAAAAAAAAAATCCAGCGACGAGTTGTTTAACTTTCCCGGCAACATTTAAAACTGCGTGTAGCGCCATCTGTTACGCTATTTTATTAAACAAACTTTTTATATCTTTAATTATTACAAAATGGCAAAAAGCTTAATTTTGAGGGTAGGGATGGGTTTTATCAAAAAAAAATTGTAAATGCTAATAACGAATAAAATCGTCATTAAGACCGACCCTGACACGCGACCCGCTTTATTTCCCCACCCAGTTGACCTTTAACCACCAAAATTTAATAGCATCGATACCCAAAATTTTGGGGGATCATTTTTTGACCGATCGCCATACTTTCCCTCTATTATATATTGATATATAACAGAGCCAGAGAAGTAAAAGAAAAAAAGAAAAAAAAATGTAAATAGTGTAGTTTAGAGTTTAACGACAATAAATAAAAGTTGTTTTTAAAGAATTTTATAAAGAATTTTTAAGAAAATTGCATAGAATGTATAATTTTAAAAGTTTATAAATATCCGAAAAGAAATTGCTCTCATTTTTGTTCCGTCGAAAAATATCGTTAAATTGTCTTCCTGCCATCAAGGTTAATAGTTTCACGGAAATTATTCTCACACTCGATAATTATGTTGGCATGTATCGCAACTTTAACAATGACAAAACAGGATGTTCAAAATGCATCATCATTCAAACATTTTGAATTTATGAATTCTCATTATTGTCAAATATACAATGAGATTGTGCTTTAAAGTAATTTACGATTAAAAAAAGAAATTTAACGAAAAAAAGTAATTATATATTGAACTATTCATAAAATTCAGGAAAACATTTTTCACAAAAAAAAAAAAAAACATGAAACGTATCCCGACAAATTTCTGATATTTTTCAGTTTGAAGTTCTGATTTACATTTCAAAATGTCTGACACGATACAACCATCAATCGTGAGAAAGCAAGTTTTGCTTTCACAGTTTAAAATAATAATAATTTTGATAAATAGTGTGTCGCTGTCGACTGTGCTCGATAAACATATTTATAATAGTAAAGTTAAGTTTCTGTATATTCGTCTTGGCTTTCTATACTTGCTGATAATATCGTAATTCTTCTGTAAATTTCGGAGTAAGTTCCGAGAAGACGTATTCATTTTAATTAATTCACCGTTCGTAAACTCGATTAAAGTGTTTGTAAGTTATTTTAAAAGTACAATTCGGGTTTAAAAACTGACGGAACTGACGGTGGGCCTTCCGAAAGACCTTTTTTAGTGCCCGTATTGATGCCATATCCAAAGAAAAAGTTTATTTATAAGCTATCTTAACAGGGTATATGACAATTTTATTACAGAAATTATATTATGTAAAAAATACAATTAAAAATAACTGATATGTGACAAAAGCTGAAAGATTGATGTGTGAATCATTCTAGAAAAATTATACATTAAAAATAAGAACGTAAAAAAAGGAATCTTTTTTAACTCTAGAAAGAATCAATATTATTACTGTCAAATTACTTTTCATCACTTTTAATATATATATTTCAAATACTGTAAAATATTTAATAGATATACAAATAACATACACTATTTTAATCTCTTGTCAAACCCAGATAAAAATAAATAAATAAATAAATAAATATGTAACACTGAATGAAATTTGAACTTATATCCTCGTAATAACGCTTTTATGTTCGATATAACGCTTTTGTAATTTGAGTATTTGTTTATTTAAAAAATCATTAACTCAATTATTACAATTTAATAATTAATTGTAATGAAATTACCTGATTAATATTACATCTTTTTATTAAATATTACTCAAGAAATTTAATTTGGGATCATAATAATTTCTATTTATAGTTGTTTCAGAAATTAATTTTTAACTATATTTAAATTTATTATTATTTGTCGCAAATTTCAATTAATAATGGCCTTAAACCAATCGCTTTCTTTAATGAGAATCCAGAACGAAGTTTCAACTCTAAAGTTTTTAAAGCCGATTTTAGGCTGAAATGTATGTATATATGTATATAAAGAGTGTACAGGGGTGCCTAAATTTTTTTTCTTAGGATCTATAGTGGCATCATTCTATCTTCTTAACACAGTCGTCTTTAAACTCCGTGATCCCTATATACAGGGAGTCTTTTTCAAGAAAATAATAATAATAATAATAACAACACGAACTGCAGCCAAGCTTGAATATTAAGTAAGTGACCAAGCGTTATTTTTGATAAATCTAACGAGGTGTAGTTTTACTTGTTATATTGTTTTGATTTCGGTATTGATTCTAAACGTGCTTGTTGCATGCCTTGTTAGAATAAGGATATGCGAGTAAAACGATATAAATTTTTAACAAACGTAAGTGTAAAAATACAATTTAATGTTAAAAGTTTTTTTTAAAACGGATCATTTTTATTATATCTTTTAAATTATAACTTCCTAAACTATTCAAATATGTCCTATTCAATATAAAATAATATCAAAAAATCTTTTATTTCCGCTTTGAAAGCAGAAGCCAATTTATTCTTGTTTCTAGAAAGAAATGCCCAAAGGGCGATTGTTTCCACCGTTTGTGTATTGTCCACACAAATAAAACTTGTATATTCTATTTGTAACCATGTTATAAACAATAATGATGATGCAGCTAAATTCAACCAATGTTTACTGCGGCTGAAATATTATTAAATATTATTTATTCGACAATAAGAAATTTTGATTCTGAAACTTCAAATAGAATAAATAATAATAATAATAATAATAATAATAATAATAATTCCAAAGTAAAAGAAATGATAAAAAGAGTTATTAAATTAAGTAAACTCAAATCGAATTTTCAGCGAAAATTAACACTGAAGCTAAAGTCAATAACAGATGAGACTAAACGTCACAGTAAAAAAAAAATCAGTTTGACGATAGTTCTGTTTTCTTCTTTTTCCGTCCAGCTTTATTCTTCGCGTGAAAAAAATTTACAGAAGAAAGCAAAATTTATTAATTAGAATTATCATAATATAGTGGCTTAGTTAATCGTAATTATGGTATACGTCAGACTGGCTAATGTAGAAGCACTGTATTGTCTTGATTTTAGTATATTTGAAGGTGACATACAAGATATACCAAATACAGTGAAACCTGTGTAAGCCGGACTCGTACTGTACCGATTTAGCAAGTTTCCGTTTTATTAAGGTTCCGTTTTGGACAGGTTTTACTGCATCTCAACTGTTTTAACGCTGACATCCGCTTAAACCCTTTGTGAAAATGATGTTATTCTACGTTCGAAATAACTGAAATATTTTAAAGACAAGTCCAAAATACTATTCCGGAACTATACTTTGATGACATTTACCTTCGTTCTCGTGTTTTAAAAAGTATTTTTAACGTTTTTTAAAGGAATTTTTCCTGTTAGCCCATAGAGAAGGATAAGTATCGAAGGATGATTGTCGTTTTTTGCAGACTTATATTAAATTTTATTTAGTTAAAATTTGAATTTTTATACGGTACAATTGAATTAGAAACAATGTACTGTACAGTACATACGTTTAATTAATTAGAGACAATATAAGTATGTTATACCTATGTTTAATTTCAATTAGAGGTGATGCATGTATGTTGTCTCTAATTAATTTAACGTGTATATGTTGTTTCTAATTAAGACGAAGCTAAATTAAAGATTACGAATGCATTTATTATTCAAATACATCGAGCACGTGTATCAGTCAATTACTGTTATTTCGCCATTTTTTTGAAACGTTATGTGAATTTTTATTTTTCCCTGTTGGGTGGCGCCGTGTTCGAAATAGAAATAAATTATTTCCATATTTTTATCTCGAAAATAAATTTTTTATTCAGTTTGAATTTTGGCATATAGATTTATTAATAATCAAAATGCTTTCGCGTCGATTTTAAATTATTCACGTTTTTATTTCGGTTTCGGGAGCGCCGGTCCCAGTCCCTCATCTCCGACAGTGTTACGAATGGTGGAATGGTAATTGAAAAGTATAAAAGAAGCGTTATGTAATTTATAAACGATCCGTATGAAGCTTATATTGTAGTTTTAGTTTATTGATTATAAACTTACTGAGAAATATATTTTCAATAATTACAGACAAAAATGTCGGCATTCGAACGACTCACTTTTCGAACAAATCGGTTCACGAACAAAATTTCGAATTCATAATTGTACCGGTTTTGCCTTTAAAGTGCTTAAGTCAAATTAAATAACAGAAATGTATTATATATAATATTATACTGCATTTGTAGGCATTTTTATACATGGAATATAGCTAAAAAGGTAAAAAGAAGCTTAATTTTGAGGGTCAGAAACGGATTGATCCATTTTATATTGTTTTTTATGGGAAAATTTGTTTCGGTTTTAGAACAACTTCTAGGAACGAATTATGTTCCAAAACCGAGGTTTGACTGTACTTAAATTTATCAAATACAAAACTGAATTATTTTAAATACACTACTATTTTTATTTTTCTAGAAAGTAATATTGTATTTACATGAATTTAATAAAATTTTCCTCTCATACATAATAATTTGAAATGTATACATTAATTTTTTGTGACAATTTCTTCTAAAACTTGCGTTCAAATCAACTGAAGTTGTATATTTTAAGTTAGTTATAGTTATTAATATTTTAGATTTTCAAGTAAGATAGAGGCCCACTAAGTTTGAATTATTATTTTGACAAATTTCAATTTTTGTTTCTAAGAAATGGCTAAGCTATCATTGGTATTTATCAAAATAATAGTCCAAACTTGGTGGCCATAATGGGCTACCTTACTTTATAATTATAAAATTCTATTATTTACACTTAGTAATAAGAAATTACAAGTAAATAGTATAATGTACAGCAGATAAAATTTCACGAAGTATGTTTTGAAAAAATGAATATTATTAAATATTTTAAAAACACGTTTTATTTGCAAGCTGTGCCAATTTATGAGGCATTTTCATGTTTGTAAGAATGAACGTAATAAATTGACAAAAATTCACATAAATTATATTTATAAAGAGTAGTGATTTGTTATATTTCCGAGATTTAAATAAATGGATTTAATTCAAAAAAGTTTGTTGGCAGGATTTCTATTATTTGCAGATAGATAAAAGCATGCTTCTGTTGAATAGGCATTTCCTCTTTTCTATTACTTTTCCGATTTCAGACTTAACACTATCTTTATCTGAATTCATTGGTTTGTTAATTTGAAATTCCAGGATTACTTTAATTGCTTTTGTTTCTCTTTTATTTCGATATTTAAAATTTTAACCAATTTGAAGTGTTTTAAAGTTATGTTTCGAACTAATAATTATTACAAATAGATAAAAGGATTTCATTTACATATTAAATAACGGTAATTTCAATTTAATTTCTATTTAAAAATCGATAATTTTATAAGTAATATTTATTCAACAGATTTTATTCTTAAAAATTTTCAAAAGAAAACTCGAATAAACTCGATAAAACCACAGAACACTGATCATGAGTTTGCACCTCTGGCCATGTGAAATTTCCCGGGTTTATTTTACGTTAATAACACCTAAATAGGGGCCTGTTTCACACATAAGACCTTCCGGGAGACATCCTTTCTCGGTAGATTGCCCATGTCGCGTTGTCGTATACGAATAAACTAAGCTAATCAAAGTGTTTAGAAGTGTATACCAGGACCATTTTAATTATTAGGCAAACAACTAGGTACGCCTAAGGTCCGGAAAACAGGGCAGCTTTCCGAAAATGTAAAAGGCATACGATCAATATTCTTTTACAAAAAAGAAAAATTATGAAATCTTTTAATAAATGTTAAATAAATTGTCTGATATACTGTGCAATTTAATTACATTTGAATTAATAATACCTCGGCCCGTTGGCTAACCCAACAGGCAAACTAGAATTAATATTTCCGTGCTTTTGCATTCCTCAAAGTTATCCATGCGAGGTCAGAATTTTATTAAACGCTTTACAAAAATGTCTAGAAAGAGGAATTTCAAGATGATCTTGGCAATTTGTTTGCTTTGAGGGAAAAATAACCTCTAACCTAGTCGAATTATATAAGCTTATCAAAGACTGTGAATTCACGTTCTCGAACTTGTTCATCTTACTACCCATTTACCTTACACTTCCCGCAAGTAACGCTAGTGAAAGAAGGTCGTTTGCAACTTTAGAGAGTGAAATGAGCAGCACAATAGTACAGAATGGCTTACGTTCACTTTCAATATCATTTATCGAAGGGGGAATTACGAAAAACGTTGCGTTTGAGGAAGTAATAATAGAATTGTTCATAGGAACTTGAAAACATGAACTTAATTCTAATTTTATTATGCTGTTATTGCATTGTAAATAAATTAACCTAAAATTAGTATTAAGTGCAATTGCTTTACTTAATATGTAATTATGGATAGTTATTAAGTATATAGTGGAGTGGCCCGAATTCATCTTTTTTGCATAGTGCCGATTAAAACGTGGCTGGTAGAGTAGGCCTACAGGCAGACATGCTCTGTAACAGTGTAATCTATGTATGTATAGATTACATTGTCTACATATAAGAAACGTACATTGCTATCATAAAACCAGGCGAAAGATATTAACAGAAGTATGACATTGTATATCAATATCAATAATCACAGGTGATGTACTGTAAATGTAAAGTAAAACATTGTTCTACCCTGACACTAATTCGAAAATGATAAATTCAAAAACTTAAGCATTCTTCTTTAGAACTATAGTAATTTACATTATATAAAATCTCTAACACATTTTCTGATAATTTTCTGACATTTATAGTACCCTATTTTCCCTAAAATAGTACCAATTTGTTTCTATTATTGACACCGAAATTTATTTCGTCTAAATCTTTGTTTCAGTTTAAAAAAAATTCTTATAGATATGTTTTATATATAAACATCACAAAATTAGCTATAATAATACTCCCTCTGTCCCATAATATAGTAGTATACAGAAGTCTTACACTGGAAATTTCTATATTAAGTTTATTTAAATTTTATTTAATGTTAATTAATGTAACCTCCCTATCTTCGAAAAAGCAATTTATTTTTATCTTGGTTAAGCAAAATTTCAGTCGGGCTTTCTTGTTTTGATTCATCAGCATTGGTTTCATTGTCGATGATCTATTGATCATCGACAATGGCTTATGGTCGATGTATGGCTTAAGTTGATTATACTGCTGAAATATCCGAAAGTTCGTCGACTTGGGAATTCCAATCACAAAAAATAAACTTCGAATTACAATTGAGAGGGACATACTTAACCTTTCTTAAATTGTCAGAGTAATTCCCCCTTTTGGACTAATTGTTTGGCCACATTTTTTTAAAGACAAAACACCAGCACAAATATCTTTTCATATGCCAAATTCTTTGATCTTATGCCAAATTCTGGAAAAGGTTAAATGAGTAACTCCAAATTAGGATGAAACTTCACTGATTACACCACGGCTCAATGCTGTACCAACAACTTTAAAATTCAATTGCACTGATTTAATGAGCAATCTCTCACGAAACAATTATCTAATCATCTAATTAACATCGTCTAATCAAAACACATTATTTTTTACTAAGGTCCTTATTCAGAAACATTTACATAAATATATACCATATTATGGTGCAGAGGGAGTAATAAATTATAGAATAATATTTCAGAGTTTTTTTTTTTTCCATTTTCAAATTTAAAAGTGAAAATTAATGAACTATCTGGATATATGTGGAATGGATACAACTTATTTGATTTTTCAACCCGACATCGTGTAAAATAGAATTTTTAAAAACTCATAAATATAAATATACAATAATATATGTAAGATATATAAAGCTGTTTTCTGGCTTCAATCGAAAAGCTATGAATTCGAAAAAATATACTATAGCTTTCACGAAAGTTTTATTCAAGCGATATTATTCTTTCTATAAAAGACCTTGAAGACTTGCTAAGAATAGATTTCCAAACTTCACACTTTTCAAATAAAATTTAATATTTCTTACAGAATATTTTATCTAAGACATGAGAATAAACCAACCTTATAACTATAATCAGTTAAATTTTTTTAAAAAAATAAGTATTAGTTAATTACGAAGATTTTGGTGTTATTTCGATGTTATTAAATATTTTAAATGTTACTTAACTACACTAGATTTCGATACATCATATAAATGATTCATTGGCATTAAATATTAATATATATATAAAGCGTTAATAAATCTATTTATTAATTTAAGACTTTTAAAACATTGAAATGAAACATACCACTATTTGTTAGTGAAAAGCAAAAAAGTATTTTTCTAAAATGTTTATAAGATTTAAATTATGTTTACATTATTTTATCAATTAATAGGAATTAAATCCAGTTATAAATGAATGTATTGTACTTGTTGAAGGCACTATCAGAGAATTAGAAGTACAGTACCTAAAAATACACAAATTTAATTTTTCGTATAATTTTCTTCATAAAAGAAACAAAAATGTATGCATTTATTAATGGTTCATTTTGTATTTCGTATAATTTCAATACAAATTAGATCTATTCGAATAAAATTTTAAGCTATAATAAATATTACAGTAAGATTAATTATAAATAAACGTTGGTCTAATCCAGTGGTTCCCAACCTTTTCTGGGATGCGGAACACTTTTGTGAGCAATTTTCTTTAGCGGAACACTTACTTAAGTTAATATGAAATACATAAGCTTGTCATCAGTTATTTTATTAGAATTGAGCAGTTATAATTCAAAATCTCTACTCATATTATTAACGCCAATTCTAAGACAGGAAAAAATATACCTAAATAACTTTAATGGGAAACTTGTGCCTGATGTTTTTTACATATTTCCTTCAGTTTTTATCATTGCCTTTATCTTATTCGAAACAGTAGTACACTCCATAAGTACGAGTCGTACATATATATTTAAGTTTATGAAAATTTTATGATTTTAATTTTTTGATATTCGGCGGCTCGAATACGATTGTACACTTTCCGATTTGCGACTAAATCTGCGGAACACTTGGGAGATGCTTACGGAACACCAGTGTTCCGCGGAACACCGGTTGGGAACCACTGGTCTAATCAGTGAGTTGGCCACGTGGAGTTTACAGGTTTTCTTCACGTGTCTAATAACTGGTGTGCTTTTTGTCGAAATTTTCTGAAATTTTACAGGGAGGTTTGCTTATTAGCGGAATTAATGCTATTAAATTTTGGTAGTTATAGGTCGAGGGGTGAGAAGATAAAAGAGGTCGTGTGTATCTCGATTAGGATCAAACTTAATGATGATTTTACTCATTAGCATTCCATCTTTCTTTCTTTCTTTCTTTCTTTTTTTTTATAAGAACTATTCCTACCCTCAAAATTAAGCTTTTTGCCATTTTATAATCGTTAAAAAATATAAAAAGTATTTAAAACAGATGGCGCCACAAATGTTGCCGGAAAAGTTAAGCAACTCGTTGCTGGACTTTTTTCAAGAACTAAACTTTGTTTTTGAACAAAAATGCATACAAAATAACCTCCGAACAACGTAGATTTCTTATATTCCTGTCAGTGGCCGTTGTTAAGAGGTTTGACTGTATATTGTTACTATCAAGTTAGCTTTCCAGTCTTGAAATAAAATAGATTAATTGAATAAATTTACCAAAAAATCTGAATTAATGAAATAATTAAGAAGAAAAAAATTTAAAAAAGATAGATTGAATGCCAAAAGTTTTCAATTTAATATTAAAAGGATAGATTGGCTAATGAAGAGAAAAACATTTAGTGAAAATATATATAGAGAGAAAATGGCAGCATGAATCGAGAAAGTTCAACTCTCTGATAGATTACTCTCAAGAAGTTAAAATTTAACCTCAGTCTGTAAGTCAACTTTCGCTTTTTTATAGTTTTTTGGTAGTTGCTGTCAAGCGCTTTAGCAGTGATTCGATCCATCTGACCATTCATCCAAGACAGGACAACTTCAGTTAAACTGCCTACAGCAGACTAATATATGTCAAAAATAGCTAATATGATACTGATATAAGTAGTTGGTAAATATTAAACATTACTCGCTTCTTGCGTATAAAATTAATTAGAAATACTTTCTTTTATTCGGACTCTATTTATTTCTTAAACTTGATTGCAAACAGGTTACTTTCATGTTACTCATTTTATTTTTTCTCGTATTTCGTAACAGTTATTTATATATTATTATATAGATTGATCTAAACAATATTAAAATTTCTAGATAAATTTATTTTTTTAAATATTTATAGATACTCTGTATTGTAAAATATTTAATATATCATCTCTTAAACATCTCTATCTTTGCTCGCAACTAACTAAACTAATTCAAATTATTCAGAATTTTTACTTTTATAACATACAAATTAATAATAGTTTATTGACCACATTCAGATTTTTAAGAGTCCGTCCACAAAGCTGTGTAAATATACTGGAAAGTCGCAAAGTTTTTCTCCAGTCTTCCCTATTTATTTGCACTTGGGATTAACATAAGGACGTGTTAAGATAAACACAGCTGGAAAATTAGATTCTTTCGAATAGTGGTTCTAGAGAGACCGTTATGGAAACTTTGGACAGCGAAGGTGACAAACAAACATATGCTGGATCGTATTAGGCCAAAGACATCATTAAAAGCTAAGATCACCAAAATAGGAAAAAAAAAAAAAAACAAATTATTATACTCGGTATGGCTGAGAAATCAAAAAGTGAAGCCAATAAAGAACTCGCTGAACTCACTGGATCAAATAGGCACTAGATTGACTTTCGAAGTTTTAAAGAAGCAAGAATATATCACAGAAAATGAAAAGAGCTTATTTATAAAGTCTATGAAAATCGAATAGGACTGAACAATTAGATTAGATTAGACTATTGATCACGTTTAAACTCTGTCTTTGCTTGATTTTCCTCGACTCTGTATTAAAAGAAATACTTTTTAAATTCATGCTCACCATGGGTTTGGCAAAATCTATAATAGGGCAACCAGGGACTAACTTTCCGAACCAGACCATTTATTAAAGTTTCTGAAAATCCAAACCGAATACGAGCCGGAGTTCTACCTTAGACTGCTACTGCCAGTATGCTATATCAAAAGTATTTTTGTGCTGTTCAAAGAAAAAAGGCTTTATCTCTTTAAAAATTGAAAATCACGTTGCGCATTAGCCATCATATTTATTTAGTAACGTCCAATGTTCTGCGTGAAAAACGTTCTGTAATAATTACAAGACGTTTCTCCTGCAGATATTGAGTGGTAATACATCGTGCAACTTAATCTTCAATTGTTTTAGAGGTACAGCCTTTGAGTGTACTGTACATTTCCGTTCAACTAATAAGTAAAATCAAGCAGAGCTGCTGAAATATAAATCAACAATAATGGCCTGTCTGCAACTGAGACACTGGTTTGGGATCCCACCTTTAAAAAGTTTGGTTTTTCATTTTTTAAAACTCCATTTCGCCATTTCCCGGTAATTAGGCGCAGTGTTCCGTAGGGAATACATTGAACCGCAATAATTCTCCGCAGCATATTTATAGCACAGAAAATGTCAATGATTTTACTTTTACAAAATGAATTTCTACAAGAGAAATATTTAAACAAATTGAAGAGTATAGTGTTATTTTTGGTCTTCATTACAGTATTCCTATATTGAAGTCGATGAATGAGGATGAACTTAAGAAGCATTGTATGGATTTAGATTTAGCATTGAAGAATGATAATAACCGAGATATAAATGGCGACGATTTATACAAATAAATTAAAATGTTTTGTGCCGTATGCTGCAATGATATAACTAATACGACTCCTTTACAATGTTTAAATAAGCTGTCTAAGTTGCAGATTTCTTCCCGAATCTGTTTTCAATAGAACGCAAAATATGAGAAAAATTAGATTTTGACGATATAATTAAAGATTCTGATGAAATAAAAGCACGGAAAATAAATTTTATGATATAATTTTCTTTAATTAACACTTTTCTTAATTTTAATGTCTCTGAATTTTTAACAATCTTGCAATATTTTAAATTATGTAATTTAAATTTCATATTCTATGTTTGGTTTATTTGGATAGAGCAACGCGATCTGCCAAGGGAGATGCCTCCCGGGAGGACTTTTATGGGAAACTAGCTCCAATTTAGGTTTATAAACGTGAAGGAAACCCGGAAAATTCCACGTAGTCAATCCGTTGGCGAGGTGCGAACCCACAACTAAGTGTTTAGTGACTTTATCCACTCGACGCACTAGTGGGCGCTCATATTCTATGTAGTTTTATTATTGCATTTTTTGTAGATTAAAGAAATATGTTTATTTTAAATTTATTTTTTTCGAATAAACTGTGGTAAAACAGCCTATATAATATGAATTTTTGAAGAGGTTACGCATTTCTTGATTGACTCGGGTCTCACGGTTGCTAGCGGCACTCTTGATGATGGCATTTTCTTCTAACATTCATTTTATAATTCCATTATTAGACGCTCCATTACCATTGACTACTCCTGCTATTTGTTCGTTTCAACTACTATGTAAGGAAACTTTACTTCTATTTAAATATCTGTACTCTACTATAACGGACTATCTTTATTCAATATTTTACAAATTATGCAAACTTTGCAATGTTCTCATCGGCAACATTATCTGTTTTTATTCAAGTTTTTTTCAACTTCATACGTTAAAGGATACAATTATTTAATATTTACTACAGATTTTCGTAAAATTAAATTTAAACACATGAGAATTTAAGATTGGTCACAATAATCTCTCTTATAGCATGAGAAATACAACTTCGCATCGGCACAACTACTTGTCTGAGATTCATATTCATTTTTCATCTCTTATCAGTACTGAGTAACTTCATTAGGAATCGAGACGGATAATAATGAATACAGTTGAGAGGAAGTAATGCATATAAAATTTTGTATAAAATACAATTCATTCTACAAATAAAATACATATATTTAAATTCAATACACGAAGACAAAAAATACCGTAGTATTAATGTAAAAATAACAAAGAGAGAATAAAAATTGTCATTTCAGGGTGACCTTTTCTAATGTAACATTTTAAACGAATCTGAACGGGTTGAAAAATCCTAGAAATTTGGTGTAGTCCATCCCTCATCATCCGGATATCCCATCATGGGCCTGGCTCACGATGGCCTTGATTAAAAGTTCCTCTTAATGTCCACTGGATAGAGAGTAAAAAATAAATAAACAATGAAATATTTTTATTTCCACAAACTTCAGATTGCTCAAAGTGGCCAAATTAAATTTCAAAAAGTTCCATTAAATCGCTAAAGGTTAAAAGCGACTGTATCTTTGCCAAAACTAAATGTTCGTTTAGGTGGGAATAAGAAAAGTATAGTGATATAAATAATATTTTTTCAACACTTAAAATGAAATTATCCGTAATTAAGGAAATTTCGGCAATTATTAAAATTTGCAGTTGATGCGAGAATAGTCACCTTAAAATACATTTAGAAATTTTTCTATATAATACTAAATACGAGGGGGCACTGCATGTTGCGAAGAGTGGTGGTGAACTTTTTTGTGAGCTTACTTGGAATTTTAAAATTATGGAAAATATCGAATTTTGGATAATGGTGTTTGAGTTGCTGTTAATAATAAGTGGTATTGAATTAAATCCTGGTCCGGTTGATCGTACTCCGCCGCATTCACAGATCCAATCACCGATATCTACTGTGAAGCGACGTCGTTCTCCGAGCGAACCTTCCTTGAAGTCGGCGAAACTGGAGGATTTTTTCTCTTCAAAGACAGATTCAAGTAAGTCCATTCCTAGGGAGATTATTTCATATTTGGACGACCGGTTTGATAAGCTTTTTTCGACTCTAAATGAAGTTGTTACGAAGATTGACTGGTTGGTTAATTTGCATAATGAACAAGACCAACGATTAACTCAGTTGGAGGTTAAATTAGAAGAAATTTTTAAAATTAAAGATGATATGCAGCGAAAAAACAGTTTGATTTTGCATTCTATAGACAAGGTGTCGAATGAAATGAGAAAGAAAAATATTTTGATAAAGGGTTTAACAGACGACAATTCCGATTTGAATAGGAAAGTGCAAAACCTGTTTTCTAAACTGATAGGCGAATCAAGGTCAATTTCAACAGTTAAGATAGTGAAATTTAACCGATCAGATACTGTATTGGTGAAATTGCAATCATTTACAGACAAGAAATTAATTTTCGGTAACGTTAGAAAGATAAAGGCACATGATGCATTGAAGAATATACAAATATTTGATGATTTATGTTGGCGTTCAAGACTGAGACGGAAGAAGCTTCTGCCTTTTCTACACGATTATAAGCTGCAAGGCAGGAGAGTTCGACTGTTGGCTGATGTTTTGCAGGTTGGCGATGAGAGATATACTTACGACCTAGATAAAGGAGAATTATTGAAACTTGATTTTTTAGTGGAAAATCGATTGGCAAATTCTCAAAATCTTCATTCTCCGATCCGAGCAAGTGTACAGTTGGATTGAAAGTTTCAACATGGAATTCTCAGGGTACCCTCCTGACTAATCTAAGTAATAGTGGTTTTGTTAAACATATTTCTGAAACTGATATTTTGGGATTAACCGAGACTTGGTCTACAGCCCCACTGTGTTCGAGATTTAAAAGCCTTAACTGTAGATTAAAAGTTTTTGAGGTAATGGCTACTAAAAGTTTAGGAAGAGGTAGACCTTCCGGCGGGTTGCTTCTAGGTATAAATGAAGATTTGGGGGAAGTAAATTTGCTGCTGTCGTGGCAACATATAATGGTTGTTAGAGTGAAATTTAACCGGAAGAAAAATAAAGGGCTACGAGAAATGATGGTTATATTGGTATATCTTCATATTCCTATCTTTGAAACTTTAATTGCAAAATTGGAGGATTTGATTTCTGATTATACTCCAGATTATGATCTTCGCTGATGGGTGATTTTAATGCACGAATTGGCTTGAGTATGGACACTATTTATCATGGGGATGCGATTTCAAACATCCGACTATCAAATGATAAAATTTGTAATAAAAGAGGAAACTTACTTATTGAACTAGTGAAAACTTATAATTTATACATAATAAATGGTCGATATCCTTCTGAATCACCAGCAGACTTTACTTACATTTCCAAACTGGGTGCTTCAGTAATTGATTTAGTGATCCTGAGCGAGAGTCTGGTAGAGAAATTGAATAAATTTTTTATCTCTGAAGATTATATGTCTGACCATCATTTGGTCATTTCTGAAATCTTGATAGACACTGACGAGGATGGAAAATCTAACTTGATTGACAAGAAAAAAGGATTAATCTGGAAAGAAGACAAAGCCAGTTTATATTCTGAAACAGTTTCGGCCAGATATGTAGGTATTGTCTTAGGTGGTGGAATAGAGGACAGTTATTCTGCTATTCTGGATTTGATCAAGTCATCAGCTGAACATTGTAGAATGATAACATACCTGGGAATGACAAAATTACCGTCTTCAGTTTGGTTTGACAGAGACTGTAGAACAGCGAAGAAAATGAAGAACAAGACGCTGAGGAGGTTTCGAATGTCCCGTAGTAATGAAGATCTAATAAAATACTGTGATTCTAGAGCAATCTTTCGTTCTTTATGTAAGACTAAAAAGAAGAACTTTTGGTCAAATATTAGTAGACAGTTGCAGTCTGCGCGATCTTCTGTACAGTTTTGGTCTATTGTTAATAGATTTAACAGGAGAAAGAAATCCGATAATCAAATTCCTCTTCACGACTGGGAACGTTTTTTAGAATATAACTTTTGCCACCCAAGTTCTGATTCAATTCTTGATTTTGACCATGATAATTTCTCTCCTATTTTAGATGATCCAATTTCACTCTCTGAGTTAAAAATTTCAATTCGTAAACTAAAAAGAAAATCAGCCCCTGGTATGGATGGTATAAAAAATGAATTTATTATGCACCTACCTGATGAAATATGTTTAGAATTACTTAAACTTTTTAACAAGATTAAGGAAACATCAAAATTTCCCGAGCATTGGAAAAATGTGTTGTTGCAGATGATTTACAAGAAAGGAGACAAACTAAATCCTCAAAACTATCGTCCAATAGCGTTGTTAAATACCTTTAGAAAGTTGTTTACCGGAATTTTGGCAGATCGGTTGAATCAATGGATAATAGAATTTAATGTTATTTCCCAGTTTCAAGGAGCATTCGTTAGAGGAAGAGGGACTATGTACAACGTCTTTATACTTAATGGTTTAATACAGTATGTTTTGTCAAGAAAAAGACGTAAAATCTATTCGATATTTGTGGATTTGGAAAAGGCTTTCGATAGAATCAATTTAAATATTTTATGGAAAAAGTTACATTTGTTAGGAGTTTCAACTCCGTTCATTAAGCTACTAAAAAATTTATTTTGTAACACAAGATATCATGTGAGAGGCAATCTGGCAAATACTAAAGGTGTCATTTCCGGTAGTGGGTTGCCTCAGGGGGAACCTTTAAGCCCCCTGTTGTTTATATTATTTATTAACGATTTACCACAACTGTTTTCTACCTTTGAAACTTCGGAATTTGCTCTTGGAGAATCTGTTGATCTGCATTGCTTAATGTACGCTGATGATGTAGTTCTGCTAGCAGATTCAAAAACGGGTTTGCAACGAAAACTTTCTCTGCTAGTTAATTATGCTAAAAGAAATGATCTTACAGTTAACTTACAAAAAACGAAGGGAATGGTTTTTCGCAACGGAGGCAGACTACTTAAATCTGATAAGATATTTGTGAATAATACTGAAATTAGTTTTGTGCCATATTTTAAGTATCTAGGAATACATTTTTCTTCGTCAGGTGCGTATAATCATCATTTCGATTTAATAGCCAAAGACATACAGAATAAGACAGGCTATATGCTTACTCTACAAAAACGAATGAAGCTAAGTTCTATAAATAGTATCTTTAAACTTTTTGACGCCTTTATTGGTTCTAAGATGACTTATTTATTCCCGGTCTGGGGACTGGAGTTTCTGTCTAAACTAGAAAAAGTACAGATGAAATATTTTAAGAGACTTTTTAAAATAGAGCGTTCAGCTTCAAGCTCTGCAGTTCGTCTTGAATTGGGAAGACCTCCATTGGAATTGAAATTTGTCAAGACTATTCTTCTGTTTTGGTCAAAAGTTATGGAGTTACCCTCATATGACTTGCGCCAAATTACTTATAATGTTTTGCTAACAACAGTCAAACCTGATAAGAAAAGTTGGCCTGCTTCAGTTAAGAATATTTTTGATAGCTTGGGCTACTCCTTTTTGTTTTCAACACGATCAGCTTCATTGTTGAGAACTCACTTAAATGATATAATTCAAACTAAGTCAGACCAACTGTGGAATCAGGATATATCGTCTACTTCAGCTAAACGAGTTAACTTGTTCGAAATGCGCCAGGGTTGGTGTACAAAAAACTACTTAAACTGTGAAACTAATTTTTCCACGAAAAGCCTTATTATGCAACTTAGACTTAATACATTTCGGATTATGTTAAAGGGTTATCGGATAAATATATCGAGAGAGAAGTCTTGTAGTTATTGCGGTAGTAAAGAGGAAGAGAACCTTTTAATACATTTGTTTGGATCTTGTCAAGTGATATATCAACTAAAGTGTTTTGTACTAGGAGAAGATTTCAAGTATAATCATTTGAAAAATGACGACATGTCAAAATTTACTTTATTTAAGATTTTCTCCTTCTTCTCTAAATCTTTACAATTTTTGTGATAATTTACTTGTTTATGTATATTTAATAACATTATGTAACTAATTTGTTCCTCCATTGTAAGAATTAATTTAAATCAATAAATCAATATTATATATATTATATTATAATACTAAATACATTAATAATCTCTTAAATCTGAGTGATTTATTAGTCATAACGGTATATATTATTGTTAAAATCATAATAATTAATTATGTAAAAAGAATCCCCGTTTTATTATACATATACTAGACGATGAAATTACCGATGTTAAACATATGGCTTTTCTGTAGTAAAAACTGATGTTATTAATGAAAATTTCATTAGATTTATTTCTTTGGAAAATTCAATGAAAGAAAATATTGCAATATTCGCAATTAATGAATTTAAACTTGCACCGGGAATATGAGGCTTCATCTAACAAGTCAGGGAAGTTTAAGCGGGTGTAAACCAGAATATTACAAAAATATCCTCTGGTCCATTACACACAGTGTTCAAGCCACTCACTTAATTTAGTCATGTCGTCGTACTAGATAAAATCTATTCTTAATATGATTAGCACAATTAAATTTGTCTAATTATATAAGAGGAAGCATGTAGGAGAATATTTCGTGACTCTTTACTAGATTGCAGCGAAAAGCAAAGTTTAAAAAAGGCACGAAAAAATGAATAAAAGAGTTCAGTTCTTTATTTACATATATTATTGACAAGTTAGAAACATTAAATGACATGGATAACACAACTGTTATTTATTTAAAATCAGTGAGTTGTTTTGATTTTATAATGAGCGTTAAAATGGCAGTATTTTCAATCTTTTTTTTATTACCTGTAAATCGTAAAATATAAATCTCTAATTGTCACTTGATTGATACCTCGAACAAAATTAATTTGTTTTAAAAAAACTTTATATCAAGGTAGAATCGACAATAGTGAATATGAAAATGTTTACCAGGAAGTGGTAAAAGTTCTGTACTATAACATTTCTCTGTTTGTCAGAAACCAACTGTCAGATGTAACGTTCCACCAATTCCTCAAGAAAACATTACCTAAAAGATACATGTAAACACCAAGTTCTCTTTGTTTGATTACTTTCAAACTGAATTTAATAATATATTTCGTCCATTCTTTAGTGAAATATATAATTTTCAAGCAACAACACTGGCCTATATACGTTCTGCAATAACTAGTGAATTAGGAGATCCATTAAAAGAAATTATAGAACCATTAATAGACGATCAATTGTTATTTATTAAATTAATCTGTTGGAAAGAAAAGAGGGCATACGAAATACTGAAAATAAATACAGAAGCGACGTCACTTTTACATTGTGATTGCAATTTTTATCCTAATTTAAAACTTCTCGTAATTCTTGATGAAAAAGAAAGAAGCTTCTCAATCCTTCGTAGATTTAAAATTTGAATTTTCCTACATTCACAGACAATTAACTGTTGATATTAATTATTTCTATTGAGCTTTTTATTGTGCTTTTACTTAATTTTTTAAACGAAGAGTTACACAAATTTATGTTCGCGTAATAAAAATTAAGAAAATAATTAAAATACGTAATTAATTATGTTTTCATTTGAATCCTTCTTTAAACAGTTTTGAATTACGATATCGATTTCTGAAGTAATTTCTAAACTTTGATTCTTTGAGTTCGTATTGAATGTATAAAACAATTAGACATTTAACACTGCTGAACATACATATTCATCATTTATTGGCCTGCAATTCAAATTGGAGGTCTGGCTGTCTTTAATCTCGAGAACGGAGTTAGCTAGATGAAAATCGAGACTACATATGGGAAGTTTAGGGGCAGGATACCCCGATTAACTATATACTAACTTCCAGTCTGAACCGGAAGTCACGTAATTTTTAAAATTAAAACATGATTAAAAATTGCAGCCGGCATTGTGACGCTGTCACAATAATACACGTTGGGTTTTCGTTTTTATTTTATTTTACTAACTTATAGGCAGTGCTAGCTTATTCTATTAAAGATATAGTTAACTTAGTATTGTAACTTAAATATTGTAAAATCTTGTATTAAATTGAAATAATTGATATTCCTTTTAATCACAGGCTATTGATTCATGCATTCGGCATCATTCTGCTATAATTTCCTTCCATTTTCCGATTTATATAATACTAATGCACATATAAATATTATTTGTTCATTGAATAACAAACGACCAAACATAAGCAGCTTTAATTTTTTTTACGATGTAAGAATATGATAATTATGATGTATTAATGTATGGAAAATAAAGTATTTTCTTAAAACAAAAACAACTACAAGCGTACTTACTCTAAGGAGCTTCTCTAATACAGTGCTGTATTAGTGTAGCTCTTTAAAGTAAGTTGTTTCACGTTTGTTATTTTCGGCTCTTAAATAAATAAATATCCTCTTATTTTCACTTTCGTATCGTTTTTTAGGCCTGGCACTATTGCACACTTAATAAATAATAGTGTAACTATATAAACATGTTTTTATATGCAGGCAAGTGAGAAAAGGACTGTGATTCGATTTATGATAGTAAGTCTTAGAACTTAATTCGCCATATTAGCAAGATAGCATGTACTACACGTAAATGTATATGGGATATATGTGATAATAAAACAAACGTGTACAGTACTTTATTAAACATTCGCTTATATTTCATTTTGAGAACGAAAATAACTGTTTTTTACTTACTGTTCTCAAGTAATATGAAGTAAACACGTCATACAATATACACTAGCTTATGTTTTATTATCTAAATATTATAATTTTTACATTTATATCTGCTCAGTCTAAGACACACACGTTAGATTCATGTTACAATTTACGAAAATCTTCATATTTATTCTTTAGAATAAACGTGTTAAAAATATCTAGTTGTTCCACAATGCGATTATTATATGAATTATTTTTCTAGCGAATTCATAACATAGCAATGTTTGAAACCAATACCTTCACTACATAAAAGAATCCCGAATTCTTCGGGTATCACTAGTTTCAGGCGATAACATTGGCTTAAAAAAATAAAAAAAAACATTTCTCTATTTGTTTTATTTCCACTTGTCTTTTTAAAGTGGGTGTCTGTTGGCCTGTTGCTGATGGCAACAGAACTACTAACTGATACCCACGTTGAAGAAAAAATAGAATATTTTGTTCTATAACATTTTAAAATACAAATTAAAAAAATTAAATTTATTAAATAATAATAAAATCTAAATCTAAATGCAACATCTTACTTAAATATTGTATTTATATTAATTAATAAGTCATTAAAAGTATACATGTATAATTTATCATTAAATCACTTCAAAATTTAAAAATATCTTTCAAGCTTTTTTTAAATCTAAGATTTCAATCTCAAAATATTAGAAATGACAAATTGAGAATGGAATAAGGCAACGTAACACAGTCCAGAAAGGCGTCACCAAATAGAATTTTCTATGGGAAACTGATCCGTTTAGGCGTAAAACACGTGAAGAAAACAGAAAATGCTGCGTGACCTGCTCGTTGGTCAGGAGCAAACCCGTGTTCAGTGGTTTCATCCACTCTGCCACAGGTAGGCCTAATTGAGAATTTTATCTATTTGTTAAATTTTATATATTATTTTATTCTATGTTCGTATTGTCACTTTTTTAGAATTAAATGCACGTTTATATTATATATTTTGCGAAAAACAAATGATATATAACAAAAATGATTTCTTACACTTAGATTTATGTATTATATAGGCCTATACTGTAAAGTTTATGTAAAAATGTTATCATGTATTCCAAATATTTGTGAGATCCAAAAACGGGTTGACATTAAACATTTATATTAGAAAATTGTTAAAATGAAACTAGAAAAAAAACCTCCATTGTTAAAATCGATCAAAGGTCGGATTAGTTGTGCTAGTCATATGAAAATGCGACCAGAAAAAAATGCTATTGATGTAAAACAGAACGCAATAATTGTAAACGAGCGTCCTCCAGTAGAGATGGACCTTTGACAAGGCGCTCGTATACAAATAATTAGAACATAGAAATTTTGAAAAGGGGAAAGGTTAATGACGAAAAGGAACATCGCGTCGGGTCGTTAAAATTATAAAACGTCACAGACTAGACAACAATGGGGAAAATATGAGCGCGATTTCCAAAGTTCCATCAACACTTTCCATCCAGAGTTCACGGATGGTGTCAAGTAGATTCTTCGAAGCGGATCTTTCTCGTAACCCGAATTAGGAACAGACATGGGACCAATCGGGGAGCGGGAAAGAGGGACGCAGAACCAATCAGGTAGACAAAAGGGGAGAAAACGGAGATTGATAAGGCCGATTTTAAAGGACACGACAGAGAACTCTCCGAGAAGTTTCGGAAGCAGGAAGACGTGTGCGCCAACGCACGGAGGTTTCCGTACTTGTGTCCATCGAAAGCGCCGCCGACACCAACCGACGAATCTCCTCACCTGCCGCTGCCCCGGGGCCTACCTTCGAGCAACGTTAGAAAACACCCTCGACACTTAGAACTTTCGAACATTCAATTGTTTAAAGAACTTTGTGCATAGTGTAAGTTACTTTATGTTTAAATAAACGGGTTTTTGTGAGATACTTGTCATCTGTGACTCTTTCGCCACACCCACACGCGAACGACCCTAGACCATCTGTCACGGGGTTAACGATTCCCCCTAGAAGTCGGAGAACATTCACTGGTGTCCGAGAACTGGGATTTTAAGTCCCCAATCTCCACCAGGTTAGCGAAGTTACATATTGACGTTGTATACTATATATCGGACATAAAACAGAAGAGTAAGATATTTTTAATAAAACACAAAATGTATTTTGCACGAAAAGGGCTTTGAACGCCAATGAAGGATGTTCTTATACAGCCGGAGTGGCGACATGGAAATGAAATAAAATTTCACCAAGATTATTCATGTTTGCACTCGCGATAAAAACGGAGTGGACTCCCTTTCCATCTTCAAGTAACTATTTACACTGTTTTTCGTATATTACGGAAGGAGATGAATTCAAAATGGAAGCAGAATGGTAGCCTGGGCTGAGCATCCTTTTCCATCCTTCAACCATATGTGCCAAGCTGATTGTGTATTGGATATAGGCCTATATGACTTACATCAATGTTCGCTTATTTCGTAATGGATAAGAACCGACATCAGCCATTACAAGCCTATGCAAAACATAATAGGATTACGTTTTCATCAACAAATTACACCAAATGTAGTTAACATTTTTAGTTCACATTACTGTATAGGCCGAATTTCTCCTTCTGGTCTGATTAAAATATTGGTATTTTTGTAATAAACTCATATTCAATATTCTACTGTAAAATAAGCACAAATAAAAATTAGAAAACTGAAATTTCTTCTTATGGACATACCGGTATCACTCGTACAACACGGTGTTTGAAGACCTGGGAAATTCTCCGTACAAAATTTCCCAATACTAGATTTATGTCATCATTTCTCTTGGTAACGAAAAACAGTAGCATACCTTTGTTAACTTTTGGAACGTAACCCCCTGTCTGTTTTGCATTAGTCCATTGTTTCGTATAGCACAGATTCGCATAACACGGCACTTTTTCAGAACGTAACTACCATGTTATACGAGGGATACCTATACAGTATTTGTTAAGAAAACCCTAATTGAATAAGATTAATTTAATTAATATCAGTATTGAACAAGATATCGTAAAAACGATGAAAGTGGATTTGTAATTAACTATTTATGACAAATATTTGAATACTAACAGATTATTTGGCTAATGTTTAAAAACAGGTTAAAAAGTCGCCAGATACGAGTCGCTTAACTTTCCCGGAAAAAAAATTTAAAATTGTGGTGGCGCCATCTGTTGATATTTTATTTAAAACTTTTTATATTATTAATTATAAACTAGCAAAAGGCTTAATTCTAAAGCTAGAGTTTAATTATAATATAATAAATAATTAATATAATATATAACTACTAATAATGAGTAAAATCATTAAGTCCGATCCCACTCGAGATATGACATGACTCCACCCTCTAACTCTCCAACCGCTTGACCTTTAACCACCAAAATTTAATAGCATCAATCCCGCTAATTTACCAACCTCCTTGCAAAATTTCAAATATGTTCGACAAAATAAATACGAATTATTAAAATTTAAAGTAGGTGGACAAAATCGTGCCCAAAACACAAACATCCATTTATACAGAAAAGTCCTAAACCGAAAAAATCATAGGGGGATAATTTTTTTAACCGATCACCATACTTTCCGTATTCTTTCTCCCAGGAAAGTAATACCATATGACCTTAAAATACAAAATAAAGCAATAACAGTAAAACTAGAACACCGAATCCGATATAAAATATTCAAATAACGATGCAAATTTATTACTACTACTACATATAGAATAATTCAAAATTGGTAGATAAAACTTTACTGGGTGATCAATTATTCAATTTACAGTAAAAATGTTAATGTACAGTGAGAAATCTTTATTTCAAATCAGTTTACTATTTCAACTAGTAAAAACAGTTAACAATTTATTAGTTTAGAAACATGTTACATTCATTGATGGCTCGATGGCAACTTGCACCCGGGACAAAACAGATTATTGACGCCCCTGCTTTCAAAACGGTTGCCAATAGAGAGCACTTTTAGTTTCGGAATTCTTGTATGAACTATTTATAAACAACTTCATTGTATTCGGCTTATTATTATTTTTTCTCCTTTTGAACATTTTTAACCGCTCGTTTTGCCGCTTCGTCAATTAAGCCAAGCTTAGTTACGTTTAGTTAACTAATACTTAAAGAAAAATTAAATTTACAAGAGACGTTCAAGTGATTGTCATCACTGGCTTTACATTTACGAATAATAGAACCAATATTTTGTATATTTGTTGCTAATTAAAACTTCTTTTAAATTTTAATTCCAAATATCTGTATTCTAAAATATACAGGGTGTATCAGAATGAAGTTTTAAAAATTTGGGGAATTGTAGAGGATGAAATTTTGAACATTTTGATATAAGGAACTCATAGCCGGAAATGTGATATAAAGTTTCAACAGAGGTAGGAAGTGCTTGACCATCCTTCACTTTGGTAGCTACCCTTCCGTCCATTTGTACGTTATTGTTCTTGACTTCTTCCTCTGGGGTTATGTAAAGTCCCTTGTGTACGCAACACCTGTAGGAACAGTTCATGAGCTTATGGAGTGCATCTTTACAGCATTTAATACCATCAGAGGGGAGCGTGGCATCTTACAGAGAGTCGGACAAAACATGGTTCGTCGTTGCACATGATGTAACGAAGTTGGTGGTCGTCACATTGAACATTTACTCTAAAGTAGTGCAGCCACTGATTCGATGTACAGTTTGATTGTACTGTACTGTTTCGTCAATAAAATTTCTCATAAATACTGTATTCTGCTGTTTCATTCAGCATACCGACCGCAAAGTGCTGTAGAAACTTTATATCACATTTCCGGCTATGGGTTCCTGATATCAAAACGTTCAAAATTTCATCCTCTACAATCCCCAAATTTTTAAAACGTCATTCTGATACACCCTGTATAATTATAAGGATTGATTAAAAAATTTCATAATTCACTTCATTACTATTACTGTCTCAGATTTCATATCGATTACCATTGGCCAAATGGATAAAACCATTAATAATTGGTCGCCGGTTCTCGCCTTACTAACGGACTGATCGTGTGGAGTTTTCCGGGTTTTCTTCACATGTCTAACACCAAATATAGTAGCTTAGTTTTTCATAGAAAGTCTTCCCGGAAGGCATCCTCCTTGGCAATTAGTATAATTGTTGCGTTGTCGTATTCATTAAAACCAAATCATACTTCATTTTTGATTCTCTCCACCCTGTAGTCACTAAGAGGGCTTTCTTCTCAGGACCTTCTTAGGTTCGGCCAGGCCCACAATACAGTGGCTAAGTGGTAAGGGAAGGGGTCCGAAATATCTGGAATGGACAACCCAAGAAAAATTGCTTGGACTGTTCGACCGGATTCGATCCCGGTTCCCACAGAGCGGCAGTCCGTCGCCTTCATCACTTCGGTCATCCAGTCAATTTCATATCTTTCAACAACAATTATGGAGTAAAAAATATATATAATTAATATAATTTTCAAAGTACTGTATTTGTTTTCTGCATCTGAGAGAATATCTAGGAAAAAATCCTCTTTCCGCGATATCTAGATAATGTTGTATCCTACTTATATTATAGTTTTTTTTTCGTACAATACTGAAGAGGGGGTGGAAGTGTAGACCAACTCGAAATGCAGTTGTAATCCAATTTTTAAAATAAAGATGTTTCTAACCGAAATGCTGTGAGATAGTCTACCGAACAAGTTTTTGAATTAAAGAGACATTTATAACAAGAACAATAGACAGCAATCATATTACTGTGTAAAAAAAAAGCAATTTAAGAAACATTCTTTCTCCGCCTTAAATTATACTGATGGTTGTTTAAAATATTCAATTTAAACAAATAATTTTAATTAGAAACAACAAAAATATCGTAAAAAATTACTTTAAACAAAAGCTCGGTATCTTTTACAAAAGAATTCCCTTATTTTAAAAGTAATAAAAGCATGGAGAATAATCGAAATTATTCCAACAATTATTCATTGTAAACAACTCTTTTTGCAAAGTTTCCTATTTAAATGTTACAGATACTATTCCATCTTTGCCATTTTAGAAAACAATTAAAAAAATTGAAAAGATATGTTTACAATTAAAACAATAAATTCTTATTTTCATTTAAAGTGAAATTTTTTTTGTCAAGCATTTAAATTTTTAACATTAAGACCCTAATCTATTTTTAACATCAAGACACTATTTACGTGCATTTTTCATTCATTCTGAAATCACTTTCGTTTTTTAAATATAAAACTTCATCTTAATTAACCACATTTTTAAGAAAGAATTTTAAACATATTTTAAAATAATTGCGTAAAATATAATATAGCAACACAATTCGTACCTAATATTTATTTAAATTTCAGACTGAAACTTTTATTTCCTTAACCCATTTTCATCAATATCTACGTAACAACTCTCATTAATTATAATATAGGATTTCCAGTCATTTCTTTCCAGACGAATGTTAAACGTTAATGTAGCGTGAAAACTGCAATCAAAGATTAAATTAAAGAATAAAGTTATGAAAATTATATCTTAATTGATTCGTATAACAAACGAATCAATTAAGATGTACAAGCAAGGTAAGTCTTTATTCACTGAACGAATTTCATGATCATCATCAACAGCAAAATTATTTCGTGAAAAACAAATATGGGAATAAATTTTTATATTATTTTTTACGACTTCAGTTTCTATGAGAAAATTTATAATTAGCATACTACAACGAACAAGCAGCCAGATGGAAAATATTATTGTTTCTATTGAATGTTCATACTGTATATAAACGACAGTGACTATATTGTTTCTGAATAAATAAAAAATATTATGTTAAAAGTCTAAGTTTTTATTCATTTATATATATATATATATAAATTTGTGACTATCAATTACAAAATATAGTGACTATCAATAAAAATAATGGATTCTGATTAATATCAAGGCCATGAAGACGTCAAAAGAAATTGCAGTTTTATGTTAGAGGTGTGTAGATTTTTGCTTATTCAGCTATTGTTATCGCCTAGCTTCAGTATATCTCTTTCAGGCAATATATCTTCAATTAAGTAAAAAAAAAGAAAAAAAAAAAGAAATAATGTTACCACTATTTCTTGAATTCTTGTAAGATTTGATGCAACTTAGCCTATTTTCTTCGCACGATTATTTAGAAAATGCATTCCTTCAATGTAATGTAAATTTTTAATGAATATAAAACAGTCCAAGAAGCTTCAGTATTAGCAAGGAATATGTTTATTTGATTTTTATTCTACTCCTTCAAACTTCAATATTTTATGAGCCTAATTATATTTGTTGCAAGGTTTCTACTAAAAGTAAAAATTTTCCTTTCCTAAAACAAACAGTTTGTTTAAGTTAGCTCTTAATACACTTTGAAAAAATAATAAACGAGTTTTTCGAGATAACAACCGATATATAGTAGATTTTTATTATTATTATTTTTTTTAAAGTAGAAATTCAATCAAAGTTTAATCAATTTTGGTATGAACAATCTGAACAGTGTTTAAATCATAAAATAGACTAAGAAATCACTACCCGTAGACCGAAACAGGCTGTATTTATAGATAAATCTGCTAAATCAAGTATGATTTCCTTAAAACAGTGTTTTAGTATGCATTTAAGTTTGTTAGAAACAGAGTTATAAACTTAACTTGGGAAGAAAGTATAAGCTAGATGAGTTAACCTACCTAAAACCTAAAAATATTACTAAATACAGAATAAAACGAAAATAATACTTACTAACGTAAACTTTAGCATATATTTAATTTTTATTAAGATTTCTATTCTATGGCACAAAAACTGCCAAATAAACTGAAGACGTTCATTACTTTTTACCAAATTTTTCTGACGCAGAAAAGGCTTTTATACCGAGTGTCAGCCCAAGACAATGTGTCTAAATTCTAAATTATGTAGGGGAGAAAGTTATTTTTGAAAACTGCATGTTTAATACGTAAAAACTATGTATTAAAAATAAATAACGAAGAATAAAATATAAAATTATATATAGAAAAGATATCATTTTAAAAGATTGTTCTTACTAATAATAAATCCTCTAAATTTTAAACTTTCATGATAAAAGCAGTATACACAACTCAGTCACAACAAACACAAGAATTGTATATCTTCTATAACAGTTAATAGTTCTACTTAGAATATAAACTAATTTTTTCATATTTCTATATAAAAGAATTAAGAAAGAAATTATATTTTAAAAATCATTTTCTAATTCAATAAATCTACTTTAAAACTCAAAAATTGACTAATATACTAGTAATATGCATTTAATCTTATATATATATATATATATTTATATAGTATATAAAACTGTTAATAGATTGAATCAAGTCACAGCATATAAAAAAATTGTCAGATTAAAATATGAAACAGCTTCTTTCTCACAAAATAACTTAAAACATCAATCATTCTTCGTTAAATCTAAATTTATTTTCTTACAATCCACGTAAGCTTTGATATTCAATGAAAAATTCATTTTAAAATAAATAAATAACCATTCTTTTTACGATGCGCACGGATAACTTTAAATGTTATCTAGAAAATTAGGAATTTTCAATTTGATTAATGTATTCAACAATTCCATTACATTATCAAATCTGACTATAATACAGCCGAGACTTCAGTAACGGCCACCTCTAAACAGCAGCTATTTTTCAAGAACTTTTATTTATTTATTATTTTTTTGGAACAAAAATGCATAACCTTCAAACAATGGCCATTTTTACGTTTCATCGGTGACAACAGTTCAAAGGTTTGACTGTATTTAGTTATTGCATACGTAGTCTAACTCAATCTAGCAGAATATAGACTAAAACACATCCTGGAAACTCGTATTTTTTTCTTTTTTTGTAATATTTGACTATACTAATATTCCATACAATGACAATATATTGAAGTATCTTGTCTGTCGACGTATGCATCCGTTAAACCGAGGTTGGTTTCCTCGATGAAGTAATCAATCAGCTTCTAGATAAGGATTGTAGCGGAGAATGTAGGAGTGTCGGTATAAAGCGAGTGGTCATCAATCTTATACATCTCAGCAGCAGGTGATAAAGTTGCGAAATACAGTATATCAAAGTCATCCACTAACTTGATGATGTGTAACTATGGATCAAAGAATGAGTTATATAAAAGTAAAACTTTTTAATTAATCCTTACCTTGACAAACAATATCACCTTCCAATCTTCAGCGTTTATCAGATGATATATAACATCAAAATTTATTATTATACAAAAATTACTTTACTAGACATGTAAAACACAAACAAAGTTTTTAAATATGTAAATATAATCATATAAAATGATTTAAAACAAATTAATTATGAAAAATTATAAATTATTCAGAAGCATAAAACATTTTTGGACTACCAAAACAAGACTACCTGGACCAATTCTCTTCTTCCAAGACAAAATTTACTGTGTTTAATTAAATTTTTAAAAAATCTTCAAGAACTGAAGCCATTTATTAATTTCCAGAAGAAAAAGTGAATTAAAATTAAGAAACAAAAATAATGATATTAAAAAAATGTCTACTTTTCTTTCTATATAATATTAGTTATTGAAGCCTCTTGAAAGAAAATGTTTTCACTCAACACAGTGATATTTTGGGTGTATATTGTGATATATTAACTTTTCAATAAGTTATCCTATAAGTTAAATATTCGAATGGTTTAGAAATAACTAATTTAATACATTCATGATTTTAAAAACAAATTTTCTATTAATTGCATATTAAACATCTTTAACACTAATGTTTAGTATTATCAGTACTTTGTAGCTCAAGAACATCTTCCCTTTAGATTTATAAAAATGCATATATGCATTTTTATTTGCAAGAAAGACTAATGTTTAAAGTTATTTGTTACATAATTAACAAGAAAAAGTAAAATTCAGTTTTAATTCTTAAATATAAAAAATTTACAGCAATTTTATGTTTTATAGTTTCGCATCTATCTTCACTATAAAAATTTTAATTTGTAAAATTAATGATTTTCTATTTTTTAAAAATAGAATAAAAGACCTTAAAAATAATGTTTAAAAAACAAAAAAAGCATTAATTTTATAAATAGCTTGTAGCTAAAAATGATGTTAGTTACAAAATTATTTATAAAACTAATTTTATACAATTTTTTTTTTAAATTTTAATTTAATTTCAAAATACAAATTTTAATAAGTATATAAAATGAGAACAACAATAAGTAATATGAAATATATTGCTGATGATAAAAACACAGAATTATTTTAATATCCTTATACTGTATATATTTACATTTGTAATATCCTTTTCTAAATTTTCCTTTATACATAATATTTTAATGTAAATGTATATAATATATCATTTATTAAAATTAAAATACACATTCTTTTCTGTTTTCATCATTATGACGTTATTAAAATATTTTACTATAACGTTTGTAGAAAGTTGTAAAGTTTAAATATGCAAAACTTTTATGTATATTTCATCAACAAGTGAAGATAATATACTTATTAGATACTCAAAATTTAATTAAAGTTACAGAACTTCAAAATTAATAGAAAATTTAATAATTTTACTTAAGAATTAAAAGATGCATTTTTTTTTTCTTTTGCTGTTTCTAGTACACTTTAGTAAATGAGAAATAAAATGTTTTCCTGGCAACAACTCCGACTATCTATTCAAGATAATCTATTTGAAATAAAATATAAAATAATATAAAATTCTATATTTAATATACCATTTTAGGTAGTCATTAATGATACTTTTTATGTGGAATGTAGAAAACATTGAATGATTTAATTATAAATAAATGTAATAAGTAATTTACTGAATGACCTTGCTTTAAACAGTATTTATCTCATGCATTTTCATGTGTTAAACTTAGAAGCAGGGTCATTTTATTATGCATTTTTCCAATTCAATTTAAATCTCACAAAAATAATGATGATAATATTTTATATATTACAGTATATATGTTTGTTTATAAAAATTTGCATTATTATTATTATCATATGTTTCTATTTAAATTTTAAAATACTTATATAAGTATACAGGTATTTTTGAAAAATAATTAATTAAAACATTAGAAAACTACTCATGATTTTTAAATTGAATTAAACTATTAAATAAAATAGTTCAGAATTGGATTTAGTAACTTTAATTAGTTAGCTATGGTAGCATAACATTGTTTATAACAATGAGAGAAATGAACTGATCACAACACATTTAACATTAGAAACTTTTAAAAATATAAGCTATTTATAATGAAAAAAAATAATAACATTGCTTTATATTTAAATTTTCCCTATTAACATTAAACTTATTTATACTTAAAAATTGCCAATTTAGTATAGTATTATTATTTAATAATTATTTTAAACTTTTTTAAGAAAAGGAAATTAACAGTTTAAAGAAACAGTCTCTATTATTGTACTGGAAACATGTAATAGATTTTATTTTAAAAATCTTTTGTCATCCATAGCAGGTGATATAACTGGTGCCGAATACAAGGAATAGAACAATGCAACTGTGTCTTATTTAAAGAGAGTTTTTGTATATCAGTTGACTATATATAACTTAACCTCACAAATACTATTGTCTACTGTCATGAAAGAAAGAGTAGATGTAATCAGTAATATTGAAAAATTAAATATAATAAGGTTTTGTTAATATTTAATACTGTTTGCTCTTATGAGAAGTAAATAATATAAAAATAAAATTTTCACTCACTTAAACTTTTCCTATTACTTTTATAAAAGCTATAAACTTACATTTTATGAGCTATTTGAATCCAAAGAATAAATTAAAGTAATACATATACAATTTAATGTTTGTTGTTATTTTTTGTCCAGCATTGCTCCAGCAAAAAATAACAACAAACATTAAACTCATTAAGCTCGTTTCATTAAGCTCATTAAAAATAGCAGCAAACATTAAGCTCATCTGCTAGTTATTTATAAATTCGTGAAGTCAATTATTTATATTATTATAGTGAAGATCCTTAATATCCGTCACGATCTTTACGATGAATCGTCTCGAGTTGGGTTTCGCGACTCGAGAATGTCCGTAAGATGGTTCGAGGAAAGCTACACCTCCACACTCAACAAGTAAATATATACAGTTTATTTACACAACAAATATTTACAAGATGTACAATGTTCGACACCAATACATACACTATGCTACAAAGATGTAGTATCTCACGTCGGCTTGTCTATTGGGGACTGTTAAACTTCGGGGAATTCAGGTCGCCTTTCCGGAGTTGGCTCAACTATACGGCCTGTCCAGTCTCCGCACTCACCCGTCCCTGAGATCGTTGTCAGAGGAGAACACTCTCTCTACGCTCAGCGGGCTGTCCAAGTGCCTGAGACCACCGTATTATCAGTCTCTTGCCCTTCTCCTCGTTTTTTCGCCACCCTTCCAATTTAAGGGATCCTGCTGCGACCACCCACGACCAATCAGTTCCTTCCCTTTTTTTTTGAGAGCTTCCAAAGACGTCCGCCCCATTTCCCGCCGATGTAGCTCACATTTGCGTCCGTCCCTCGTTTACATTTTTTCCCCAAGCCGGCCGGCACGTAGCACACACATTGACCCCTATACGAAACCGCTACTCCTTTGATCTTTCCGGCCGTTTATGGCCCCAACGCCAGGTGGGTCCAATTATCTCTGTCACGTGGCTTTTCGACTTAGGAAGCTAAAAGCGACCTTTACAATTATAAAGATGCATTTATTTTTAAAAATTAATTTTGGGAGCTAAATGATATTTTTATTTTATTATTTTCATAATGAAAAAATTAATTTTTTTAAATAATTTTCTCAATAATTATTTTCATTAATATATTACTACTACTGGGAATAACAGTCAAATATAACTATAAAATTAATTAAAATTATATAACTAATAATTACACAACATATAATTTTATCATCATTAATTTAATTTATATACATAAATGAATGAACAAACAAGCAATCAACTGTTAATGCCTTTATAATATATATATATTATAAAAGAATTAATGCTTATTTTTAAACATTGTAATAATATTTTAATAATAGATTTAAACATAGAAAAATAACAATTTTCATATAATTTACCAATTTTTGAAAGGAACTGATGAATAAAATTAATCATTAGAAATCTTCATATTTTAAATAACATTTTTTCAGTTTTAAAAATTAAATTAAAACATAAATTAATGCTTTGTATTGAAAAAACAAAGATATAATGTGTTTGGTATATTTATCATATTTTAAACTATCTATAAGTTCATATAACTAACAAATTTTAATAAAATTTTCTTTAACAACAGAGAAAAACAGATCAAATTTCTTTATATACACACATGTATGCAAGTACGTTTTTAAATTTAATCCAAATTTTTTTATTGTGTCTATAAAAATTAAAACAACTTTCATTTTATCAAACAAAATATTTATCTGTAATATAAAAAAATTATTATGTGTAACTTCTTACTAATAGTAAATTGTAAATAAATTAATTTGATTGTAATTCAATGGTATTCAGTCTTTAATTAAACCTTACAGAATGACATTTTATTTCTTGACAGGAATAAGATATAACATTTATATTATAAATATATATTATTAAAAACAGCTTCTATATAAAAAAAGATCACAAACACCACAACATCCAAAAACCAGCAGATAAAAATGAATGAAAATGTTATTATAAGTAAATTTTAGTATTGATTGGCTGGTTTTTTGGATGTTGTGGTATCCTTGATATTAGATACAACCAATTTCTGCTGTGATGAGTTATATATAAAAATATCCATAATTATAAAGCAATCTTCAAAAATTAGCAATTTGTAAAATTATAACACTTTTGAATATGTAAATGCACAATAATTTATAGAGAGAATTATAAAACCTGTATTTTGTGTCATTTATATTAGACTTATTTATTTTTATATCACTTGCATTTTCCTAAGTAATGACAATTTCATACTGTAAGATATATTCACATTATCAAAAAAATTGTAAGTTTTTGAAAACCTTTTACTGTTCTACTTCTTGGATTATACAATTTAAAATAAATTTAGTTTTTTGGGTTAAAAACATTTCACAATATTCAAAACATAAATTTATTTTTGACTATGACAAATAAAAGTATTTAACGCATGAAAATTCAATAAAAACACGGAATTAGTCATCAAGCACCTTTAATAAAATGCATACAAATATTTAGACTATTCATAAAATTGACAACAACAAGGAAAATAACCATAAATAACTTTATTGAAATTCAGATAAGAACTATCAAAATGTCATAATTTTTCTAAAACTAAAATAGAATCTGTTTTTTATATTTCTAAGGAATGCTGAATAACAAAAGGAAAATATAAAAAGGCATTCATATCATTTTTGTCTGCTTTTCCTACCTGTATATTCTTATATATAATACACTGTATATGAATTAAATGAACTGAAAAATATGATATTGAAATTACAATGTGCAATAAGAACTTTTTAAATTTAATTATTCCCTACATAAAAAAGTCAGAAATTTAAGTCTATATTGACATATTTGCTGAAAACATTTGTTTTTAAACATAAGAAAGTGAAATAAGTCTTATATTTTTTCAGGAAAGTTCTAAATGAAGAAGTGTAAATGCAATATTTTGTTATATTAATAATTAGACTAATTCTATTTATAAAGTTTTATATCATATACTAATACTGTATATTGTCACAGAAAAGTACAGGATAAAGTTCAAACAAGCATTTTATTTACAGGGTGCAGATTTTTTATGGAAAATAAAAACAATTAGGTTAATTTTGGTTATTTTAAATAACCAAAATTAACAAAAAAGATATTAATAATAATAAACTGACACCAAGAGTAAGAAATAGGTACAGCTGGCTTAGCAGTCTGATGCAAGAGTCTTAACATTAAATTGCATTGTGAATGAAATCAATGTTGCAACTGTTCAAATATTTTTGTAAATATTTAATGCTTGAATATATTTTAATATTTTTCATATGCCATGGCCTAACATGATTGGTCAGTGACCATGGCAGAAGTCCATTTCAATATATATACTTCATATTACTGAGGGCTGTAGAGATGGTAGACCAAGCCTTTGACTCTGACTTGGATTTATAGAAGTTTAGAAGGTGCAACTCTGACTCAGAATTTTAGAAAGCCTAATTCCAACTCCTGCCTCTAAATAATAATTTAAAATATACTTTGATTATATTAACCCAGAATGGCATTTCATTACTATCAAGAGAACAATCAGTCACTCCTATGGAAACTGAAATACTTACATTTTTTCACAGAGTTTTTCGTTATCATCACTGTTATCTTCATATTCCATCATACATTGAAAAAAATGTTTTCAATTCTGCAGTTACAGTAAAGTATTTAAAAACACTAGATTTAATTAGCCATTTTATATAAGTCTTTTGATGATAAAAAATATAAAATTTGAAAAGAAAATCAACTGTAATTAGTGATATGTAAAGGGAAATCATGAAGTAGAATCATCATAAAGTAAAATCTTGCATTACAGGATAGCCATTAAGCTCTTGTCCAAAACAGTTGGTCCCTAGTCCATGCAAACTGCTTCTTTTGCTGAACTAGTGTCAATGTAGATTTTCACTTACTCTTATATACCCTTATTATGTATGAACCTGTTGCTGACTTGTCATCAGCAACAGGTTGGTCTATTCATTCACTTCATAGTTCTGTAACTTCCACAAATATAACAGGTCAGTATTTCATGGTAAGCTGAAGCAAAATTCCATCTCTCCTGACAGTAATTTGTTCAAACACAATTTCTGAACAATTTGCCATACAGCTGTTTCATTTTGTTGTTTCTAGAGGATCTTGTAGCATACTTGCAGTCCTAGCTTTTGTCTTGCAATTTTTTGCATTTTGAACAATGCAGAGACTACACAAGATTTTATAATTTTCTCTGTTTGTGTATTACTGACTGAGCAATTAATAAAGCAGAAAAAAGTTTGCGTGTCTAGCCAAGCAATGTTGGCTGAATGCTGGGTAAATTTATTGCCTCATATATATACCTGGAAGCATTACTACTGCTTCCAGGTATATATGGAAATGCCTTGTGTATATATGGATTCAACCAGCTTTTTTTGTAAACTATAGCTCAAAGAGTGCTTTATTTATTAAATGAGTTTCATTTCAAGTGACTTTTGAATCCAAAGAAACAGGTTCATTAAATAGAATGGTCAAAAACATGTTCATGAAGAGCTGATAGAAGATATATTGCAGCATTGGTTGAAGATAGTATATCAAATGTGCATGGAACCAGTAATGTTTGTTACATTGTACAGTCATTAGATAAACCTTCCTCAATAGTTCACAAAATTTTGTGGAACATTATGCACTTCTACCTTTACAAGATGTTGCAAATTCAACTTTTTCTTTCTGATTCAGATGCCAGACAGACATTTGCATTCTTATTTTGGACTACAGTGAGGAGGGTTGTCCATAAAACAGATGAGGCTCATTTCCATTTGCATGATGCTGTCAACATCCACAACTGCAGAAAATGAGTTTTACCCAATTCAACTTAACATATCTATAAATACAAACGAGCAATTTATTTAATGGATAAAACCAATTTTCTGCAATTTTAATTATATTTTTAATTTATTTAAATTAAAATACAGCAAATACCTTAGTTTTTATTGGTTGCCTTGGATTTTGAAGGTGTGCCCACGTGACCTTGCTGCTAATTTTACGAAAACAAAGGGTGACCCATCAGTTTTTCTGCTCAGTGTGATGTTGTTTCTCGTTGTGTGAGCATTATCCTGTGTGTCTAGCCCAGTGGTGAGCAAACTTTTTTAATGGGGGCCACAAAGTTTAAGAAATTCTAGAGGAGGGCCAGAATTATAGAAAAAATGCATTTTGTGTTAAAGCTTTTAATCATAATATTATAAAAACATTACAGCATTACACACAAATGTTACAAATTACCTTTTACCTTAAATAACAATTAATTTAACTTTTATTCGAAGGCCCTGCCATGGTAGGCATGTGAGACATATGGAATTGTTTTTGATTTTCCATAATATTTTCGAAAGCAGGTTCCAGCTGTGACGAAGCAATTTTCAGCAGTGCGAAAAGGTGTTCATCAGTCAATCAGTTTCTGATTGAGTTTTTCCGCAATTTCATGGTCGAAAAAGTCTGTTCGCACACATAAGACGACGCAAACATTGCCATAATTTTCTGGGCGTGAGCAATCATCTTTGGGAATTCAGCTTTCCGCAGTGCTTTATAAAAATCTAGTTTTGTGGAATTCAAGAACAATTGCTTTAAATGGGTACTGCACTGCATTTCAATAATTTCCAACTGCAATTCTGCAGATACATTTTCCGGATCTACATTAAATGGCATCGAGAAAACATCTAGCGATGATTGAATGTTCTTAAAATCTTGAAACCTAGTTTCAAATTCTGTGTGAAGTTTTTTCAACGCCTGACTGAATTCTTTTAGTTTGTTCTCACTCACTGGTGACATGGATTTTAAATGCAGAAAGTGAGTTAAATCGTTCTTCGCCATGCAGTTATAAAACAGAAAAAGCTGAGTTTTAAATGATTTCAGACAACCCCAAGTCTCATCTATAAATTGGTTCTTTCCTTGCAATTTTTTATTTAATTTGTTATAGTGTTCGAGCAAATCGGTAAAAAATGCAAAATCTGTACGCCAATCTTTGTCTTCGAAGATTTGGAAATCAGACCATTTGTCTGTTTTATTCTTTAAGAAATCTTGTATTTCCTCTTTTAAATTCCAAACCCGTTCAAATGCATATCCACAACTTAACCATCTTACTTTCGTGTGGTAAAGAAGGTCAGAATAATCTGCGTCGACTTCAATCAGAAATTCTTGGAATTGTCGGTGTACCAAGCCCCGAGATCGAATCGTATTAATTATTTTTAAAACCACATTAAGTACATGGGTAATATCTATTGCAGCTTTACAAAGGACGTCCTGGTGAATTATACAATGTAAAAATACAACATCGTGATGAGGATTCTGGTTCCGAAAAATACCTGAAAATCCCGCATTTTTTCCAACCATATTTGGGGCTCCATCTGTAGTTATATTGCATAATTTTGAAATAGGCGCATTTAAATTTTGAAGACCTTCGGAAAATTCGTTATAAATTATTTGCCCCGTCGTTTTTCCTTTTATCGATTGCAAACAAGCTAGCTCTTTAGTAATATTAAATTCGTCGTCAACGCCTCTAATGAAGATTAATAATTGAGCAGTGTTACTTCTAACCGTACTTTCATCCATCGTCACAGAAAAATATTTAAAGTTTTCTATACGCTGCCTAAGTTGAGTCGACAAGTTTGATGCAATGGCATCAATTCGCGTTGTTACTGTTTTTCACGATAAGCTGACAGACTCAAACTCTTTAATTTTTTCTGGACATAAAATTTTACTCATACTCACCATACAATCTTTTACAAATTCTCCTTCAGAGTATGGTTTGTTATTTTTAGCTATTTTATAAGCTACAACATATCCAGCCAGAGTAGAAGCCTTTTGAGCAGTGTTTTGCTTTATAAACACATTCCGTTGAGCAGATATTGTTTTTTTTTAGGTTTTCCGCATTTACCTTTTTTTCTGCGTCATTCATCAAAGCATATTTGGTTTTTGAATGTTTGGTGTTGAAATGACGAGCAAGGTTAAAATCTTTAAATACCGCCACTGCTTCATTACAAATAAGACATACTGGCTTACCGTTGTATTTCGTGAAAAAGTATTTCCAAGCCCACTCTTCTTTAAACAGACGACACTCAGAATCGACTTTTCGTTTTTTATACGCCATTATCCCAAAAGCGCAGATAAACATGCCAAATTCTTGGGCTATGTAAAGGCTATAATTAAATATTAGAAATCAATTAATTTGACTAGAGGAAGGGAGTTACGCTGCCATCTCGTATTAAATTTCTAAAAATTAATTTTGAATTGGTCATTAATTAAATGTCTGAATTAAAAATTAATTATTTATAATTAATAAATTAACGTAAAACGTGCGGCTCGGTCAGTGACAGCTGGCGAGTGGCGAGTGGCGACTGAGTTCACTCGCCCTCGCCGCCTGCGCCTCTCATATCATTACGCTTTGCGCCTCGTATTACGCAACACATGAACTACGCGGCTAGTTTAGCTTCACCTATAGGTTATGCATCTATTATTCTACTAAGTAGAATCTACTTTATACTTCTCGACCGTCAAAACGTAATTATAGTGGGCCACATACTATCCATGTCGATGGACCCTCGGCGGGCCGGATTAAATACTTTCGCGGGCCGGAGTTGGCCTGCGGGCCGTACTTTGCCCATCACTGGTCTAGCCAAACAATTCCATTGCATTCCTTTCCTTTTAGCTCCATCATGGGACCAATGAAAGTTTCCAGAGCCAGCAGCCCTATGTACTGTTGTCAACTTCACAACTCTAGGACACACTGTTTTTGCCCAATTTAAAAAGTTTGGTTATTTTTTTTTAACAGACCTAGTATTATTAAAGACTGGAACTAGAGTTATATTATACAGTTTTAACAGTTTTTTTATTTTTTCAAACACTTTGGGAATATAAATATTCCATGTTAAATGTTCATTTATTCTTTACATTAGTCTTTTGTATTCATTTTATATTGATTTCTTATTGTTTTTAGTATTAAACACTATATTTGTTCTCTATAGAATGTTTTTGGTATGTATTTTGGAGTGTCTAGAATGAATTAATTGGATGTACATTGATTCATATGGAAATAATTGCCTCAGTTTTCACTGATTGTTTTTGGACAGATTATTGACAAAAACTGAGGTATCACTGTATATGCTCACTATCTCAAATTAGTAGTGGCTTGACCCTGTACATCACACTTTTCCTTTAACAATAGAGTTGTGCTGATCATTTATTAACTGCTTTTAGGGGAAAAGTTTTGAATTGAAATAACACGACTTCCAGTTTGCACCAGACGTTTGTATATAGTTAATCGAAGCCTCCTGCCCCTAAAATTTCCATATCTGGTCTTGGCTTTCATGTATCTAACTCCATTCTCAAGATTAAGGAAAGACAGATGAGGAGACGGATGACAGTGGGAATTTACAAATCTACAATTTTTTCAAATCGCAGGAAAAAAAAAATTTAAAATCATTAATAATTTGAATTTATCAATTCATAACTAGCTTATAAGAAAATTTTCAATTCTAAGTTCTTGTTTAAATTATAGTTAGATTTAAATTTTCTATTACACAATACAATTTAAAACCATTAATAATATTTTTAGGGGCCTTTTTATACTCTTTTTGAGTGGTAAAGGGCCTTAAACCACAAATAAAAAAAAAAAAAACCATTAATATTCGATAATAATAGTCAATTTATTACATCCCAGAATAATAAATTTATAAATAATTAAATTCAATACAATACACTCAAAATAATATATTGTAATAAATTATTAAAATTTTTAACAATAAATATTTTCAATTATTCAGAAATAAGCTTTTTAATTCACACAAAAGTTCTTTAAAGTAATAATCTTTTTCAAAGAGATTTAATTTAGACAAATTAAAATAAATATATACTAATTCTATTTTATTCATAGTAACACATAACTTTATTAATAAAAGCTGGAAACATTTCAGTTTCAACAGGAGGTAATGGTATTAGATGGCTAATATCCAATGTTTTCAAAGTTGTTTGAAGATCTCTAAAGGAAAAAAATATATATATATATTTTTTAATCTTTAATTCAATAATTTTTCAAATATAAATATAATAATATTTAATGCTTATTTTAAAATTTATTATATATAAAATTAATTTATTTAGAAATGAATTACTATTGCATGTAACAAACTGTTAATTCTGTATTCTACTTTTTGAACTAAGTTCTACTTTGAGAGTTAATGAAAAACTAAATTAGTCCAAAAACATTTAAAATAGATACTTTGGTTACCTCGACTTAACATCTTATTTTTTGGATATTTGTGATAAAATATTTGCAGTTATGCACAATTATCCAAAACTAAAATAACAATTTTCTCAACATACAACTGCTTTCATTTATACATACAAAATATATCAATAAAACTAGATTTAAAATTACATATCATTGCTTTGACTAAATTGTGAGAAATTGTATTATTCATATATTATAAGTCAGTGTAACATTACAATTTATGGAATAATCAATTTAATACAGAAAATACTAATGTCTTGTAAAAATTTCGACACAAAGAAATTTGTAAAAATTGATAATTAATTTCAAATAATACAAATTCCATATTTTGGTATAAATTTTGTTCTACTAAACTTACAAATCTTCAGATTAATAATCTTATGAAATAAAGAAAATATATATACTGTATATAAGTTATTTAATAGTGAATACTTAACAAACTTGAAAGAATAAAATATTAGAATAAGACATAATCCAACATCTACAAACCTGATGTACATATATAATAAGCCAACAACTACTGGATTATATCTGGCTATAATCCAGTAGTTGTTGGCTTTTCTTAAATCATAAATCTTGCTCTAAAAAGAATAAGATTTATGATTTAACATATAAGTATCTAAATTGTTTCAAATTATTTTATTAATCTGAAAATAACCGATAATAGAGCTTAAAATGTTAGTTTAATGGAATAAAGTTAGTATTTAGCAAAGATTTTGTATTGCAAGCAAAGTAAAAACATAATTATTACCACAATTATTTTAATAAGATACAGTAGAGAACCGAAAATCGGAATCAATTGGGGACTGGGGTTGTTCAGATTAGGGATTTGTTCCGATTATGGTCTATGTACGAAAAAATATATTAACCTGTCCGATGTTCAAATTTTTCTCCGTTGCATGTCGCTTTGTGTTGAATTTTCGTCGATTTTAAGCCTAATGAAAATTTTTATAATAATAATCGAGGCTATCGTATCGTTAAAAATTATTTCTGCATTTTGTACAAACAAAATAAATATATTGAAGAATATAAAAACATGAAAATTATACTTTAGAAGTAAATTTAGTATCAAAAACGTTCGATTCAGCACGACACAGTCCAACTGAAAATCGTGCCGATTACCGGCCATTCCGATTACCAGGGTACCGATTTACGACTCTCTACTGTAAATGTTATTTATCTTATTAAAATATGATTAAAAACTTTTGACAAAAAACAAATTATCTGGGTACTTAAATTATATGCTCAGCAATTTTCATCAAGTTAAAATTTTGAAATTAACATTTAAAAAACAAACTAGTTGCAATAAAACAAATACAAAACAAAAATCCATTTATTAATAAAATTCATAAAAAAAAGGCACAATGAAATGAAACATTTATTTTATCAATGTATCCTAAGGAAATAAAAAAATCTCCTTTAAAATTATTTTCAGAAAATAAAACTGGAAGCAAAAAAATAAAAATGCTTACATTAAATTTTGAGATACTTAAGTAAGAATATTCAAATTCATACAATCCTTTGATTAACATTAAAATAAAGTCATATATGTGAATTAAGCACATATATAAAGCCAAACAAACAACTATAGCAAGGTCAAATCTAACTAATCCTGCTATACCTGTTTAAGAATTTTTTGTTTTAAAAGCAGTTCACTTTTAAAACAAAAAATATTGGATGTAATTACACTTGTCAACACAATTTTTTCTTATATTTTATTCGGTGTGCTGAACATGTGTTATTATGTTAATTGTTAAATGAATTCCAAATTTAGTCATCATGTCGGCTGACTAATGATGGACACAAATATTAAAAACCAAAAGTGCATCATATAAAAAAAAAGTGGCAAAACAAACTTTTTAAACCTTAATATACTGTACATCTATATCTTTTCTATTACTAATAAAATTAATAATAAACAAGTTGGCTTTTATTTTCTTATTCTGATATGATACAAATATTTTGTTCTTATTTTAATCATAAAAAATAACAGATAATATGAAATTATGCACAAAAGATAAGAAAAATTATTAAAGTGAAGATTTGTTGCCTAGTGTTATTTCTATAAATTTGATACTATGCTTACAATATAAGAAAGGACATATCAAAAAGCACAGACAATTTATATATAAAAATAATAATTCCATGTCAAAAACAATTCAAAAGTCATCATTTCTACTTTGTTGTTAGATAAGGTGAAATGTGTTTTGTCAGTTGTCTGCATTGTCTGGTCTTGATAATTGGAACTGTAACTGTGTAGGCTTTACTTCTTAGTCATACTATCAATAAACAACATATTGCACTCAGGTTTTTTCTAGTTATAAACAACTAAATCTTTCCAAATTTGCTAAAATGTTAATGCGATATAGAAAAACCAGATCAGCATAAAAGCCAAGAAAGTTTAAAAACAATAAAGCAAATGTATTCAAATAGAGACCATTCAAGTCATCTAGCAGTCCCAACAGTAGTAAACATTACTGATCGATTCAATACACCATTCAAGAAAGCAGACAGACTGTTTCCATTGTTGTTAGCAGGTTAATCATCTGTATTTACATACTTAAACACCAAAAATGTATAAACGACTTATCAAGCAACTGAAAACAGTTTTTGAAAGTTATTAGGAAGCTTGTAAATTGAGAAACAAGAAGACTGTACTAAAAATAATATACCAATTTTTCCAAATTTTTCTTTTTCTTGGCATAGAAGAAATAAATTGATTTGATTTATCTATACATAATATAACATCACAGAAAATGTCCATCATTAAAGTTTTTACCATTTATTTTCTTTACAGAAAATTATAATATATCTGATCATTTTTAGAATGATACAAAAATCAGTAATCACTGATTTTTGTAATCAGTTTATTATCGTCTTGGACTTCAAATCTCTGTACCCTTCAGTGGAACTCTCTCCAGCCTTTTGCTACCTTAGGGAGTTTTTACTTACTTTTGCTCAAGATCAAACACTACACCAACAAGCGCTGGAGATAGCCCATTTAATCTGTTATAATTCTATCTTTGCATTTGATGGAACTGTTTACAAGCAAAAAAGAAGAGTCCCCATGAGTAACCCGGTGTCCAGTGAGCTGTACAAAATGGTCATTAGACAACTTGAACACAAGATCTTTCCACCTTTCCTCCCAAACATCCTGCTCTATAAGATATATATAGATGACATTTTCATCATGTGGAAGACAGTACCAGACATGTTGGCTTTTGTGCAAGCCATTAACAACAATCCTTATGGCTTAACAGTAGACATTGAGCAATCTAGCAATGCTGAAGTCCACTTTCTGGACATAAGCATTAGAGTAGAAGGATCCACCATCCACACATTTGTATACCACAAACCGCATGCAGCCTCTACATACAACCTGTGGGTTCACGCAACCCATTCTCGTACAAGGCTGCAGCCTTTAATTCTCTGGTTAGAAAGGCATTTACCCATTCATCCACCTCATAAGCCCTAGCCACCAAGATAGCTCACGTTAAGAAGATAGCAACCAAGCATGGGTACCCTACTCTGAAACACTGTTTGATCGAGTGACATCACCACTCACAATGCACACCCAACGCACATGCAAGGACCATCACTGATCCGAATGATTAAACATGTGTCCCAATCATGTTTAACCCATATATTAAGGCGGTGTATGCAGAGATTGCCAACAAACATCAAATGCAGATAGCATACAGGATATGTCAGATGATCTTTGACATCCTCAGACTCTACAGATCGTAACGGACTTCCCGATGTTTATTCCATCCCATTCAAAGACAACAGATGGGACAAGAGCTTTATATATATTGGTTCCACCAAGCACTCCTTAACTACCAGAGTATGAGAACACCGAGAGGACCTACAGCATGGACGACACACCACTGCCCTGGCCACATATGCATCTGATCCGGTTATTGAAGCAGGATTTGACAAAGCTGAGATCGTCATCACTACATCCCCCACCTGGACCATCTAAAATGGTTGGAAGCTGTATCCATTTACAGAGCTAGCCATGTGACCATCTGTATCAACCGGAAAGAGGAGTTTAATCTATCCATAGCCTGGCAGACTCTTATAGACGATGACTGTTAATTACTGCCATCCATGCAAGAACGTGCATGTCCACTGCAACGTGTTTTGTCAAACAGGCATTCAATTTGGTTTTGAATGTCTGAATATCTATGTTCTGTTTTGAAGTGTTCCATTGAATTTTATCTGAAGAAGAACAATTCAAAAGTTTGAAAACATTTGTGATAGACTATCTTTTCAAAAAATACACTGGTAACAGGTTCCAGATATAGTGTTAATCAGTAATAATATTAATTTTTTCACAATATATTTTTTTCATAAATTTTCTGTTTAATACTTAAATTAAAATTAACAAAGAAATTAAAGAATTCATTAGCCTTCAAAACAAATTGATGTTCTTTATATATGTTTCTTGTATTAATAAATTGATCATCCTCTCTGCAAATTTGGTGATACTTAGCTTTAGTATGATCATTTGTGAGATAAGACACTAATAATTTTTGAGGAGTTAATTTATTACTTGATAAAATATTGATATTTATATATCACCTTCAAAAATCATATAAAGTTTTTAAGACTTATTTTACAAAATTCATACAACTATTTATCACTATTAGTTGCAATATAATTCATATTTCATAATAGATAGTATTTTCCAGCACACTAAAAAAATCTAAAATTAACAATTTTGGAAACACAGCATTAAGTATTTTATTTACTATCAGTTTTTTTTTTAATATTGTTTATATTTAGCTTACTTTTTAGCTTATTTAATCTCGTAAGAAGTTTGTAACACTGATAATCACAATTATAAGTTGAATATGTATAATTTCTGCTTTTTTTTATGTATATCATAATTTCTCTAAAATGGTATTTTAGTCTTACTTTGTATTAAACAATACAAAAATATAAACTGCCTTTTTGTATTAATATTTTAATAACATGTGAAACAACAAAGCCATTTTGTAATGAAGCTGTATTGATTAAATAGCCAAGATATATATGTATATTTATTCATTAAAATATTTATTATTCCTATGTGTCATATCTTTATTTATTTGTTATAGAATGACTTATAATGGCTTATTTTAAATCTGAAAACTTTTTTGCAAAATTTTCTGCAAACTAAATTTTAGGATCTGGCAATGCTGGTTACATCATAAACTTTACATATGGCAGCACAGTTGCTTTGTACACAAGAGACTTCAGATCAATGTTTCCTGAGATTTTCACAGTGATAAAAATTTCCCATTCTACAATATTATAACTTTATAGGATCACAAACATATACAGTATACAATAAGACATTGCCCAAACAAAGTTATGCAGCACAAGACTGTATAGTAAATGGCGCCTAATAATTTGGAATGTCTGGTAGTTTGGCATCCCCTGAAAAGTAGTCATAATTCAGAATTGGCTGATGATAATCTGGTATGTTAGTATTCCATAAATTGGAATTTGTTTGGACACATGGAGCACTAGAGACTACTATGCAAAGGAAGTATAGAGCTATAAGTAATTACACATCACAGCCATGTTCCAAAAAAAAAAACTTTATAAGAATACCATCTGGTGGAGACAGAAGACATCTACAACTCAATCCAACAGATGAAACAGTTCCAACAATGGTGTCACAAAAATAGTTAGGATTTCAATCTCCCATGTAGTGTAAACCAGTAAACTATAGTCTGTATTGTACTGGATATGCATTACTTTCCCAGAACTAGTACTTGTGTGTTATGTTCAACAACATATTTGACTGATATATTTTCTTTCCCACAGACCAATGTAAAGACAGAGTAACTAAAAACAGGTTTCTGATACTTGGAACATGTGTAGCTTTTGTGAATCTTAATTTTGTGCAATAACATGTTCATTAATGTTTTTACAGGCTTTTCAATCAAGCTTAATACACTACTGTATAATTTTCAGTCTAATTAAAAAGCATACATAAACAAATCAGGAGTATACAGTAGCATGTACTGGTACAAAATGTACAGCAATGTCTGCAATGCTCAGATTGCATATAACTTATTGAATTTTGTAAAAGTATAAAAATGTCCAGTAATCCAGTATTTTTGATTATCTGGAAGCATTCTGGTCCTTAGATGCTAGATTAACAAACTTCTAGTGTATTTGGAATGTATTAAAACATTTAATAAATTGAGGGTCTAAATAAAAATTAATTTTATATATTTGATGCTGTTCTATAATTTCATAACTGGACTTTGACTTTACTATCTGATGATAAAAACTAAACTCCTTGAGCATTAAACTTTGATTAAAGATAAAGATATAATTACATTCAAAAATTTCAATTTCATATTATTAATAATATAATACTTAAATTTAATGAGATAAACACAACAAAACAACAAGCAATACCACTTACTAAAAATAAATGAAAGTATAAAAACTATCTATTGGCATTACTGGCAAATACATTTAATTGACCAGTACAAGTACTTTCAACAGTATAAAAACCCTCTTCAGGTAATATGGCAAATGGAATGTTATAAATTTAGAGATAGAACACATTTTCAAATTGCTCTTTGTGCATGAGCATGAAACACAAAAATTTAAAAACACAAAATTATATGCCATTACAAAATAAACATAACATACGATGGCAATACGACAAAAAATAACAATTAATATACACAATAATAATTGAAAATTAGAAAAAATGTAAACACTGCAGCCCCTTGTCACCAGTATGTTCTTTTCATATAACTGTGACCTATGATTTTAGCAAGTTGAATAGATACCAGAATGTTCCATGTCCATCTAGCAGATTATCATGAAGATATTACACATGGAAGATGTTCAACAGAGTTAACCAAAAAGTGATGGAATATAACTTTGATCCTCTTTGGTCACTAGTTTCGCTAATAAAACACTGTGGGGACAGGAGAATCTTGTTCATTTGGGAGTCTTTGTTTATTACATCAATGTTTCCATGCAATTTTTCCACACTTGATATTCTAGAGCTATGGGTTGAACTGTTCAACTTGCTAAAATTGTAGGTCATGCAGTCATGTGACAAGAGGCTCCAGTGTTTACATTTTGTTCAAATTTTCTTTATTATATTATCAATTATTTTTGTGTATATTAATTCTGTTATTTTTTGTTAACCATTGCCATCATATGTTATGTTTATTTTGTAATGGCATATGATTTTGTATTTTTAAATTTTTATGTTTCATGCTCATGCACAAAGAGCAATTTGAAAATGTGTTCTATCTCTAAATTTATAACCTGAAGAAGAACTAATGAAAGTGCTTGTACTTGCTATTTAAACATATTTACCAGTAATGCCAACAGACAGTTTTTATATTTTCATTTATGCTTAAATTTAGTTGTCTTTATGCTCTTCTAGTGTGTTCTTGTTCAGATGCCTTATTTGTAACAATGCATAATATTTTCAATGTTTATAATTTATTAACATTTTAATTATATATATATATATATATTTTAAATTTAATAAAGTTTCTTTTTCAGTACTTACTTTATGGTACAATATATTAAATGATTATTATCTGCTAATTGAGAAGCTAATTCAAATTGATGATTATCCATCAGATCTTCATTTACAACAACTAATAATGGTTTTTGAAGTCGTAACGCTTCTAAAATACAACCAGCTCCTAAAAAATTTTAATATTTTATTAAATATTAAAAAATAATTACTGTTAATAAAAAAATAATTTATAAACAAGATCATTACTTTACAACATATAAAACATACAATATATATCTTATTTAAATTCTTCAGCTTATATATGAAAGTCAATAAATTATCATCAGTATCAAGTATTATATGTTAATAATAATTTCAAGAAAGAAATGACAAAAGAATTGAGAAAAACTAAATACAGGCTATGCCAAATGACAGTAACATGTTTCAAATTTTCCCTAGAAAAATCTCAAAAAAAATTTTTCCATAATGTAGAGAATATTTTTGCAACTGCTAATGTAAAAATGTTTATTACAATAAGGTACTACAGTATAAATTGATACATACCTACCCTTTTGCAAGTTTCTGGCAATGTAAATATAAAGGTAAAGCATATATTGACAATTTCAGAAGTGTTCCAGATTGAAAAGTTTGGATAATAAAAAATCTTCAATAAAAAGCTGGACTCTAGCCCCTGAAAGAGGTCGAAAATGTTTGCTTTACTTATATATCGACACTGCTGGATTTGTGTGAAAGGGTCAGTATAGTATCAATTTGTAAAAATTTGTTTTGTGTCTTATGGTAGAGGTGACAATGCTAGTGACAACTTCATTTTAAAATGGTGCTTACACTTATGAGTAAAGATTAGTTCACACTGGGTGCAATTTGCTAGTGAAATGTGAAAAATAAAGAAAATTTCATGTCATTAGTGATGTAGCTTCTGGCAAAGAATATAGTACATGTGACCTATGATGAACAATTTTTGACTCAAATAAGCAATGCTCCATTTTTTCCCCCTTTGTTTTTAATAAATAGATGAATTTCACTTTTGGCAGTGAATTTCTGTCTGAATCAAGTTTAACTCATATAAGAGACTCTACTTGTATGGAAAACTGTTCTTATAAGAGTTAGCAGTGTTGGTTTGTTTACTATTCAAAAATGTTTATTGTTCACACAATATTTCATCATTTTAAAGTAAAGTTATTGCGTAATAATAAAACTAGAAAAAGAACATCCATGTCAAATAAATGAAATTAGTGGATCCAATTATCCAAGTCAGTGTTATGAAATGGACCCTGACTGGGCCCAGTTCACTTAGTGACTTCATAAGGAGTTTAAATGAAGTTTTAGCACTTTATTATGAAATAATAAGAGTAAAGAAAGACAAGCAACTTTGGATTCATGTTTTATTAAGGTGCATGATCCGAAGTTTAGCCCATCATCAATAGATGAATCTCAGCCATCATTAGAGAGCTGAAGTTGAGTCCAGAGGCATTGTTACACAACATAGTGGCAGTATAAAAACTGCATTGTCAATTCTGTATATAAATAAGTAGGCAAATAATCTATAATTTCTGTATTATTATTATATTGGGTTAAGTGAGATATACTCGGTTAACACCGGTGGCTGTGTACTATGTTGGACCAAACTCAAGGCATAGTAACCAAAACATAAATTAAAGAAGTGTATCAGTGTGTGTGTCTGTATTCAGGAATTTTCTCACAATATGACATGTATTCAATATAGTGGCCTTCTGTAGTGTGAAGTATGTGTTTCTATTCAATTCTAATGTGCCCAGGCTTTTGTGTAGTGTGTGTGGTATGACACCTGTAGAGGAGAGAACTACAGGTACAACAAGCACCCTATCCATCCTCCACAGATGCCTTATTTCCTGGGCGAGTTCTGTGTACTTGCTAATTTTTTCAGTGCATGCATTTTGTATATTGTGAGTGTTTGGAATGGATATGTCTATAATGTATGTGATTTTATTGTGTTTGTCAATGAGTGTGATGTCTGGTCTGTTGTGGTAAATTGTTTTATCTGTGATTACGGCTCTGTCGTAGTACATTTTGTGTGTGTTGTTTTCCAATACTGTCTGTGGAATGTATTTGTAGTATGGTTCGTGGATGTCTACTAATTTGTGTTTCTTTGCAAGCTCTTGGTGTATTATATTTGCTACTTGATTATGTCTGTGTAAATAATCTGTCTGTGCCAAGAGCTTGCAACCAGAGGTGATGTGTTGTATAGTTTCTGGCATGATGTGACATTTTCTGCATGTGTCATTTGTGAGTGTTGCATTTTTGAATATGTGTTTTCTGTAGTTTTTAGTATTTATGACCTAATCCTGTATGGCGATCATGAATCCTTCTGTCTCCCCAAAGAGGCATCCCCGAGCTAACCAGCTGTTTGGCACAGTTTTGTCAACTTATTATTATTATTGTTATTTTGTACAGTAGAACCTCGATTATCTGGATTGTTCAAAATAAACAAAAATTTTATGGATTTGCTGATTTGCACTTGGCAAATTGCGACACTGTTTATGTACGTGATGGAATACATAAGTCTTGTTCCAACAACGTCTCACCTGGCACAGTGTAAACTTTTTAATACATTTTGCGTCATAATAAAAATATAACTTGACATACATATTTATAAATAATTTATATTCAAATTACATCATTTCTATGGCCAAGGGCAGCATAAGGCATGGGCGACGTGGGCCACCGCCCAGGGCCTCGCGGTCCAAGGGGTCTCGCGCCTTGAAGGTTTATGCATTACAGTACTTAAAAGCCGTGAACGCGACGAAAAAATTTTACTTGTCATAAAATGATAAATAGTTTGCCTTTTTATGAATAAAAATTTGACAGTTTCAACTGCTTTTTATTTTATAAAATCCGTCTTCTTGCGCCACCAGAGGGCCTGGAGAAATGTACCTTGCCCAGTGTTTAGATGTCACCATGAAGTGGTTTGAGAGCCAAAAAGAGTGTAACTCAGGACAACTTATATGTCTTAAAAATATTCGCAATTAAGCAGCTTCAAAAAGAATCGCTAGCTTTAATCAAAAATCGATAATTGAATTTCTTAATAAAAAATAATTTAATATATTGAAGCTATATGTAAATCTAGACAAATAAAAAGTATTCATATTGTATGTACAGTACATGTCTTTCACTGTCAATTATTATTTTTTCGATTATCCGGATTTTTCCTTATCTGAACTATCTTCATTCCCAATTAGTCCAGATAATCAAGGTTCTACTTGTATTAGTAAAAATTTCTGTACTAAATATGTTTTTATTGAAAATATAAAAATATGTATAAATATACTGTATATTCAGTAAAACCTCTAATCCTAAATCCCTCCTTAAGTTAAACTAAGTTGTTTGTCTTGGTAAACATGTATTTATAATGTATTTTTCTGTCTTATATTGAATAAAATTTTATGTGCATTTAATTGATGAGTTTAAATTAAATTTTAAGTGTTGTCCCTCCTTAAGTTGAACTATTCAAATTCAGGAGGTGCCAACCAACCTAAGTTTATTAAGTTTCACAAATCCTTTTAGCAGTAAAACAAGTAAAACAAATCCTTGTTTGCTAAGTAGCTTTAACACAGCTGTATAAGCCAATGACATTAGAGTTTCAAATTATCAGAAAATTTGCTTAGTCTAGGCTTTCCTGTAATATTGTTAAGCAGCTTAAAAGTTTTGCCTCCAGCTAGTGGAAATGCTGGTGCTTTTTTTTGTCACAGCAGGTAGAAGAGACACCATAGTACCTAAAGTTTATTTTAGTGTTTTGTTTTTTAATTTTTATTGAAAAATACTTATTTTCTCATAATTCATATTTCTGTTTGGAGTTGAGTTCTTTGTTCATGTCAGCCATTTTGAATTTTGCCTTCAGATTTCATGAACTTTTGCTTTTATATTAATAAAGATCTACTTGATAACCATCTAACTTTTTCTAATAATTGAATAATTTATGTAAAGTATAATTTATGTGAATAATTTATGTAATGTATTATGCAAAATTTGATTTTTGAACAAATGCAGTGTAGCACAGAGAGGTAATTTTGTGATATATTTAAATTCATGATATAGTATTTATTAAAATCATTATTACAGCCTAATATATTATTCTAATAATGATTCAAATAAATATCACACACTTAAATGTAATGCAGAACTGTATTCTTTATTTTATTTCTTTTTACTTTGCATCTGGATAAAATTTTTTCTATTTTTCACATATCTCCATATATAGAATTCTTCATAACTCAAACAGGCCATTTTTTGGTCAAATCTTCAAATGAAGATTCAGAAGTTTTACTGTATATTCATTCCTAGATGCTTGGAATGCATCCCTATTTGTTCCATGATAAAATGGGTTTATTTTGTGCCAATTTTGTTTACACCACCTCTATCAACAATGCATCACTGGCATAAAATGAGAGCATCTTATATATAATTTCTTAAAATTATGTAGAATATGGCATACAAATAATTTAAATTTATGCAATCATTATCAGACTAAAGAAATATGATTCATTATGTAATTAATAAATCATTGATTATTAATGCATGATAATTCATAATAATCAGCATTAAAATTAAAATACCGTAGTCAGGGCTGTGCCATGCTATGATACAGAGAGGTGGCCGCATTGTAACGGGGTGGCATTTCGAAGACTTGCATCATACTGAGAAAATCTACTGCACAGCCGACTGTAATTAAAAAATAATCAGGTTGTTTAGGTTTTTGGATAAAATAATTATAAACTTTGGCTTCTCTAGCAGGTCAATTTTAGATTTAAAAAAATGTTTATTTTTGATAAAAAAAATCCATTTAATAAGTCAAATACTGTGTAATTAGATAATTAGATTCATTGCACGGTGTTAAAGTGGATATGTAAAGACTCTCCCATACGAATACCTCTCTTTGATCGTCACAACGTTTTAGCAATTTTGTATGGCCTGTGCAATGCACCGACATTAGAAATCCTGAAACTGTGGATATTGTTATTTAAACAATCTAAATTATAGATAATTAGATTAATTACTAATTAGAAAATTATCCTGCCTACATTAAAAACAAATTCTTTTAAATGTAACATTCAGTCTAAAATATACTATAGATATGTAACATAATTTTTACTGACAACTTAATAATTATCTAGAACAGAGATGGGAAACCTGCAGTCTTCAGCAGAGCTGCTGAAATGTATTAGACAACTTAGGCATTGTTTAGGGACAGCAGGTTCAGAAGGACAATAAAACTTGAAAATTATAAAAGAATAAACTACTGTCTTTTGGAGTTGAAGTTATTTACTTGAAAAGTTTTTAACTAAAAACAAATGCTTTTGACATTTTGTAGACATTTTGAAATGTCAAAAGCATTTGTTTTTAGTTAGCATATATATATGTAAACCTCTTGAAACCCATCATTAATCAATAATCAATGCTAAACAACTGCCATAATGCATCAGGCTATTTTTTGGCTACTATTAATAATTAAATTTTCAGTAAATTGTTATAAGAGGACAGTGTTAGGTACGATCTCTTATTAAATTTAATAATTAATTCATTTAGAATATTCTGGAAGAAAATAAAAAAGACTCGAACCTGCAACTCATGCTTACCATGTGGATTTCAAAATGTCATCTTCAGGCAGTGTGTGTATAACATCGGTTAACAAACTTTTAGAAAGTTCACGAAAAGATTCCAAATGTGCAGTTTAAATCTTAGCATATAGTTTTATAGAAAATCGAACAGATGCAACACAATTTTTTTTTCGTTTTTGAAATATCAAAAGTACCTGTTTGTAGTTAAAAACTTTTCAAATAAATGACTTTAACACCAAAAGACAGTGTATTTATTCTAAACTGAAAATTAAAATATATACTAAACATATGGTATATTTTTCATACTAACTTCAATTTTATAGAAATGTTACACCTATCACATACATCATAGCAAATATTTATATTTGTTTACACCTGTATTTCTTCTCTTTTAAAGAATTTAAAAGCAGAGCTACATCTAGAGAATAGATCTATCTTCTTTTATGTTTAAAATATTATTATATTAAAAAAATTTTTTTGAAAATGCATAAAGGTGTTTTTTGAAACATCATTTAATTTTAATTGGGGTGGCAAAGTAGAATTTCTCTAAAAAAAAGTATATTCCCTTACAATGGTTCTGGTCTTCAGGATAAATATGACCTTTTGTGGTTTCTGTAGTGTTGTCTGGTAAAATTTAAATTGGTATGAAGTTTAATTTTACAGTCATAAATTTTGAGTTATAAAAGTATCTTTTTTTAAATGATTTTATTTAACTTGCTTTGTATCACATATAAATAAAATAAACAAAGTGATCATTGGCTATTCATAAATAAAGAGTTTTGATAAAATGATAGTTAAACATTCATTTTTTTCAAATAAATAAATATTGCAATCAGTTAACATTATGCAGATGTCCACTTATTTTTGTTTACACAAAAACAGTATCTTTAGCTGTCAACCTTTTTTGAACATTACTATAGTTTGTTATGTGCTACTAAAGTAATAAATAAACATGACCAATGCATACAGTATATTGCAAAAGAATATAATAATTGACTAAATTAGGAAAAATATATATTGTAATCTATATATATAATCAAGATGAGTTGATGATGATGATGATGATGATAATAATAATAATAATAATAACTCTCCCGTGGTCACCACCTGGTCGTGGTGGGAGAGCCCAGTAATTTTACTGATCCATAGGGCAATGCAAGCTGGAGCATAAGCTCCTGGTAGGGACACCCATGCCAGTAAGGTCTATGGGGAGAAATGAAGCTAAGAGTGACCACACCCACATTCTGTGGAGATATTCATCATGGTAATAACTAGATCAAAGTGTGATACCGGCTCGGACGTCGCCCGGGTTAACAAGGTCCGCGTTCGTGGGTTAGGCAGAGGCTCACGTTCGAAAAATAGGTCACAGTCTCCCTTGGTTACCGGTGGCGAAAGCAGCACCGGCCCAAGCATGGCTACTGCAATGCCCTCAACAGATGTGAGGAACCAACCCAGCCTTGGTGTTTCTGTGGCAATTCATCCACAGACCACAAAGGCTGGAAAACCACGCCAACGGATGAAATGGACAGTAGAAATGAACGAGTTTATCATCCGTACTTATTACACCATCACAAAACTCGAAACAAACATGACAGCATACAGACAACAACTACACCATAGATTCACACAACAGTATCCTCATCTCACTGTCACCGAACAAAGGGTTGTTGATCAAAAAAGAACAATTATACACAACAACCTTATTCCACAAACAACACTTGAACTTATCAAACAACAGGTTGCTGATCAAATACATCAACAGACAGAAACATCTAACATTAATGAAGATCATGTAACCTGTCAGGATAATCCAGCAACAAGCATTGATAATAACACACATACAACAATTACCACTAATGATACTACAGACATTTCCTCATCCATCACTGATAACATAGACATGGATTTAGTTAATACACTCTCACATATATTTCAGGAAACACTCACTAAATATACAGGCACAGATCCCACACAACGACCACGAATACCAAAAATCAACACGTCAAAGGAAGTAGGAAAAACACTAAATTACGTAAACACTCACTTACTACCACACTACATTCATTCAATTTCTACACTCGCAGACATTCATACATTAGTTTATGCTGGAGCAGTCACAGTAGTGACACACCATGGGCTGAAAGTACAATCACAGACAAACACACAGAAAACAAAATTCTATCACAAGCCTGCCTGGCAGAGAAGAATAGAAATACAAATAAATGACATTAGACAGCAATTAGGCAAGCTGACACAATACGCTAAAAACAACATAACACCCAAATTAAGGAAACAGCTCAAAAACATTTTCAAGAAAATAAAAACACACACAAAACATGAACATCACAACACACACATTACAGAATACATTGATACACTAAAACAAAAACTTGCTGCCAAAGCACGTAGACTCAAACGATACAAAACATGTACACTACGAAAACAACAAAATAAATTATTTACAAACAATGAAAAACTCTTTTACAGACAAATCAATAACAAAGCAAACACTGTTACACAGCACAGTGGCACACCAACAGAAGAAGAACTCACAACATATTGGTCTTCTCTTTGGTCCAGTGCTGTCACGCATAATGCTGATGCAGGCTGGATCGAGGAGGAGAACAGAAACTTGCACAACATACCAACTATGCCCTGTGCTGAAATAAACATACATGATTTCCAATACACTGTTAACAGAACACACAACTGGAAGACACCTGGTGTAGACAACATTCACAATTTCTGGTACAAAAAGTTTACATCACTGCACCAGGAACTAGCTAAACATCTAACACACATCATCATCAATCCACAAGACATGCCAAATTTTCTTACCCAGGGCATCACCTACATGAAACCTAAAAACAACAATACCACAGACCCCACACAATACAGACCAATTACATGTCTTCCAACACTCTACAAATTATTGACATCCTGTATCGCAAACAAAATATACAAACACGTTGAAGAACACAACATTCTAACAGAACAGCAAAAAGGTTGTCGTAGAAACCACAGGGGATGCAAAGAACAGTTACTCATAGATTCAGTCATTCTACGGCAAGCACACAGACAACACAGAAACATACACATGGCATATATAGACTACAGAAAAGCATTCGACAGTGTTCCACACAGTTGGCTGCTACATATTCTACACATGTACAAAATACATCCATCACTCATTGCATTCTTTCAAAACACTATGCAGCACTGGAGAACAACACTACATCTCAGGGTTAGTAACACTTCCATACAAACAAACCAAATTTTTATTAGGCGAGGAATATTTCAAGGAGATTCCTTGAGTCCTCTCTGGTTCTGCTTAGCCCTGAACCCATTATCCAACATGTTAAACAACACGCAATATGGTTACAATATCAGACACGAAAAAACAACACAGTTTACACTGTCACATCTCATGTACATGGATGACATAAAACTTTATGCATCCACACAAAAACAACTTCATCAACTCCTACAAATCACACATTCATACACCAAGGACATACAAATGGAATTTGGCCTAGATAAATGCAAAACACTTCACATAGAAAAAGGAATCCTGAAGAAAGAAGATTTTGCACTTGGAAATGGAGACATTATTGAATCCATGGAAGAGGGCGAGTTCTACAAGTATTTAGGATTCCAACAGGCCAAACTAACAGAACATACACAAATAAAGCAAAGATTAATTAAAGAATACCAAAGTAGGTTAAATGCTATTCTCAGAACACAATTAAATGCAAAACACACAGTTAAAGCAATAAACACATATGTCATCCCAGTACTCACATATTCTTTTGGAGTTATACATTGGACTCACACTGATCTTGAGCAACTCCAAAGGAAAACAAGAACAACACTTACTAAGCATAAACAACATCATCCTAAATCCGCCACAGAAAGATTAACCCTTCCACGTAAAGATGGCGGACGTGGCCTGATTGACATAGTTAACCTTCACTACAAACAAATACAGTCACTGCGAGAGTTTTTCTACAAAAAACAAGAAACATCACAATTACATAAAGCAGTAACTCTAGCAGACTCGAATAACACACCATTAAACTTACACTCACATCATATGGACACAACACAACATATAAAAAGCATAGACACCATTAAGCAATCGTGGGCTCGAAAGGCACTCCATGGCAGGCATCCTTATGATCTGGCCCAGGATTTTGTTGACAAAACTGCGTCAAACAGCTGGTTAGCTCGGGGATGCCTCTTTGGGGAGACGGAAGGATTCATGATTGCCATACAGGATCAGGTCATAAATACTAAAAACTACAGAAAACACATACTCAAAGATGCAACACTCACAAATGACACATGCAGAAAATGTCACATCATGCCAGAAACTATACAACACATCACCTCTGGTTGCAAGCTCTTGGCACAGACAGATTATTTACACAGACATAACCAAGTAGCAAATATAATACACCAAGAGCTTGCAAAGAAACACAAATTAGCAGACATCCACGAACCATACTACAAATACATTCCACAGACAGTATTGGAAAACAACACGCACAAAATGTACTACGACAGAGCCATAATCACAGATAAAACAATTTACCACAACAGACCAGACATCACACTCATTGACAAACACAATAAAATCACATACATTATAGACATATCCATTCCAAACACTCACAATATACAAAACGCATGCACTGAAAAAATTAGCAAGTACACAGAACTCGCCCAGGAAATAAGGCATCTGTGGAGGATGGATGGGGTGCTTATTGTACCTGTAGTTCTCTCCTCTACAGGTGTCATACCACACACACTACACAAAAGCCTGGGCACATTAGAATTGAATAGAAACACATACATCACTCTACAGAAGGCCACTATACTGAATACATGTCATATTGTGAGAAAATTCCTGAATACAGACACACACACTGATACACTTCTTTAATTTCTGTTTTGGTTACTATGCCTTGACTTTGGTCCGGCATAGTACTTAGCCACCGGTGTTAACCGAGTATATCTAACTTAACCCAACATAATAATAATAATAATCAGTGCAGAGCCCAAACAGTTAGAAGTTGAAAGTTGAAATTTGGTACACAGTTAGGATATGTCACGAGAACGCACACTAAGAAGGGATTTTTCGAAATTCTTTCCCACAGGGGGAGGGATGGGAATAAGGCTTAAAACTTCCATCAACAATGGAAGTGTTACATAACAATGGAATTGTTAAGAGAAAGCGACGTGCAAGACGCAGATGCAGTTTTTTTCGTTTTTGTGGGAAATCGAACATATTTTTAGACCCATCTAAAAATTCTCTGATTAGTCTGGAAACAGGGGAACCCAATTCTTGCATTCTGTGAAAACGGGTAAGGTTGACTATAATGTAATAATCTTAATCTTCACTAACGTTAATTTTGCCTGAGCAATGCCGGGCCCACCCGCTAGTACAAATATAAAAAACAAACTAAAAAACACAAAATAATTAGACATTTAAATTTTTCTAAATGACAAAACATCTTAGTGTCCTCAAAGCAGAATAAAAAAAAAAGTGAAAATTGAAAAAATAGAAATTGTCAGTTTGACAACCTCAACTATTCTAGTGTTAATAAATTTACCAGTATAAATTGACACAATAAATTTCTTATAAATAAAATGATATACTAATAGTGGGACTTTATTAAGTAAGCAATAAAAACACAATCATAATGTAGACATTATATACATAAAATTTTTTAGATTAACATTCATCAAAATATCATACATTGAACAGCATATTAAACTAAAAATACCTTTCAAAATTACAAGTATGCCACATATCTACTGTATATAAACAGAATTTCATAGATTTGATAAACTTGGATTAGTAAAACTTGATATGCTGACAAAAATCTTCTAATAAAAGACATTGTTTATTAATATATTTACATTGCTTAAATATACAACCCCCTGCCAAATTAGACCACTGTATTAGACCACCTTTCAAAAATATTGATTTTGTACTTTTGATTGTATATAACTATTTTCAGTTAAGTTTTACAAATTTCCAGTATTTTTTCCTTAAAATTCAATATTTAACAGAAAAACTTCACACAATAGAATTTTAATGTGTTTTAACATTAGACAAAAGAATTAATTCATTTGCATGTATGAGACAAAAATTTTAGACTAGCAATATTCCTCGACAAAAGTATTAGACTGCATAAAGTATATCCAAAAATATTTCACAATAAAATTTGATAATTATTAATAGATTAAATCTAAACTATTCTAACACATTTGGGGGCATTAACAAAACCAGAAGTAAACCATTTACTGTTACAGAAAAGTAAAAACTAAACCAATGATTACAGCCAAACAGATGAAACTGCGAATAAACTGGGCCAAAAAATATAAAAACTGGAAACCTGATGACTGGAAGAAGGTAATTCTCATAGGTGAGAGTAAGATTTGTTTGGAATCTCGTGACAACATTGGCACTGACATGTGAAGGCAAACAGAAGAAATGTTTAACAAAGCAGAACTAAAGTCAAATGTGAAATTTCCGCTCTGCGTAATGATTTGGGGCTGCATATCAGCAAATGGAATAGGCAAAGTTTGCATTTGCAATGGTACTGTAAACAGTAATGTATCGATATATCAAGATATTTTAAATTACTTTTTGATTCCATCTATTCAGGAAATATTTGGAAACAGTGAATGTTTTTTCAAGAAGCTTCTTGTCATGAAAGCAAAACAGTTAAGGAATGGTTGTTACAAAACAATATCAGGACTATAGACTGGCCACCAAACAGTACTGATATGAATCCAATTGAAAATTTATGGTATTTATTGAAGAATAAATATCTAAAACAAAACCACAAAACAAGAAGGAATTGAAATTGTCTATGAACAGATGTTGGGAATAAAATTACACCAAATGAGTGTCAATAGCTTTTAGATCAAATGCCAAAATGAACTGCAGATTTAATAAAAGCTATAGGTGGTCCTACAAAATTTTAAACAAGTGTGGTCTAATATTTTTGTTAAGGTATTTTGCCAGTCTAAAATTTTTATCTCACATATGCAGATGATTTAAGTTTTTGCTAATGTTAAAACACATTAAAATTCTATTGTGTGAATATTTCTGTTAAATAAATATTGAATTTTGAGAAAAAAAAACACAGGGAATTTGTAAAATGTAACTGAAAATAGTTATATGCAAACAAAAACTACAAAATAAATTGATAGAATTGGGTTCTATGTTCTCCAAAAACTATGGCTTTAGTAGAAATGAAAAACTGAGATTAAATATTGAAACCATGACTGCAATTCTAGTTATAAATTAAAATTGCACCTTTTTTCATATTTGAATCTTTCTGCTCTGAGGGCACAAATATGATGTTTTTTCCATACCCATTGTGAGTGGCTGGATGGCTAAGCAATTAAGGATTTACCTATTCCTCTAGGCCAGTGGTTTTCAACCTTTCTGAGACCATGAAACATTATTCATATACTTTTTATTACATGGATCATTAGTATCAATATATTCAAAAATTGATAAGCAATTCCATGTTTACTATTCTCAGGAAACAATGAAGTTCAATAAACTAATATATTGAATAAAATAAAAACATGGAATATAGCAATGGGAATAAATTTAAATAAAAACTTTAAAATTTTTTCTTTCATGGAACACTCAAAGTAGGTTTGCGGAACACTGGTTAAGAACCACTGCTCTAGGCAACCCGAGAATGAATCCGGATGAGTAAAAACCCCAGAAATTTTTTGGGTGTGATCTGTCCTAAATATGTTGGACCCTTTCTCATTACATGTCTGCCCCTTTATGAGTCTGACTGAAATCATAATGGACTTGATAGAAAGCCCTCTTAGTGTCCACAGGGCAAAAAAAGTTGTTTAAAAGTAACCATCATGGGTTCAAGCCAAGCCCACAATAAAGTGGCTAGGTAATGGTAAGGAATGAAGCCTGATACAGGTATACCTCGAGTTACGTCGTTTCGAGTTAAGTCAATCTCCATTATATGTCGTTTGTCAAAAAATATATATGGAGAAATAAAAATCAAGTTTAAGTCAAGTTTATTTGACCTTACCTCTGTTCGTCACAAATATTAAAGTCGTAATATCACTAGAAATACATTAAAAGCATATAAAAACATGTTACTGTACAATAAATAAGAATAAAAGTATATAAAATCATATTAAAATACTCAGAATCAGAATTGAAATATCAGAATCAGCTGTTGATGCTGACAATCCACAGCCATCTACATCCGCAATGTAAATAATTGGTAAGTTTAACATAAATTAGTTTTTCTACTATTGCAAAATAATTTCAATAACTGTATTTGTTATTTAACCTTACAAAATCATTTTACTTTATAATATCTTAGAGCAAACCACATTCACAAATAGAGTCTGCAATGTACTGTAAACATTGCCAAATTATAAACATGTACTGTACATGTATTTGTAAATTTAGATTATTTTTTTTCTGTACTGTATTAAAAACTAAAATTTATTTGTTTGTAAGCTTAAAATAGATTCTTATTAACCACATATTATTAAAAATGCATTTATAAATAAAAAATAGATCTGGGAATGGTTATTTGTGGTTTAGCCTAGTGGCAAGTGAATTTGGAGACAAGTAAATTCGTCTTAAGTTGCCTCTCCTGGAACTGATTACAGACGTAAGGTGAGGTATACCTGTATATCTGGGATCATCCCTGAAAAGGGATGCCCGGAATTTGATCCTGAATCCTCAGGGCAATAGGATGGCAGTTTATCCACCTCAACAATCGCAAAATTTCAATCTGCAATGCAACAAGTTTTACAATAAAACTGAGTGATCAGAATTTATCAATCAAAATAAGTTAGTTCATCTGAAAAATATACTTGAGCAGACCCTGGAAAACCTACATCAACTTTACTATTGAATTTGATATCATGTTGTAATAAATTAATAACTAAACAATATTAATTTTTCAAATAAAATCTCTTAGAGAAATTTATGCATTTTTTATGTCACCAAATCAATATCATAAATAATTTACTAAAAATTGTTAATAATGCTCAACTATATTTCTTAATGAAATTTTAATAAAAGAGAGCCTGCATTTATCAATTGTGATTCCCCATCCCATTTTGGCATCAAGAATTTTATGTACTTAGGTCATTGTAGCATTATGTGCAATAAATTGCATGTTTTTGATTAATTTCCACAATAACACCTTATCACACTGAAAATTATTTATTAACTTTAACAAACATTTTCAACCTGTTCTACAAGCTATCTTTAGGGTTTAGAAATCTATGGAATATTGATAACTGTTCGTTTTGAATAGAACAGTTGAGAACACATTTAAAATATAAAATTCTTTGGAATATTGAGCCACTTGAATCCAAAGAACAAATTACAGAAATATATATACAATTTAAAATAACAAAATAATAAATAAGATAAAAAGATAAGATAAGATAAATATAATAAAAAAATTACATTCATAACATCAGTTGTTAATTGTATGGACATTATGCATTATTAACATATCCTCATCCTACAAACCGGGGTGTATAAAATATAAATCGAACTCACTTGTGCCTATTGACTGGTGTGAAATAAATTCAATTCAACGAACGTTTTCTGGACGCCTTCCGTGTCCTTCTTCAGGTTAACTGCTGGATTCTATTATTATTAAAAAACTGCGTTCCGATCTTTTAAGAACAAATTCAAATGAAGATAGTTCGAAAGCGCGATGACCATCGCGCATGCGCTATATCTGTCGTGCTCCTTGTCGTACTGTATTATATTCTTTTTTATCTTTGGGTCACATGATTTCATGTGTTATCGGACCCAAATAAATCTTCATGCATCCTCTTGTAATAAAACAACATGCATTAATTCACGCGACGAGATAACTCTTTCGCTTGCTTGGCAAACTTTATTACAAGAGGATGCATGAAGATTTATTTGGGTCCGATAACACATGAAATCATGTGACCCAAAGATAAAAAAGAATACAAAGATTAAAAAGAATATGATACAGTACGACAAGGAGCACGACAGATATAGCGCATGCGCGATGGTCATCGCGCTTTCGAACTATCTTCATTTGAATTTGTTCTTAAAAGATCGGAACGCAGTTTTTTAAAAATAATAGAATCCAGCAGTTAACCTGAAGAAGGACACGGAAGGCGTCCAGAAAACGTTCGTTGAATTGAATTTATTTCACACCGGTCAATAGGCACAAGTGAGTTCGATTTATATTTTATGCATTATTATCCAATAAGTTCTTTACAACTATGAGGGCTATTTTTTAAATAAGGTCCATTTGTGAATGAAAGTGAAAATAATGCGCAATCACGGCAGTATGCATACGCTTCTGCTCCGAGCAAGCTTGGCGCGCGTTTTGACGCTGTTTGCAGCCATATAGTCTGTCTGTATGCTGAGCTATAAAAGTTTAAAATGTTTAAGAAAATTGAGTCTCCTGCCGACTGTGAGATACGATCTGTTATTTGATTCTTGAGTGCAAGAAACTTGGCAGCAGCGGAAATTCACCGTCAGATTTGTGAAGTTTACGGTGATAATGCTATGAGTGACAGTAAAGTTTGAAAATGGGTATGAATGTTCAAGGATGGGTGAGTTAATGTGCATGATGAGCCACGCCCTGGCAGACCTTCTCTGATTTCTGAAGATTTGATTCGTGATGTGGATAACAAAATTCGAGAGGATCGACGATTCACGATTTCAACGTTATCAATTGAATTTCCACAGATTTCAAGATCAGTTTTGTATACCATTGTTTCGGAGAAACTGAACTATCGAAAATTGTTTTCTCGGTGCGTTCCAAGACTGCTTTCTGACAATCACAAAACAAAAAGATTAAACAGTGCTTTATTGTTTTGACTCGATACGATCATCCACACAGTCTAGACCTTGCACCCAGTGATTTTCACTTGTTTCGATACTTAAAAGAGTTCTTTGGTGGTCAACATTTCAACGATGAAGGAGAAGTGAAAACTGCAGTCGTGGATTGGGCTTCTTCACAGGCGGCAGATTTCTTTGAAGTCGGAATTCAAAAAATTGTTGAGTGGTATGACAAATGTTTAAACAAAATGGAAATTATGTAGAAAAGTAGATAAAAGTATGTAGATTATGGAAAAAAATATATTTTAACGATATTTACAGTATTTTTCTTCTTATTAAAAAACGGACCTTATTTAAAAAATAGCCTTCGTATATATTTCCATGCTGTGGGTAATACTGCAGTATCCTTATAGTTTATACATCTACCCAAAAGGTTACTTCAATAAATTTCAACTTTATCTAAATTCATTGCTAATGTTGGCAAGTATACCGGTTTTATAATGCTATCTTCCTCCCATTCTACTACTGATCCTCCACTTTGTGCCATTCTAGACAAAACCATACAATACTGCCCTTTCTCAATTGTACTTGTGTTCTTTAAGATGTTTAAGGTTTCTGTTTTGTGACCCCTATGTATTCTTTCTCCAAACCCATTGTTCATTTTTATACAGGATCTTGTGTACTCCTTTTTTAACTTGATCATTCCTTAAAAGGCTAAAAAATGATGGGTGCCTGCTTGAAAACCAACAGGGAGTCTTTGAAGCCCATTACTTCATTCATAACACTGGTAATGTTCTTGTTATATGTAAACTTAGTTATCTTGCTCTTTCTTGTTATCATTCTCTTTCTATTCTCCATATAACAATTTATCAATTTATTAATTACAGTAGTTTTATATCCTAATTATACAGCAATGTTTATAATTCTATCCAGCTTTTTTATCCTGTCATATATGTTGGAGCAATACATAAAGGCTCTTCTGATAAAGATTCTAAATGCTAAGAACTTATAAATGTAGGGGTCATTTGACCAAGATGAAATATATAGAGGGGTCATGCGTGGATTTAATGTATACCTTTGTGTCGAAAGATCTATTGTTAAATATGATGTCAATGTCAATAATTATTTATTTATTTACTTTTTATTGTCAGGAGACTATCCATTGTTTGACGTGATAACTTAATCCTTTTTTGTCTTATAGAATCATCACAGAGAAATTTGCATATATTGTCAAGGTGATCAGCTATTGGATGCTTTTCGTGTGATAGCTAGATGTGCTAATTTAGAAAAACATTCGTGAAAGTATTTTTGGTATCCTATTATTCCATTTGAGAATTTTCTGGATCTTATTGTGATCCTTTGTACGGAGAGTAGTGTACATTTTGTTTGGTTTGCATATTGGAGTATTCGATTTTGCCCAAAGATGGCATTTGCTTTCTTCCTTTAAAAGTGTTTGTGGCTAAGAATCTTTGGGAGACTATCCATTGTTTGATGTGATAACTTAATCCTTTTTTGTCTTATAGGTCGGTGTAATTAATTTCTTTATATAATGTTGTTTTTTTATTGTTTGGATAGTTCTCCCACAATTTTTTATTTTTATATATGGATATTTTGTTTAAATATTTCTTACTTGTTAGTATCGCTTTGTATAATTTGTTTGTTTTACTTATGTATATATATATTTTTTTTCTCTGTAATAACTTATGAATTGTAATATTACATTAGTTTGCAATGTATATGTAATGATTTTGTTGTATGTATTCCCCACATCATGGGTTCTTCCCAATATGTCTAAATAAATAAATAAAATAAAATAAATACTTTTTATTGTATTATATTTATTATTTTGTTATTTTAAATTGTATATATATTACTGTAATTTATTCTTTGGATTCAAGTAGCTCAATATTCCAAAAAATTTTATATTTTAAATGTTTTCTTAACTGTTCTAATCAAAAAGAACAGTTATCAATGTTCCACAGATTTCTAAAACCTAAAGATGGCCTGTAGAACAGGTTGAAAACATTTGTAAAAGTTAATAAATAAATCTCAGTGAGATAAGGTGTAGTTATGGAAATTAAGAAGTGCAGGTAGGCCTCCTACAACGAGGTACCTTTACAACGCGTTTTCGCTCCAATGCGGTTGGAAAAATGTGGAAATTTTCTTACAATGCAGTACTTTTACAACGCAGTTTAGGATATTTAGAAACAAATTATCTTTCACATAACAGAAAAATCGCAACGGATCACATAAGTGCAATGGAACTTGATGGAACAAGCTCAGATCTTGAAATAAGGCCAGTCAAACATTCTCGAACAACTATAATAAGTGATGATGAGGACTGAATTTGAGCATAACATTATGTTTCTTTTTGATTTTGATTTGAAATCATAATCTTTTTAGTTTTTATATGATGTTGAATTTTATTTAAGCTTTTTATGTACATAAATTTAAAAAATGATAAAAATGTTACACCATAAAAGGCAGTTTTTGTCTTTTTAAAACTGAATCCCAGTTTTTGTATTAAGTTGGTGTCTCCTATAATGTGATTTCCCACAATGCGGTATTTTCAAGGAATGTATCTATCTGCGTGGTAGGAAACCTACCTGTATCTAGCTGGATATTAATTCTATACTTCTGATATGTTGATGTACTCATAACCAGAAATCTGATTTAATCCAGTTCTTAGAAGTGGTCAACAGCAATCCCTTTTGCATTCACCTCTGTACTGAGCAAGAAAGCCACCACCAAGTTCATTTCCTGGACATCCTTCTTACACTCAATGATGCAACATTTTAACTAAGGTTTATAGAAAACCAGAGTAATTTGGTAAACTAACAATTCCAAAACTGATCATCCTGCTCTTGACTAAGGATGATAAATTATTGCCAGTTAGGATAAAAAAAACTCCAGCAACAAGTTGCTTAACTTTTCTGGCAACATTTGGTGGCACCATCTATTATAATATTTTATTACTAAAAACATTTTATATTTTTAACTATTATAAAATAGCAAAAAGCTTAATTTTGAGGGTAGGAGATGGACTTTATAAAAAATTGTAAATGCTAATAATGAGTAAAATTGTCATTAAGTCTGACCCTACTGGAGATACACACAATCCCCTTTATCTCCCCACCTTGACCTTTAATCATCAAAATTTTATATCATCAACCCCCCCCAATAAACAAACCTCCCTGCAAAATTTCAGAAATTTTTGACAAAAAGCACCAGAGTTATTAAGCTTCAAAGACGGTGAACAAAATCATGCTACACACACACTAACACCCATACATACAGAAATTACCCCCAAATTTTTTTTGCATTTCTTGACATTTCAAAGTCCTCTGAGTCAAGGACAACGCCAGCCAATGGGTAAGGGGGGGCAAGATGATGTAAATTGATAGAGGATATGAATTGTATGTAGGTAAAATAGAAACAATTCATAAAGTTTTAATCATTTACTATGTACCGGAAAAGAAATATCTCAAATAAAACATTTTCTTTAACTTACAAGAAGCCTAAGAAGATCATTTTAATTAAAACTTAGCATTTAAATAACTTTTTCGAATTTCTAGGGGAGGGCAACTGCCCCTCTGCCCCTCCCCCTGGCGATTCCCTTGTTCTGAGTTGAAAAATGTAAAAATCTTGGGAAAGGTCATTTTTGACCAATTGCCATACTTTCCCTTTGTTATATATAACAGCCAGAAAAGTAAAAGTTATGTAGTTAAACAGAGTAATTTGTACATAGTTAACCCTTAAAATGAAAAGGAAGCTTTGAAAAATTTATTCAGACTTTTAGCTAAAGTGAAACTTTTATTTGGAAATGAGAAACACTGAACTTTTTTAAGAGGCTTCTGAAAAGCTTCACATTGATATCCTGCTATAAGTAAAGCTGTTTTTATTTTATCCAACCCCATTTGTAAGACTGTTTTTATGGAAAAGTAAAAAATGCTTTGTTTATGGTAGGGTAGATGGCAGGTAATAAATAAGGTTTATATTGAAAAGACATAACAGGAAAGAATGTCAGAAGTGCAGTTGATTTATGCTGAATTCTGAACTGAATTTAAGATGGCTTTTTTTTTTTTTTAAATCAAATTCAAGGAATTTATTTTCAGAAATAAATTTAATGTAATTTAATTTGTATAATTATGTTCAAAAGTTTATTGTATGGAAATAATGTAATCTATTTCCCACTATGGCTTAGAAAATATATGGGAAATATTGTAATTCAAATAATTTTGTTAGAAATTTTTTACTTTAATCTATAGTACTGAGAGAGGTTATTTTCATTTATAACAGAAATACAATAGTTAACTAATTCAAATTAGATTGTAATATGGCTAATACAGCCTTAATTTTTAATTTTTATGTTAAGAAAATGTTATAACTAGTAATGACATTGTTATAACTAATTAACTATTATAAAAACATTGTATTACTCCCAAAGTAATGGAAAATTAATCCTGTATAACAGTGAATCCCAACCAGAGGTACGCACACTTGGTGGTTTAGGGGTTTGTGAAAAAACTTAATAATGGCAAATGTATTGTAAGAATATTCGAATTCTGCATTCAGGCATTTGGAGACATCACAACACTCAATGCTTAGCTTTCAATAAAAATATTTTTTTTTTATTATATTTATCCGTATCCTTCTTCCAATGATTTTTGATTTAAAAAAGTTTTTTACATGTAATTGTACAGCACTGTATAATTGACCAAGGTGCCACTGTTTGACAAATATGTGAAATAAAGTTTACCAAAAATGGAAAATAAAACTTAGGAAAATGGGCTGCCAAGGGGTACACAACTCAAAAAAGGTTGAGAATGGCTGCTGTATACAATAAAAGTTAATTGATTGATCTATAAGTTAATGTAAGGTTTACCAAAGACCAAAATCTATACAAATAAATCAAAATCAGAAGGGTTCACGACCATAAGAAAATAACAACCACATATACTGCTAATGTCTTTCTCTACTAATGAAAATTGGATATGTATAAACTGTAAAATAATATGACTTATGGTATTACTATATTTATGATATAAAAGATATCTATTCAATAATAATGAAGTGTTTAATATTTAAATTGATATTTTCGTAAAAATGAAATTTCTAATGCAATATCCATTATATTTTATAAGTTGATTTCTACTGTATTTTCTGCACTAGATGCAATTTGTCCAGGAAAAAATTAAATTTTAATGATAATTCTAAAATTTACTACATTCTAAGGATAAATCTAAGAAATATTAACTTTTATTCAATTTTTTAAATTTTTTGTAGAAATATTTTAGCACTACTGATATACAAGTTGTGATAATTTAATTAAATTTAGAAAATCAGCAAATGTAATTTGTAATTAAATTCAAATTGAACAGAATGTAAACCAAACATTTCCAAATTAGAAAAGCTCTTAGCGCCATCTGTTATTGCTAAATCAAATTAATTTTCAAGGAAAACAGATATTGATCATATATGTTATTGCAATTGTAACACATTTAAAAATGAAAACAATGCCAACAGCACCTATATAAATTATATATAAGATCATATAACAAAACGAGGAAAACATTCTTATTTTAAACACAGAACCGATCTGAGATAAAATTATTCTGACTGCAAGAAAAGACAATGCATATAATATTTTCTTTTATGGTACATCTAAAAACAATCAACATTATATAATTAAACAATTTTTCCTGCAAAATAAATTATTTCATTTTTATTATTCATCAAGAATAAAAAGTTCACAAAAGAAATCTCACAAAGGAAATCTTACTTTACGAAAACAAGTAATTAAATAAACTAGAAGTTGATTATGCTAGATTGGAAGTCAAGTTATTATTATTTTTTAATAATTTTACATAATGAAATTTAGAATTTCATATTTCAGTTTACAATTCAAAAATTCTAACAACAGCCATTACAAACAGTTTGCTGTTCAAACTGCATTACAGTAGACACCCCTATAACACAAGTTCATATAACATGGATTCGTATAACATGGCAAAAAAATTGCGATCGTGTTCGTATAACATGCTAAAAGAGACTCGTATAACACAGTAAAACATCATCACTGACTTGTGTTGCGACAGGATTGGTCGAATCTGGACCAATAGCGAATATTGTACAAACCATTGAGTTTAAACGAGCACTGGACCTACTAAAAAACATTTATTATTCAACAGCCATAAAAATTATATTTTTATTGATATCTCCAAAGTTCAGCAAATTTTTCGAAGAAAAATAACTTATCAGGAAACATGCGCCCGCCGTTCGACGAGCCGCTCCACGACGAAAACAAGCTTAAGCAATGGCATTGTCGAACAGTGCACACTCGGTAAGTAATCCTACAATGTTTTGTTTATAGCATAGTTTATATGGATTATTCCCAAAATATTATACGTGATTTGGAAAAGTTGAGTCAAATTAGTCTAGAATCGATTAATTTTATGAAAGAAAACCTTTCAAACAGCCGTAGCCTCTAAACTGCACAAGTGCTGGGCTGTGATTGGCTCATGTATTTAAGTGACTTGTACAACACGGATTCATATAACATGGAACGTATCTACCGTGTCATAGGGGGGTCTACTGTATAAGCATTCAAATTGCTATTTAATTCTAAATTTGTTTCATGTTCACATAATATACTTTTATAAAATTCATTTTAAAAATTAAAATTTGAAATATTAATCTTTTAAAATATTACAAACTCTAAAAATGAACTTATTTGTACTTGATTTAAAATGGCAGACAGTATATTTACAAAATATAGAAGATACAAAAATATCTTCACTTCCACCCTTTTCAACTATCAGGAACTAACAAACAATTTTAAATGGTTTATGGCTTATCATCAGTGAACATTTTAAAACTACTTTGCATATTGTAGCAGAGTCATAGCTTACAATAAAAGATCATCTCTGCAAAGGAAGACTGTTAGTTCCTGTGATTGGAAAGAGTGGAAGTGAAGATATTTTTGTATGTTCTGCATTTTCTATATATTTGTAATTTATTATTCTATATATTATTTGTAATTTTTTAAACCAAAGATTAAAAAAAAATTAAACTTCTTGGTTTCCAGATTAGTCATAATAGAACTTTTTCACATAATTATCAATACCTGCATGAGAAATAACTAAAGAAGCTTCTTTCATATCCTTATATAAAGATTCTTTATATCTATACCATGATATTTCAATATCATTGTTTTCTTCAAGTTCTGGTTCATAACTGCCATTTCCTACTTGTAACACCAATTTTGTAAAGTTATGTGATTTAATAATCTGTTAAAATAAAATAAATTTATATTAAAATATGTAAAATAATAAATAAGCATTTCTTACATAATTGAAAAAAATTAATGGTTTCATAAATAAAATAAAATAAATTAAAAAATAGTAGAAATAAAGTAAAAGCAATTTACAACATATGATAATTGATTAGTTTACAGCATTAACATATTGTCAGAAAACTGTATGTAAGCATTTATAAGTTAAAATCTAAGAAATTTTATTTAAAATTACAGAAAATATGAGAAAGTGCTAAAATAAATTTGTAAGCTGTAATTTTTCATTTTATATATTTGTGAACCAAAAAATATTAAAGAAACTGTATATATTATTTGTTCATTGCAAAGGATTTTTTGAATTTAAAAAATATTTAATAAAAAAATTCTTATCTCACTCTCATCTGAATAACAGCAAAAATTATATACTCGTTGAAAGTACTTGTGATAGAGGAACCTTATTAACGCTGAATTCAGTGAACTTTATCCAGAGATTATATAACTTTTGGCATAAATTTTTAATTTCACTTCTACTTATCTCACTCAACTGGACAGTTTGTAAAAAGAGAAAACATGCCACGACCTCAAATCAGTCCAACACCTATTACTTAAAAGTTCTACAAATATTCTTGGTCTACCTCTAAAACCTGTTTCAGGTAGAAGTCATTCTAAAATGGAATATTTGAAAAATAACCATGGCAGAATTCAAAACTTAAAAATCCAATATGTAGCCAGCAGATGCATTATTTGATTGGATAATCACTTAAATACAATGTCGAATCATATATCCACAATCATCATCAATCATATATCACTTGTCAGGCCTGGGAGACTTGCTTCTCATCCTTCTTGTTGATTTTAGTTAGTCTTAAAAATCTCCAAGGATTCAAGATCTCTAATAAAGTTTACATCTCAGAGCTGTTCTTATCAGAGCCTCCTGATGTACTGTACAAAGCTTCAATGTTGTCATCCAAGGTATATTTAGAGAAGGCAGTGGGACCTTTTCCGTTATTGATGCCATATTGTGCTCACTCACTCTCTTCTTCATGGGCAGCTTGATGAAGCCAACATAGATCAAATTCCTATCAAATTTCTTGTCACATAGGGTTATCATGTACACTGCAGTAGCTCTCTGAATATTAAGAGGATCTTTCCAATTCCTAAGCATTGTGAAAATAGTGGGGTTTCATTTGTAAGTGATGGTAGTGCCACTACTCTTCACTATCTGTTTAAACAAAGCATTCATACCAGAAGCAGGTCTTTAGATGCAGTTTACAACATATGATTATTGATTACCTTACAGCATTAACATATTATCATAAAACTGTTACAGAAGATCACTTGTAGAACTTTTAAATAACATGTGCTAAACTGATCTGAGATTGTGGTATGTGTTTAGTTGTCTTTTTAATTTTTTATAACTTTTATTTCTATTTACAAAAAAGTTTTAATTATGTAAATCTGTTTAAAATATACATATATATTTTTTAAAAGTGAATTCTATCATATATGAATTTTGATTAATCTTTTAGCTAACTTGATTATATATAATAAATTTGAATGTCTTCATTTTGTGATTTAACTAAAGTTAACCAAATTGAAACATTAAAGCAAGAAAGTACAACATTCTTAATTAAATTAAAATTATCTGTTAGATGTAAAATACAGTAATACCCCGAACTTATGCAATAGGTGGGACCAAGCAATAACCGCCTAAGTCAAATTTGCGTAAGTCGGGGTATAACTTTGCATATAAATACATACAAATTATTTTTAATTGGGGTCGGAGACTAAAGAAAACAATAATTTAGAAAAAAAATGTTTAATAAAATCTTAGATAATACATATGTATAACAAATTATACTATTAAAATCATAAACCGAAGTTATTTTGATGTAGAAGGCTTCATAAAATCTAACAAATTCATCTGACGGCTCAAAGATTTTTTTCCTCCTGCAAAATTTCCTAGTAGCATGCTAATAATTTTTTTATTTCTCGTTTTGTAGAAGAAATGTGCTCTTCATTGGAGTCTATATTTTCTAAAATTTGTAACCCCTTTTCAATTAAACTGAGGCCTTCTGTCAAGTTTCCAACTGTCATTCGATCATCTGATTGAACTGGGTCTAAAGGATCAAGTTTTGCCAATTCACAAATTTTCATTTTTGTATTGAAGTCTTTAATAATGTTAACTTTACATTCCAAAGATAAAGTTTTTCTTTTCTTGTTTGATGCAGAAGAATCAGTTCTACTTCGTTTAGATGACATAGTAGAGTCTTTCAAGTCTCTGTAGATATAACAAACACAGAAATAAATAACACAAAATAAATTGTAGCTATGTGTCGATTCCATGCGAACATGTCTGAACATGTAAGCTGAACAATAGTTTGGGGGAGGTGAGTAATCAAGAGTTGCATGGTGCTGAAACAAAAGACGAATCATCGAGATTTGAAAATTGCATAACTCCGGGTTCGCGTAAGTCGGGGTAGTGTAAGTCGAAGTATTACTGTATAGAAGTATTTTTATTTTTAAGTACTATATACAGTATTTACTTGCATATAAGACAATCTCACATATGGAACGAGATGTGACTTTAAAGATCAAAATAAACAAAATTAGATTTATTAATACAGTTCTAATTTCATTTTGTTTGATCACAAATAAAATATCAAATGAATGCAAATGCACACATTGTCCCACAAAAATTACTGGCATTTTAAACTTTAAGGAAAAATCTTATAAAATCGACATAATTTGTTCATGTAAAGCTGGACAATCAGGAACTTTTTTTGCCGATTCTTAACAGTCAAATCCACTCTCTATCGATTACATTTATGAGTTTCTCCAAATTCTGATTTGTGAATAGTCATGTTTTCAAGTGGGAATGGATTAAAACTTATATCAGGCTTCCATGTGATTTTGAAATTTCAACGTGGAATTCAATTCAAAAGCTTTGTTATTCATCTTTACTCCTAACAATACACAAGAACAATGAAATGACCCAGATAAAATACTTTTGTTTTTAAACACCAGAAGGCGAACATCCGGTAAAAAATGTGAACACACGGTTTACAAAAATTATTACAAAAAGGCAAAAGTCCTTCGCTCACACATATAGGATGACCTAGGTTTTTGAAGCAGTGAAAAATTTATAAAAACCTTGTCTTATATGTGAGTAAATACAGTATGTAAAAAATGCAAGTGCAAGAAAATAAGAAATTACAAGAAATAATGAATTTATTTCTTAGAACATAAATGTCACTGAAAACTTCTCAAAAAGGAATTCAAATATCACTATAATTCAGATATAAATACACACACATATCTTCTCTATAAGAAAATAAAGTGAATAAAATAAAAAAAATTTGTTTCAATAAAATTTGAAAATCATTTATTTAAATTAGAATTTAAACTTTGTTTATTTAGTGCAGTATTTTTGAATTCCATACTCACTTATATTTGATGTGCAATTCACTTTTTGGTATACTAAAAAATAAATCTTATTGTTTTATTATACAAAGAAATTAAAATTCATAAAAGGTACATATTATTAAAGACTAAAATCTCAATAATATAAAAATATCATTATTATATTTATTAAATTATATACATTTATTACTCATCTTAATAAATGTATATATTTATTTATTGTAATCTAGGAAATGATAATCACAGAAGAAATGTAAAAATGCTACAGTTTAAATACATCAATGACATAAAACAATAAATTTTATTCAAGACAGTAAGTACTTTTCTCTTTGAATGAATTTAAGGCATCTTCAGTCATTTTATAATATTTGGAATATTTAAATATTAAAACATTGATCATATTTGAAACATACTCAAAATTTAAATGTTTAATTGCTTAAAAAGTATATATATATATATTCAACTAAACTATTATAGAAATTTAAATTCATTGAAATTTGTAAATAAAAGATTCATAATTTATTTAAGATATTAATAAAATCTAATAAACATAAGTTATCTAATAAAGTTCAAAAAGTCACTATTTGTTACAATTAAACATTTTTCAAGATGATTCACATCTCATTACCAGATCAGAATTGCCAAAAAAAACATATTCAAACATATTAATACAGAATGATAATTGATAACTTTTGAAACAAACAACATTGAAAATGTTTGAAACATTTTTAAAGTTGGTGACTCCTGAAAGTTTATTAACAGTCTTGTGTTTCTTAAGTATGATGAAGAAATTGGTAGGATCAAAGAAACAAAAGAAATGCAATGTAAATTAAAAGAGTGATATATGAATTTTGGACCAAAGTTAAAAGACAAATTAGAGTAAAGAAACTAAAAAATTTATCCTGAAAGATGAAATTTAAGAAAGTACTGTAATATGAAATTAAATGGAAATCATCTTCTTCATCTTTGCTTTTTCTCATGTTTATGTTTATATGAGGTCGGAATTTCCATCTTTAATCTATCTTCTCCACTTCTCTCTATCCAGAGTATCCTTACTGGTACATCTCTTCTCTCCCAAACCCTCTGCCACCATGTGTCTCCATCTCAGCTTTGGTCTTCCTGCTTCATCCTCCATATTACTTCCAACTTTCTAACAGTTCTCACTTCTCGCCACATGTCCAAATCATCATAATCTTTCCTGCATTTTCTTACTTGTAGAACCTATCTTGACTGTTCCTCTTATGTAACCATTCTTAATTCTGTCCTTTGATACACCACACATCCATCTCAGTATTCTCATCCCTGCTGTCTCCATCTTCTTTTCCCAGGCTATTGTAATTGCCCACATCTCAGAACTGTACATCATTGCAGGTCTTACCATGATTTCTGTATAATCTTCCTTTCACTTTGAAGCTGATTTTCTTTTCACACAGCACCTCACTCATCTTTTTCCAGCTCAATCATCCACTCCGAAATCTATGCTGGATTTCTGCACTCATTTCTCCATTCACTTGCTACATTTGATCCAAGATACTTAAATTTGGAACCTGTTATTAACTTTTCATTCTTGAGTTTAAATAACTTTCATTCCCTAACCAAATATCACATATACTGTCTTTGCTCCGCTGATCTTCATGCCCTTCTCTTCCAGCTTCTTCTCTACCTTATTTTGGGATATTTCACACAGCACAATGTTGTCCACAAACAGCATACTCCATGATGCATTGTTCTTCACATCTTTCACCAATACATCCATTATCAAATCGAACAGAAACAGGCTAAGGGCTGAGCCTTGGTGCAGTCCAACTTTCACAGTGAATCTCTCTGTCATTATTGGAAGACATTGGAAGCCAGAGAATTCTTACAAGATTTAAGTTGCTTAAAAAATATATACAGTCGATGTCTGCATAAGTTGACACCATCGGTTAAGTAGTCACTTTTCTGTGGTCCCAGCTGACTTACATAGGCATTAATGTTAAAAAACTCCAGTTTACTCAACACCGTTTAACTCGTCACCACTGGATAAGTTGTCACCTCTCCTGAAAAAATGAATTCACTCCGCACGTGTGGTGCGAACTCATTTTTTTTCAGGAGGGGGAGTCGATTTATTTAATAATATAATATAATATTATTATTATTAATATATATATACATATTAATAAAAATGCCTTAACATTTTATGTATTTTTATGTATAAAATAATAACAGATAAACAAAAAGAAAATATACAATCTACATCAATGTCACACCAGAATCCAATTTAGCATTTTCTCATGCCAGAGGCATTAAGAATCCTTAGATGTTACTTGCCAACAATTGACAATTGCAAATATGATGTTTTCAAGGCGTTCGTGATCATTGAAAAAGAAAGTCGAGACAGTTAAGTGCTCAAAACAAGCAACACTAAATGAATTTTTCAGTTTTTCATCTACAGAGTAATTGTAAATGGAGGACACAATGTATTGTAAGCCTATACTACTGTATAACGCACTACTGTATTTTCCTAATTGTAATTTTGTGGTTTTTTTTCCAACTTCACTTTAGTTGTCACATCGGATAACTCGACACATTTCCACTTCCCCTTGGGGTGTCGACTTATGCGGAGTCGACTGTATATTCAACTAAACTATTATAGAAATTTAAATTCATTGAAATTTGTAAATGAAAGATTTACAGTACAACAACCCCTCTGTCATAGCTACACTACTCTTTACTTGATTTATTGTTCCCTTATATATTTCCTTTACAAGTCTTACTTTTCTAGTATTCCTTTTACCCTCATACATCTCTATACCTCCTGTCTAGGCACTGTGCCATATGCTTTCCCCAGGTCTATGAATACCATGTGCAGTTCTGCCTGCATCTTTCTGTACCCTTCCATCAGCAAAGATTGCATCTGTTGTTCCTCATCCTGGCATGAAACCAAACTGTTCCTCACCTATAACTGTCTCTTGCCTTAACCTTCTGTCCATAATTATCTCCCAGATCTTCAATGAGTCCAACATCAATTTAATTCCTCTGTAATTTCCATATTCGTGCACATCTCTTTTTCCTTTAAAAATTGGAATCAAAATATTTCCCCCCACTCATCTGGAATCCTTTCATGCTACCATAGCTTTTTCATAAGATCCCATACAATATCAAAACCATCTTTAACCAAACATCTCGATACCTCAGCTAGGATCTGATCAACTCTTGTTGCTTTCCCAGTCTTCATTTTTCTAAGTGCCCTTCCATCTTCTTGCTTATAGCTGCTACCACTCCTTCATTTACCTCCCTGTCCCTGCATAGTACTGTTGGATTTTCTTCATTCATTGGCTTCCTAAAATAATTCTTCCATCTTTCCAATATCTTCTCTTCGTCTTGTAACACTTTACCATTCTCATCTTTTATCTGTTTTATTGATGTGAAATCCTTTGATATCTTGTTCCTCTCTTTTGTAATTCTTATCAGTCTCCTATTCTAATCTTCTCTTTCTAGTTCCTCATAAGTTTTATGCACTGCCTTTTTTGCTTGCCCTCTCATATATTTCTTTATTTTCCTTGTTACCTGACATTTCCCAACTTTTTTTCATTTGCTTCATTTCTTTTATTGCAACTTACAACTCCTTGTTCCATCACCAAGCCAGGATGCCTGATACTTTCCTCAATATCTTCCCTCCAATACTCCTTATATGACTATTAAACTCCCAGCATTCCTGCACATCCTTCACTAACTTTATTCTTCCAAGTACTTTTTTCTTAAACTTTCTATTCAGGTCCCCCTCTCTCAATTTCCACCCCTTTATTCTTTGTTCTTACTTTCCTGGGTATCTCTGGATCTTTTTGTCAATGATTATCACTCAATCAACTACTACCAATCTGTGTTGTGCAGCTACACTTTCACTGTTAATCAACTTGCAATTCCTAATTTTTTTAGGATGTTTCCTGCAATACAAAAAGTAGTCAATCTGGATTATCTTCAGCTGATCAACTTCTCATTCTCTGACATTTCTACTATCATTTTATCTAATTACATCCAAAAGTTATCCTTTTCTTCTCCACATTCCTGTTTGGGGAGCATACACATATACTATTGTGACAAAACTTCCTCCTATTTCCAGCTTAACATCATAATCCTGTCACTTCTGATTTCTTCATGAACACCATTTTTTAAGGTCTTATCGACTACAATAACTACTCCATTTTTCTTTTTTTATCTGCTCCTTGGGAGAAGTTTCTAGCTGTTCCCCAGCTCCCTTCCTTTAAATTATTCTAACAATTTTACAAGATTTTTTTTTTATTTAAACAAGTTTTATATGAAGCCTTTTGGACATTAAGGTTAGGAACTTCAATCACATGAGGGGCCATCATGAATCATTTTTCAAATATTAATAGTTGACCAGTATTAATTAGTAGACGTTGACCATCCTCTCTTCCAGGAGGAGGTCAATGACTACTTTTAGTTGAATTACTTCAACTCCGTTCTGCAACAGTCCCTTCTTTCTATCAAACCAGTGGTATGGTGACATTCAAACAGGAATATTATGTAATACATGGTTTCTTGTGAACACAAAATATGTTTTAAATGGTTTTCAAGGGTGCATAGTTTAAATATTTGGTCAGTTTTCTTGTGAAATTTGATTTGTTGACAGATTATCATTTTGATACTTGGCTGTGAATGGTACAGTTTCTTAAAGTTAACATTAAAAAAAAAATATGATATCTTAAATTTTTTTAAATATATTTTTCAATTGGTGTCTACTTGACCAATGAAATGCCATTTCATACTGAGTACCATGATAAATGTGACAATGGTAGGCTAAAATAACCAAATGCTTTATATGGTTTTCATTTTTACGTTTGTTATATTATAGTATTTAATCTATATAACTACAAAGGATATCTTACATAAGGGTTTATCATACTGAGTGATCAATCTAACACATTTTAAAAATTCTTTATTCCTCTACTGTACACAATTTAACCTATCGGATGTTTAAATTCTTCTCTGTTGCCAGTGATGCCATGTTGAATTTTCATTGGTGTTAAACCTAACAAAATTTACACGTTTTTGAAAAGAAAAATTGTGGCTATAGTATCGTCTGAATTTATTTTATTTATTTATCACAAACAAAATAGATAAATTAATAAATGTAATAACCAAATAAATTATATTTTGAAAGTTAGTTTTAATATAAAAATTATAATGACTAGCGACATCTAGTTTCAAAAACATTCTGATGCTGTAACAAGATATCTTGAGTCAACCAGTCGATGTCAGAGGTCACAACCTTGAGATATCTCGGGAATAACACAGGATAGGTTAAAGAATTTTCAAAATGCATTAGATTGGGCAATTGGTGTGATAAACTTATGTAAGATAATCTTTGTAAATATAAATCAAATACTATAATATAATATAGTAGAATGGTTAGAACTACAAAATAATCTAATAATCTTAATTTTTGCTGCTGTTGTTTTTTGCCCAAGCAATGCCAGGTTCATCTGCTAGTAATTTTGTATTTTGAAATGAATAAGATTTTAGAACTTCACAACACTTATGTTTTTATGGTTTTATTAATTTTAATGCTCAAAAACTGTCCATTTTTCAACTTTGTGCCTATGGAAACTTTTGATCAGAACCACTAGAACTGCAAAATATCAAAGATTCAGTCAAATCCAACAAAACCCATTTCCCATAAGATTTGTGTGAAGTCTTTTAATTTTTTAAATACTAAAAGATTACTGTATTTAATAGCCAACTAAAAAATTTAATAAGTAAAAGTAAAGTTCGAATTAAATTCATAACTGCTTTATGATAATGTAGCTCTACACCTATAAATAGAACTCTCTACATTAAACAATTATTTCTGTATATTCTATTGGTCATTTGATTGGCCAAGTCAACTACTCTGGCACTGACTTTCTTTAACAAGTTATCTGACTGTTCATACAAATAATTTTCTAGGTTAATGGGTTGTCTTATTAAAGTGTACTTTCTGCAACTTGTTGTCTGAATGGCTTTTTTCAAACAATCTCTGGAGCAATGAGGCACATCCATATGGTAGGTGTATTTTCCAAATTGACATAAGAAATACATTTTTGGTCTGATACTCAATCAAAAAAATTAAAATTTGGCCTCATCCTTGCAAATCATGAGAATTTTTTCAATATATTAAACAATTCCATATGAAAATTATATCTTCAGAGATTACAACTACATTGTAAAATAAAATGATGCTCAATACCAAGTTTTTTAAAATTCTTACAATGATATAGCGTAAAAAGTTCCATCACAGATCTATTAATTTAAAATTAGCTCCCAATTTATCTTGTAAGTTTATCAAATTTTCCAATTAAAAGCTAACATCACTGATTACACAAAATATGAATCAGATAAAGAACCTTAATAATGTCTACCATATAAGCAAAAATGTTGTAAATTATAAAATCATCAGCTATAATGCTCACATCCATACCATCTATAAGGAGATCATGTATTCTATGGATACAGATGTATTTTACAAGAGAAATCCCAATGTCTACAAGATCCTCAGAAATGACAAAGATCCAGTGTATTTTAAGATACTGGAATATATAGAGCCAATTGCAGAGAGAATGTTTAGACACTGATGAAGATTTAGAAATTGTCTAGACTGTGGTTCAGAAAAATTTCATCACAGAGACGACATTTCTTGCTTGCAAGTTTAGAGAGCATTTAGAAATTGGTTATTTGACTTACTAAGAAAGCAGGTTTAGATGGCATTTTAATTCAAGTGGAAATCACCACATTGTTTTGTTCACGATAAAGTTTAGATAAAAATGAATATTGTTTCTTTGATAAATGTTGTAAACGAGATGAATCAACAAATTTATTCATTAATTTATTACTTGGATGGATCATAAATAATATAATTAAATACTTTAAATTTGTTTTAAATGTTCCAATTCCGACATTCAAACGAGTGAAGACTTAAGACTACAATTAAATCAGATGCTTTTATTTATAATTCAAGTGTCATGTTGGTTATAAAACATTAATGCATTTTGGGATCATTATTGTTACAATCTCCTTGTCAAAACATCTTGTTAAACAAAAAGAAAACAATTTTAGTAATTACAAAAACTTTTTTATAGAAATAAAAAATAAGATATTTTAAAATATTCATCTCGACAATTACAAAGGGAGAGAGTAATATGATATCGAAATAATTCCTTAAAAATATATTCCAAAGATGAATTCTGAATTTGGCATAAATTTCTAAATCTGGATTTGTTCATATTTTAAATTGAATTGGCTATGAAATTAAACATCAAAATGGAAAAAGGATCGTCATTAACTGCCCAACAACGGTTGTTGACAGCCATAAGAGTTTACACTACAGGAAGCTTTCAAAAGATAGCTGGAAACCTTATTAGAGTTTTTTCTGGCATCACAAATGAATAACCCAACTGGCTGAACAACTAAAAGAGGAGAGTAATGGTAAAAAAAGAAGTACCAATGTTTTGTTGAGATTCGTTTAGATAGCATTCAGAAATAGATGACCATCCTCTTGGCAATGAATTTTAAACCGCAATTCAGTTAGCCATCATCTAGATGCCAATCAGCTGTTAATCATTGTTTAACGTAAAGTATCTCTGCAATCAGCCGATCATGGATGACAGGAATAGTCAAGACAATGAACATATTGGTGCAATGACACTCTTTGATAAGTAGAATTAAAGATCATCATAAAATCCAGAAAAGAACACCTTCCATGGCTTTGGCAATATATACTATGAAGGAGATGGTTTCTGTAAACTGAGAAAATACAAGGATAATCAGACTGATACGGGAGAAAGCTAGCTTGAAGTATCTGGTTTCTAAGTTTTAGAAATTTATAGATGAAAAATAAAGAGGAAGGTTGTTGAATTTAAAAGGACAAGCATGAGGTGTTCAAGCATGGAGATCCTTTTAGGAAATCCAGAAAAAAATATAATTTAGACATTTGGTGTTTACTGCATTATATTACTGCACTAGACTTTAATAATACAATGATTATTTTATTTACATTAACTATTTCTACTAAAATAATTAATGTTTAAACCAATTGTAATATTAAATGTAATTATTTTAAATATGAAAATTGTTTGATGTTCAATTAATTTAAAAACTGGTCTATTTGTAACATCCTGATGATGGCTGAAAATGTTTGCTTTGGTGTAAATTAGTGTTTTAGTCTGTTGATTTACAAGAACAACGATACCCTACTTTTGGACCAGAGGCAAAAAATAAGAATGTTATCATACTTTTTTAATGCTATTATGCAGACGACACTGTAACTGCTAGTACTGCCATCTTGCGGTAAAGTCTGCAAACCACGTTAAAAAAAAAGTAAAAGGCAAGAAATTGCATGAACAGTCAAACACCATTTCCTTTTTTTTTTTTGTTCAAGAACTAACGTGAATCAATAACTAGTGATGTTAAACGCTCTGCGGCGTGCCAGTGGCCCCCCTCCAGGAGGTCCATCAGAAGCATAAACAGTCGAACAGCACCTAGTAGAAAACTAAAATGGCATAGAATGCATTGTGAAAGGCAAGAAATTGTAAATATGATAACTTTCTTATTTTTCATCTCCAGTCCAAAAGTAGGGTACCATTGAACTTGTCTCGGTTCCGAGTTCAAATATATACTGAAGGTCCCGAAATACCATAGGGTGCAATCTATAGTACAGCCTTTTGTCTTTCTCCAGATAAATTTTAAAAAATTAATACCAATTTACAAAACTTCTAGTGATTGACAAATAACTTGGAACTATATATATATATATATATTTTTTTTTAAAAAGTTATTCACATATTTTACATAAATTTATTTATTAATTATTTCCAATAAAATAAAATAATCTATCTCAATAATTACTGAAAATACTTCACATTTAATCAATGAAATTTCTTCTAATATAATAATATTTAAGATACAATCAAGATAAAAAAGATATGGCCTTAATTTTATTATATCACAAATTGCTCAAGACTCCAAATTAATTTTTGAAATTATCCTTGACCAAGTTAACATTTACAATCCCTAATTGTCAATCTGTTTAAAATGTGTTGAAAAAAAATTAGTCAATGAATGATTTAGAGAAAGAAAAAAATCACATTTATAGATTATTTTACATCAACAAATTATTTTACTGGAAAGAAATTTTCTTTCAAATGAAGGTTGAATAGGATAATATAAACAAAAAGTAAGCTTTAAGAAAAATTTTTTATAAATTTTTAAGATTGATTACAAGTAATTATATTTCGCTATCTGTTTGAAAGTCTTACACTAATTAATATTGAAATTATATATTAGTGAACACTATGTTGGCCTTATTTATTGCTAGACTTATTACACTGTCACTGGACACAAAACCGGCCTTAGAAAATCACTTTATTTTTCCAAAAAGAATGCAGTTTGGACCTTAAGTCCCTCAACATCAGCATGTTGTAATATAAATAATTATGAAATTTTTGCCACCACATTTACAAAAAGTATAATAAAATCACGACATTTAGTAAAATACTTTATTGTACTTTTTGTAAATGTGGTAGCATCACTTTTATAATTATTTATATTACAACATGTGAAGGTCCGAAATGCATTCTTTTTTGAAAAATAAAGTGATTTTCTTGTGTCCGGTGATGGTGTAATAAGTCTAGCAATAAATAAGGCCGACATAGTGCTCACTAATACATACGAAGACTAGGCAAGGAGCATATCTTAGTAAATATTGCAATTGCAAGTATTACCTGCAGCACTTCCAATGAACAGATTCTTCTAATAAGTTTATCAAATGATGTAGTTCCTACAGTAACAAAAATAGATTTCATCCTGAAAACCTGTAACAATCAAAGAAATTGATTATTAATCTGAAATTATTCAATTTCATACTTCTACCATTAATTAATAATTGTGTAACACAGTGTATATGTGAGATCAGTCTTATTATCATGACATTGGTTCGGCTAAGGGGTCTTTTAATTAGTAAAGACGTAATTATCATGCATAATTAATTTAAGAACAAAATAATTTTCAATTTCATATTAAAATGATTAAATAACAACCTACGAAGATTAAACTGACCTGTACATTAGAAAGAAATAATAAAAAATAAATTATGTCAGGGATAAAACGCTAATGCAAGCGATTGTAACACGAAAGGATCTCTTACTAAATCATGGAAAACCCAAAGTCGTCCACATTGATCTGTTTATCTTAAAAAAAAAAATGGCGGTTTAAAAACTCTCGACTCGGATACTTCGCAACCTCGATTTCGAAACACGCCACGACTGCGTACGAGGCTGTGTGGAAGACATGGCGGTGGGGTGGGTTAGTGTTATTATATACAACACTCGGAGCATATTTCTACGCTAAGGATATTAGATTATCGCACGAATTGACACAAATATGAAAGGTAGGAATGTAAATAAAAGTTTCCGTATAACTTCAGTTAATGTACGTTTTGCAATAACATCGTACGATCGATTACAAGTCGAGCCTTGTGTTCTCTCTTCGGGTCAAGTTTATGCTAATGACGTCAATGTCGAAGGATGTTTTGTTTCCAAAAATCAATCTTAAATTGTAATATAATTTACCATTAATTTACCATTAATTAGTGTTTTAAGATGGCGTAGATCGATGTGAAAGCGATTGAATATCGAAAACAATCGCCATCTCATCTGTGTTGTTATGCGTCGAATATCCGATCTGTTCGGTCTGCCCTATTATTTGTACATTTCACCTACTCTACGTATATTTAACTCATAATATAAGCATCTGATGACGTCAAATTAATTAATGATAATAGATTAATCGCGATTTTAACTTAATATTTACTTTAATTATAATTTTTAATACATTTGAATATAATAAGAACTACTTCAGTTATGTGTTTATTTCAGGTTTATTATTAGTAATTTATTAACAGTTATAAAAATAATAAAAGTTTTTAAGATTTTAACATGGAAACGTTAGAAATAATTCATTTTATTTGAAATAGAAATATTAACTTTGCTGAATTAACAATATGATCATTAATACAATAAAAGTATACAGAACATTAAAACAATTCAATAAATTACATGTGTGTAGGTTATACATTTCACTTAATAAGAGTTAAAGTTTTATCATTATGTTAGTTGATATTGAGATCCTTACATTATCACAAAATATATCATAATTAATTCATATTTCATGTACACTGATCACTGTATGCTATGCGTTTAAAGAAGTTAGTGGCTGTGTTCGGCGGTTCCGGAGCTGTCGAGTATTTTTCTGCCAAATGCCTCTACGATAGTGCTCTTTCGGAACGTGTTTGGTATCTTTCGTTTATGCTACCTATTGCTATCTGAAACTGACTGGTGAGGCTTTTTATTTCGATGCAATGTCACTCGTTCGGCAGATCCACGTTGCTACATAATGGTTACCAATTTGCTCGGTTACAACTGTTGAGTCTGCTAAATGTGACCAATGTTAAAAAGACTTCTTTAAATTTATAGCATAGTGTTTGGTGTTCAACCTATGGAATTGTTAATAAATAGAGATTAGAAGTAGAGACATATTTTGAATATTTGTTTAATTACATTTGACAAGTATTTAGTATTTATTTGTAATATTGCAGTTAGAGGCAAATATAAATTTTGTTTCCTATTTTGTTTTACATCCTATGGTGGTTGTGTGATTTTTAGTCATGTTTGAATTAAAAATTTATATCTAAATTCTCTATTCGACGAGCTATTTTCAGTTTTTTTTAATTGACTGTGTTAAAAGTATTTATAAACATCAAAATGAAAAATTAGATGATAAATATTTTTGAGTCTATATATAGTAAAGTTAAAATACCCTAATGTATATAATCAATATAATGAATATTAATAGAATATTTTTATAAATATTATTTTTTAAACTTTATGCTTTATTAATAAATTTTAAGAGAGAATTGATTAGATTGTTTCATCAATGGTATATTAATCAACCATTACATGAAACTGAAGATAAAATATGATAATGTAATTTAAAAATTTTAAAAACCAAAATAAAAAAAAATACAAAAACGGTTAATATTTTTGTGTTGCTTAGATAATCTTCATTTATTTTAAATAGTTACTTTTAAATAGACTAAAAATATTAGTAAAGTGTCTTTATTTTTTATCATATTTTGTTTAATAAACATAATTTTCCTGTGATGTTATCAATTTCATTCAGTGACTGAATTAAAAATCAACTTGAGTTAAACTATATATTTAGATACAGTGTATTGCTAAAAAGATACAAAGATTATTAAGTTCATATAAACAATATTCTTATAGATATAATGAAAGTTAATTAAGATTACTTTGCTTGTTTTTCAGCAAAGATATTTTAAAATGATATCATTCCTCTAAAGCAGCGTTTTTCAAAGTGGGTGATAACGCCCCCTTGTGGGCAGTGAGTAAATCTAGGGGGCGCTGGAGGCAGGGTACTAAACGGTGATCAAAGGTAAAAGTTCCCTTTCCTCTGTCAAACGGATAAGAGGAAACATTGCATTTAACGGTTTCCAGATGTCGAGAACAATGTACGGTAAGGGCACAAAGTGTGAGATTCATAGAAAAGTTTTCCTAAGAATATTTCCATTCCTTTCTCACATGGGGGTGTTGGGTATAACTTTATGGAACAAAGGGGATGGTGGATCGAAAAAGTTTGAGAATCACTGTTCTAAAGCAAAGAGAGATACTTAAGATATTTTGATTTTTTTTTTTATAGCTGTTGGATATTTGAATTTTCAATTTTCAGGTTGGCATTGAAGCTTCTGACAAATTCATATTCCATATGATTCACTCATCATTATTATATACGAAAAAATTACTTATATATATATAAGTAATTTTATGTGGTTAATGTATATATGTATATATATACATTAACCCTAATAAGAAATATGAGTCATATTGAATAGAGTGAAGAAATAAGAAATTATAAATAACTATTGACACTAATAAATTAGTTGATTAATAATCTTGAGTAACTTCTGAAAAAATTACTATTTATGAATATCGTTATGTAGTAAATCAGTATGGAGGTATAGGCTATTAGTAAGTTATCAAATATGAAATATTAAATATAGAATATGCACATAAAATGTTAACATAACACCCTTGTACACAACATTATTAACATAGAAGTATACTTTTAATTTCAAAATTCTTAAAATGAAAAGATTTTCTGAAATGGAAAATCTGTACAATAATGGATATTGTACAATAATTATAAATTATTATAAGTCTTTACAGCATATAATTTTAACTTCAGATTATTTATATTATAATAAAAAATAATCAGTTAAATAGTGACTTACAGGTAAGATTTTCATGAATGTTATCAGCGTAATAAATAGACTGATTATAAAATTATAAAATGTGTTTTATAAGCACTGTGACTATCAATGTTCTGTTTAATTAAATTTACTCCTGTTATCTATTATATATATATATATATATTTATTTATTCTAATCAACTATACCAGGGATGGCAAACCTATGGCACGTGTGCCCAAAGTGGCACGTAAGAGAAATCATCTGGCACGTAATGTATCATATGATTTCTGTCTTTTTCAGTCATCCTTTCTGTTTATCACCTGATCATCTTTTTTTCAATCAGATTTTTTACATTTATTTGAATTAAAGCGTATTTGTTTAATTTCTTCAAATATCATTATTCGAAGTCTAGGACATTGGCACTCATTAACATCTTTAAAGCTAAGTATGCTTACAATATGGCACGCGGACTCAAAAAGGTTCGCCATCCCTGAACTATACCATACATACTATATATGTATTTAGTGTGTATGTTATAGTTGATTAGAATTTAATTAATTTATGGTAATCATATAAATTACAGCATTTAGTACAATGTTTCTTTAATTAAACTATCTTTATCATTTGTAATATGTTTATTAAACATGCATTTTAATAAAAGAAATATTTATTTTTAATTAATATAATACAATAATAAATAAACAGTATTGCAGTTAGATACATCATCATGTGAAATTTCAATGCAATGCCATAGTGACATTTGTCTTGCAATTTTCAACCATCTTGTATAATAATGGTATTTATAATGGAGGAAAATATACGAAGGCTATTTTTTAAATAAGGTCTGTTTGTTAATGAAAAGAAAAATACTGTAAATATCATTAAAATATATTTTTTTCCATATTTTACATACTTTTATCTACTTTTCTACATAATTTCCATTTTGTTTAAACATTTGTCATACCGCTCAACAATTTTTTGAATTCTGACTTCAAAGAAATCTGCCGCCTGTGAAGAAGCCCAATCCACGACTGCAGTTTTCACCTCTTCATCGTCGTTGAACCGTTGACCACAACGGAACTCCTTTAAGTATCGAAACAAGTGAAAATCACTGGGTGCAAGGTCTGGACTGTGTGGATGATTGTATCAAGTCAAAAACGATAAAGCACTGTCCAATATTTTTGTTTTGTGATCGTCAGAAAGCAATCTTGGAACCACGGAGAACACAATTTTCGATAATTCAGTTTCTCCGAAACAATGGTATACAAAACTGATCTTGAAATCTGTGGAAATTCAATTGATAACGTTGAAATCGTGAATCGTCGGTCCTCTCGAATTTTGTTATCCACATCACGAACCAAATCTTCAGAAATCAGAGAAGGTCTGCCAGGGCGTGGCTCATCATGCACATTAACTCACCCATCCTTGAACATTCATACCCATTTTCAAACTTTACTGTCACTCATAGCATTATCACCGTAAACTTCACAAATCTGACGGTGAATTTCCGCTGCTGCCAAGTTTCTTGCACTCAAGAATCGAATAACAGATCGTATCTCACAGTCGGCGGGAGACTCAGTTTTCTTAAACATTTTAAACTTTTATAGCTCAGCATACAGACAGACGATATGGCTGCAAACAGCGTCAAAACGCGCGCCAAGCTTGCTCGGAGCAGAAGCGCATGCGTACTGGCATGATTGCGCATTATTCTCACTCTCATTCACAAATGGACCTTATTTAAAAAATAGCCCTCGTATGTTAGCAATGTTTATAGTTATGCATATATTAATGAATTATGAACTAATCCAAAATGAGTAAAAGCATAAGTTAATGTAGTTTCATAAACTTGACCAGTCTGATAATGATCTGTACAGAAATTTTAAATTTTACAGATATTGTTATATTCAGAAAAGGATAAAAGACATAAAAATTGAAACTAAAAGTAAATGCTTTTATTAATGATAGTTCCAGCAGCAGAGTTCTTTCTTCTCAAGGAAAAATTTTAAATTTCAATCTATAATGTTAGTTGGTTGCTATTGCAAATTTTTTTAGACCTAAGTTAAAACAACAAAACAATACTCATACTATAAGACTCAATAGCATGATAATCCATAATCAGTTATCTTTAAAAAATATATAATTAATTAATTTATTAATATTTTTAATTAGTCAGAAGAAATATTTAACTGGATTAGAAAAAATCAGATAGGAGAAAACTAGCAAAATATGTGGTATACTACATTGTTGACATTGTTCTGAAAACATTTTTCTGTCATCATAATTCAGATCTCACATATTCTGCATAAAATGTGATGTAGACAGGACTTTCAAAAATTCTCTGTTTACAGTCTTTGACAGATTTACAGTAGCTACTTCTTCAGTATTTTAATAGTTGTTACTTTGTTACATGATCTGTAATTGTTAAGTCTGTCTTACATTATGCCTTTAAAAATTGAGAGCTGTGTTGAATATGCTATTTTGACAAAACAACAAAAAATTATCATTTCCTTGTATATTTATTATTATTATTATTATTATTATTCTGATGGTGTAAATGTAATATTTGAATTATAACATTTCAATTTTTAATATTTGAATTATAACATTTCAATAACTATTATGATGAAGAAGTCATTTTTATATATGATATTAAATGTTTCTTCAGATAATTATCTGAAGAAGATGAATGTTTATATTATTATTCTTTTAGCATGTAAAATTACATGTTCTAACATTTGAATTTCCACAAATGTTTAGAAATTTGAATGTCTGTTATGTTTAAGTTTTTTCGAAATTTTGTCTGAAGATGAGTTGAATGGACTAAAAAAACATTTCATATCTACTATATAAAACTGAAAAACTGGGCAGTCTCTGTCATGGTATGCCAAAAATGGCCACTAGGGGCACCCCTAGTTATTATTTAAATTAACAATAAATGCAGTTTTTTGTGTTTTTGACTGCATTTTAGTAGGGTATGCCGTGAGAAATTCAGTATATTATTATTTTTATTTGTAATATGAATTTATTATTTATACCACAGAATGACACTGCTTAAGTGGGATTATTTTCATGCTAGAATTATGCTAATTATTAATTAATCAAATTACAGAATTTGGCTTAAAGGTAGCCAGTTGAATTCTGTATTTTAATTAATAATCTCTTTATTCTAACACAAAGAATATTTGACTTATACATGATAAAAGTTAAAGTGAACTGAACTTTTGATGTTATGCAGTAATGGCTGTAATTGCAAGTACTAATGCATTTGGACATTTTCTTAGTTTTATTAGTACTTGTTTGATATGTGATAGATCCTGTATTAATATACTCAAAAGATAAAATGCTAAAATATTAGAATATGTAAGAATGTGTTATCAGAATATTAAATGATGTTTTATTAGCATCAAATCAATATTAAACTTTGCAGCAAACTTAGTAAAATCTTTATCAAAACATTTTAATCTGCTTAAAGAAGCTTATGGTAATGACATATTGCATTCACAGGTATACAAATTGACATAAGCACTTTATAGAAAGTTGTGAGTCAACAGAGGATCATCCTCTTTCAGTAGGCTATCTTTAGCAATGAAACAAAGAAATGATTAAATGATTTTCCAAGTTGTAAGAGATCAAGAAAGACTGTAGACAGTCAATAGATATGGCCAAAATTTTGGGGATTTCATTTAGCTGTGTACTTGCCATTTTTTTCTATCATTTTGAAGTTGGGTTTTCTAATGTGACAAATGCCTTGATGCATTGCACTCTTCTAGTAAATATCTGGCAAAACATCAGATACCTGTACTTCTACAACCTCCTTATTCACCAGACCTCACTACTACAGACTTTCATGCTTTTACTAAACAAAAAGTACTGAATGGTCACAGATTTAAATTATCAGAAGAGCTAAAATGTGCTGCAGTTATTGTACTTAAGGAGGGAATGTGGAATGGACTTTTATAAGTGAAACAGACATTGGCAAGTTTATAGTTTCAGAAGATGTGTATTTTGGTTTTAGTCTTCTGTAAATAGTTGTACTATTATAATAAAAGTTATATTAAGAATTTTGTATATTTTTAATCCTCCTTGTTTGGCTATTATAAATCAGGTTGTTTTTGTCTACATATGCTAAATATAATTTAAAACAAAAAATTTCTGGATTCATCTTCCAACTCCATGTTATAATTAAACAATATAAAAAAATTATTAGCATTTAAGATTATATAATCAAACAATTTTCAATTAATTTTAGAAATGTAATCATAAATTTTCCAGAATTATTTATATTTTTATTTATATATATATTATATATTCATGAATTATCTGTTTTTTTTAGAATTTTTGGCCAATTAAACAATCAAGCATTGTTTAATTATCTAATAGTTAAGTTTTAACATTAAAAATGTTTTTTTTTTAATTGTATTTTGGTACATAATATGCTCTAAGCTGTGTTGACACTGTGATATTTGTGAGAGTAACTGTCATGAGAATATTTGATAGTGAAGTGTTTATGTTCATGCAGAAAGCAATGCAGTAGTTTTCAGTAGAAAAGTGGCTAAAGTACTTTATGCTGTATCTGCAATTGTTCAAGAACTTTGTATCAATTGAGAAATAGAAAATGGGTTAGAGACTGGTGAGCAAGGAGGAATGACAAGAGTAATTTTGATAATATTCTAGGAAACAAAGTATGTCTAATCAGGTATTTTTAGAGGAAAAAGACATTCAATTTATGTGGACTCACAAGTGCGATGTCACATTTAAAATGTCTACTCTTACAAGAATGGATTAAACCCAGTTTACATGACGAGTGTGTGAAAATACTCTTGAGAGAATACTTTCAACTATCTAACTCGGTTTAATAATAGAGCAGCTCTTGTTCCATGTTTATTATCCTTCCATATTATTTATGTCTAAATAGTTCTTTCTCATTCTCATGATATATGTAATAAACCTTGAAAGTAAATGCAATAAAATGATTAAGCAATTAAAATATTTTTTAATGAACTTTGAATATGCAGTTCATTTACAAATAGTTATTGTTACAATAGATGATTATGTTATATAAAATTCCAAAACCAATGTTCACGAGTTTTTCATGAAATTTTGTAGAAATTTTAAAAATTACTTTATAAGAATTTTTATAAAAATGTCTTTGTAATAATAAGATATACTCATAATTTATTCATCAATTAAATGTATTAAATTTGTTTAAAAAATCATAGTAAAAGAATTATGATTACAAATTATTAAGAGTATTTCTCACAGTTTTTAATTAATAAATTGTACTAATCATATCCTCAATTAAGTTTGTATTATTTTTCCTAAGGATTTCACAAACAATTTAATTGTTATGTTTCATTATAATAAAATTCTATTCATTAGAGTGCATGCTCATTTCAGTTATTTATTTTTGAAATTTTTATTTGTTAATTCTCTAAATTTGCATATTTTATTTCAATATATTTAAATTTTTTCATCACTTTTTTATATTCTGTTATTTGTTCAAAACTTCCAAACATATTCATGTAATATAATCATTCCTATTCATTAATAGGCTTTAATTCTGAAAAAAATATTAAGTAAAATAAATTACTAATAAACATGAATGTTAATAGTTGTAAAGAAAGGAGTTCTGAACCTCTTAACAACTATTAAGGTTCATGTTTACTCGCTAAAATTATGGAGTCATTGATAGAAAGAGAAGCAAAATAAATTATTGTGGGATGCAGATATTATAATTTTTATTCATAAATTCAAATTATTTTTCAAAAATACACTTTTTCCTCTTATGTGATAAGATATTGATTTTAGCTAACAGCTTCGAAAAATTTTTTATTCACTTAAACAGATTTTTTTCTTGAATTTGTTTTTAAATTGAAAAAATAAATTGCTTAAAAATGTTTCTTACAGAAAAGTTTTAAGACAATTCAAAACAATGTTATACAGGAGTAAGAACCAATATAAAAAGGATGGTTACATTACAAAAATTGACAAAAATACATCAATTAAAAACTAATTTTTTTAGTTTTTAAATTGTGTTAATATTTTAATCTTATCTGCACACAATATTATATTTGTTATAATTTGTAATTTTAAGTTTTTCAGTACAGTGTGATTTTGTTTTGAAGATCAAATCTGAAGAAAATTGTTAAAGATAGTTAAGATGTTCGGCATAAATAAATTTTGCTGAATATATAAAGATGTTTTATGTTTTTCTAAGTATATTATTTTATTTTTAAAACTTCAGAAATGAATTTTTATTAAAAATTAAAAATATAATTGATCAAACATCCTGAAAACTGCAATATATAAATATCAGATAATGTGTAGTCATCTAACTTTCTTCATAGCTACTTAATACACGGTAACAAGAACATTTTGTTGCAGAATATCTTCATCTTCTAAACTTTCTTCTGCAGTAGCTAGAATTTGTGTATCCTTTACATTTTTTTTAAAAAACCAGTAATCTGGGTTTGTTTATATAGCAAATACACCAACAACTGCCGTAAATGATCAGGCTAAATTTTGGATAAATGATTGTATATTAGAAATAAATTGAAATAAAATATAGATTTTATGATATGGAGCTAAGTGTTTTTGAAACTTGTACTTCTTTTGGTCATTTTTATTATAAGATTTTAAATTTTCATTTTCAGTCTTTGAATTGATTCACTTTCTTTTTAATGCCATTTCCATCAAATCCACTTTGCCAGCCTTGTTTTTCTTATCATCAAAACCACGTAATAGAACCTTCTTTGAACTTAGGAAGTTCTAGTATCATATTAGTTCTGTTTCTGCTGGTTTAACCATTTTTCTCCGAATGAACTGACTCTAGTTGTACATTTTTCAAATAGGCATTTATATGTGTCAACTTTTAGAATGGGGAATAGCTGGGACCTTGGTAGAAAAATGCTAATTTTTGAATAAAAACACTGACAGCATAAAATGCAAAAAAATTCTTTACTAACATTGATATTGCATAATGCTTATATTAAATACCTTTAATAAACAAAATTTAATATTATCTCTGCATATGATATAATGTAAAACTATTGCCATAAGTATGGAAATTGCTTTATACTCTTTAATATCACAATTTAAGAAAGCTCAAATATTTTATGGGCCATATTGTAAATTACACCTAGATTTATGATGAGTTCTATCTTGATATGTCATGAATCTCAATATTGCGTGAGTGCCTCTTGTTATATAACTTTGTGCAATATTTTGCTTTGTTAATAATTTCTTTTGTTATGGTACAATGTACTCGTGACATTTGCTATCAGTCAGTTTATTGACTTTTACTGCAGTTATTAAGGACAACAATTTTTCTGGTTATTTATTTCCTATCTCTGTCTTTTTCTTACCATACTGAATATTTTTTCCTTTTGCCACACAGCATTGCAGGTGAGGCTTTGCAATGCTATTTGGTAAAACCATCATCAGCCTTACTATTTACAAAGATTACAAATCTTCATAAAATAGTAAGGCTGATGATGGTTCTTTGAGGTTTATGGGACTTTACAAAGATTACAAATCTTTGTAAAGTCTCACAAAGCTCAAAGAACCATCTAGTTTCTTATCTTGAGAAAGTTCATACCATACGACCTGTGTATTCTTAAGTGATGAATCAGATGTTTCTTTTTTTGGGCAGAGAAATTTGTAGCGCTGCTCAATAATATGGTATAACTGTAAGAGTAACTTGTTTCCTTCCAGTTATGAGTCAGCCATAATTGATTTAATCACTAACATGATGACACTAAAGTTGCCAGATTTGAAGATGCAATTTATCTTATCTGTCATTAAATATTATCACATTTGAGATAAAATTCTCATACTAACATACATATATATAAAAATATTAATCTTGGTTTTTTCCCAATTGGAGGAATCTGAGAACGTCATTCTGGTTTGCTTCAGTTGTTTGTAATAAAAACATACAATGTCTTTGGCATATTCATAAAAACATACAATGTCTCTTATATGAAATGTTTATGTGATGATAATAAATTCTTTAAAAACACTGATAAAAGGGAAAAGCAGCCTGTCCACTTACAGAGCTTACAAAATGCTGATGGTTGGCATCTATGCACATTTAATGTTGATGGCTTTACTTCTTCGAGCAGTAAAACTATAATTTCAATATAATACACAATTGAAAAATGTTTCATGCGTCCACCACTTCAATATAATTTCAATCAGTTTTTTCAAGATCTTTTATTAAAAAAATTTCAGATGTAATGAGAATTAAAGGTAATATAATGCCTTAAATGGTTGAATTAAAGAAGTTATATTTGGTGTTAGGAATATTACTTCAGTGCTTGAGTGACTTAATGCTTTAGGCCAATCATGAGCAACAAATTAGGACCTCAAGGTCCATGAAGTCTTAATTTGTGGCTTGCAGGGCTTTAGCAACATTATTTTATTTTCCTGTTTTTTGTCTTGTGCCATAATGCAACCCCATTAAACTGATATTTATGATAAAGAACATTTAAACTAAACTTGATCAGTGAAAAAAAATGAACTGCACATTATACATATACAATGATATGGAAACTATATACAGTGGAACCTCACTTAATGAGCATAATTCGTTCCAGAGTCTTACTCATAATGCTAAACAATTTTTTCCATAGAAATTAATGTAAAATGTGATAATGCATTCCATGCCGAAAAATATACTCAAATATTTTATGTATAATGTTTATTTAAAGAAAATTATACAATAAACATTGTTAAGGAGTATGAATCATCATCTTTTCTTCTAGTGTGAAATGAACCAACCTGAACCAGAACCAAAATGCAAATTTGATTGGTAGAAAACAAAAAAAAAATCACAGATAATATGTTTGATAAACACACCAAATGATATGCGAAATTCTTGTGCTATGCAAACGCTATAATTAAATATTAGAAATTAATTAATCTGACTAGAGGTAGGCTGTTATGTTTTCATCTCGTATTAAATTTAATAATTATAAATAATTAATTTTTAATTTAGACATTTCTGGAATTTAATTTGGAATCAGTCATTAAATTTAATATGAGATGGCAGCATAACTGCCTACCTCTAGTCAAATTAATTTTTTTCTAATATTCAATTATAGCCTTTACATAGCCCAAGAATTTGGCATATCGTTTGGCAAGTTTATTATATAATGGGCTATGGTTGTTGATGTTTATGCGTAATATGTGTTGGAAAAAGTTTGGAAAAATGTGTGATTACAAGTGACACTAACAGTAAGATGCTAGCTGAACAAGTGCTAGATGGAGCATGTGCACAATCCGGGACTTCTCCTCTCCTGGCCATTCGCTATGCGAAAATTCGCTTGTTAAGCGAGTCATTTATCCCAATTTATTTTAGCTCGTTATGCGAGGTGCTCATTAAGCATAGTTTCATATTATTATCATATATTATTTTAGTATCTAGTGTACTAGCAGTTATATAATATGATGGTACTCAGCAGATTTAAAATTTGCAAGTATATAAGAAAAAATGCATGAGGCCTGTTGGATCTTAAGAAGTTTACTTGCAATCTGTATCCAAAAAAGGTTGATCATCATTATTCTTTAGATCATTCCAAGATTTATCAAATAGTAAAGATTATTTTGAAATCTGGATTTTTCTATTTTAAATAGTTTTCTCTAACTGATACAAAAAATTTAGAAATCACTCTCTAAATAAATAAGCAGTTATCCAAACTTTTTATTTGCTTTTAATATACTGGTAACACATTTTCATTTACACTTCTCATTTATAAGGATTAGAGGACCCATAAAATAGCAGGTTTTATCATAATCTCCTAATGTATTTTACTGCATATAAATAACATTACACAATCTTTTAGTATCTTAATACCTGATGCAGTTTCTCTCTCTCTGTGTTTTTTCTTTTCTATTTTTTAAGTGAATATTTTGTTAGACATTCTCCTATCAAAGATTGCCTTATCAGCTTTCAAAGTTTTGTTGTATGCATCATGCTCTTCAATCAATTTTTGAAATTCCTATGGATATTGCTTTTATTATTAGCCAATATACTTTCTCTTTGAATTCTTAGGTTGTATAATCAGTAGTAGTGTTTAAATTTGAAATTGCATAAAAGTGAAGTTGTTGACAACACCATGAATGACCTATTTATGATGTTTTAAAATATATTTTGATGTTGATAATCTTTATTTTATAATAAATCTATAAAAAAGTATAAAATATAAAGGAAAATAATGTTTATAAATTGACAATAAAACTTGTATTTAGCTATTTAATTAATTGAGTCAATTCAGAAAAAGTTTTTAAATGCAGTTTATTAATTTGCAAATTTTCTTTGTGGCTAATGAGTGAACATTTTCTTTTTTTGGCATTCTGATTCTACTGATGTTTTCCAAACGCTAGTAGTCAAATGCCAATACATACATGAGATCTAAATTTAAATCAGATTCCACCACTACACAAACTGTAACAGAACTTTATTATACATGGCCAGAGCAACTGTTTTGTACATCTACACTCTTGGGTGACACTCAGACAATAGAATGAATTGTGTGCTGAAGACAAATATTGCCAACCAACTCCAGTTGTGGATAGTGTTGCCAGTCAGTCTTCTGGATCATTTGCTGCCACACTTTTAATTCAATCTGATATGAAATTTCATCCATTAAACAGTATTGAAAAGAATTGTGAAGTAAAAATAGATTTTTTTTTTTGATTCTTGTTAAAGATCTGTTTTGGTTTTTGTTTTTTATAAAAATTGAAACTGTGATTTTGTAAGTAAAACTGACACTTACACTGTCCTTAACTGCAAGCACATACCATGTAAGTAGGCAGTAGTATGATGAGTGACTGAACTGATTGGAAACAGAGTAAATGACATTTCAGTTTCATTTTTGAAACACATTCTTTTCTACCTTTTAGGCATGTATTCCTAATAAATATCTATAGCAGTGATTCTCAACCTTTTTTTTTGTTACAGTACACTTTTAATAATTTAGAAATTTGGCGACACATGCAGTTACTATGGTAAGTACCCCAGGACAACCGGTGACATCGTAACAGTGATTTTTAAACACAGTTGGTTATTTAGGTAACATTTTCTAAATGCCTCGGTAACTACCAGCAGTTACCGGTAGCACTGGTTACAATTTCCAAATGCGCCCTAGGAAGGTAGAACCAATTGAACTACTTGTCTGACGTTGCTTATGTATGAGTATTCACAGTGGCAACACACTTCAAAAATCTTGTGGCACAGTGGTTGAGAATCACTGGTCTACAGGCTTAGTCAAGTCTCTTCTTTTTTATTATAATGTTTTTGATTATTGCCATAATAGTAATTTTCTGTGGTAAATTTCCTCAGGACTTTTAATTTCCCCTGAGCCTTGTTGATGCAGTTGGACATATTCTATATCTCTGCATCCCACTCCAAAAGAGTAAAATAAATTTTTTAGTTAATAACTAAAACATTTTGTTTATATTAAAAAATATAGATTTGAAAATTATGGTTTTCACATTGATTATAAATATTTGCAAATTTTAATTTAATTTAGAATTTAAAATATTTGATGGTAAACCATAGCTTACTATGTGGAATGATCTGGATTGATAAGGCTAGCCATACATCTGTACAGAAATCCACCATTGCCATTTTATGAAACACAGACATTGGAAAATGAAAATAAAGGACAAATTTCATTCTTTCTTGTTTGAATAAAGGACAGGGACAGTTTAGCTAAAATAAAGGATGTCTGGCAATTTTAGAACATACCTACATGGTCAGAAGGCAGGCATGAAATTCTAACACAGTGGTGGGTATCTTTCACCCATTGTGTTAGATTAGTAGTTGTTATATGTTGCTTTGTCAAAATATGACAACAAAATTATATGGCATTTGCTTGGGCTTAGTATCCATTGTCTGTCCAATGCCTTTTTGGGACAACTGATTCCACTTAATAGTTATTTGGTGAGTATCTTAGATTGTTGTCAAAAAGTGGATGACTGATGCAATTGTATAATCTGATTTTTCATTTTCATAGTACCGAATGGTAATTTGTTGCATAGGATCTGAAAGAGGTGTTTGCCTCATGGCATTTTAGAGCTCTACACTACCCCTTGGTGAAGAAGGAATTAACTGTGCCAGTTTTGCTACATTTTATATGTGCTATTTGCTGTTATAGTTTATTTATTTGCTTTTTTGCTACAGGAACAACTTTCATTGGTTGTTGTTGCTGGCAGATTTTTTATTCTTGACCCATAATGTTTTGTGTTGTGTTTTTTTGGCTTTACATAAATATTTTTCTTTGCATATGCATGTTATGAAGGTATCATTAAAATTTGTTTATTGGTTATTTTTGTCATCATTATTAGCTTGGAAGTCATGGAACAAACTTTATTAATTTTAAGGTTGTATCTGGTAGTATTGTTTATTAATTTTTTTTTTAATTATTTAACACAAAAATAATATCTAAATGCATGGGATTGCTGCCTTCCATAAAACACTATATTATTCTTTAAAAACATACAATAAACAAAAATATGAGTCAATAAAAAGGCATAAAATGATAGACAGATACAAATATATATATAAACTAGTGTAAATATGATATATACAAATAAAATAATATAAAATATAGAAAGAAACATAAAAAAATGTAGTATATAAGCACAACAGTAAGATAGATTGTAAAAATAAAAGTAAAAATTACAATGGAAAATATTTATACTATTTTACATTGTAACTTCAAAATTATTAAAATCATGAAACAAAAGTTGTTCAACAATAAAAACTGTTGTTTGTGGCATGATAAAGGATGAATGTCTTGTTAAACTAAATCTAAAATTTGCTAAAACTAGACAAGAAGTGTGTGTCAGAAAATATTTTGTGGCAAAGTAATCTGTTAAAATACTTATTAATAATTTTGATCAGTTATTATTTTATATTGTAATTTAAATTCAAGGCATTCTGATCTGACTCTTGCCACTTTACTGGAATCAGTATATGGAAAATGTTTCTAAAATTAAATAGCAATATTAATAAATACAATAAATCACATTAATCAAACAATAGGTAAAAACTTTTACTTTTCTTATAGATAGATGTTGTTATCTATAATTTGATTACTGTTTTAAATCAAATCAGAAGTGAAAAAATAAATCAGTACTGAAAATATAAGCTGCTTTGAGTCTTGAACATCATTAATTTTAAAAATACATTTTTCTTACTTTATGCAGTCATATTTCTAATGCATTCATATGAACAAACGGTAACAAGATAATTTTCAAAGATTTTGGTTTTTATTCCTTGTCTGTTGATATAAATATTAATCTTTTTCTGTTTGCATAAATAAAAACTTTGGATGTTTTCCAAATGCAGACTGTATAATTATTTTATTGGCATAAAAATGTGAAAACATTAATAGCATTTTCCTGTAACTTTATATAGTTTGTAAGTCTTATCTAAGGCTGATGCTTTCCTGTTTTGTAAGCTAGATTAAACTTACTATTTTGCTTTCTGATGCTAGTTCTTTAATATATTCTTTTTCTGAAAAATTTTTGTTATTTTATAATCTTATTGTTTAACATTTCAAGTAATTTATCTTCCTGATTATTATAATATAATTTATATCAAGGATACAACTTGGTAAAAGGCAACTGTCAGGTGATAAATCTGAAATATAAGAACTTCTATTATAGTACCTAAATTTACAGTCTGATAGTTGTTTGTGAATTTGCAATATTTGTGTGTTTACAGAATTGAAATCATTATAAAACAATTCAAAATAAATAGAAATATTAACTAATTATAAAATTCTGTTAATCATTACATAAATATCTTTATGTTGAAAATAAAGTGAATGTGGATAAGTCCAGTGTCTAGTGCCAATACTTCATGTCTCAAAATATAACATTACATAAATATTTTTGAAATCTTTTATTCTTAACTTCTCCAATTCTAATATCAGAAAAGTTAAAATTTGAATATTTGAGAATGAAGCTAAAATGTTTTCCAATCATTACAGAAAATAATTAGAAAATATTTTTTGTAATGATAAACAGGATTTCTAGATTTGTTTAGTAAGTTAAGGGATCAAAACATCAGTATTATTTATGAAATCAAATACAGTAGAGCGTCGATAAGTGGAATGGCCGGAAAGTGGAATGATTTTCAGTCGGACTGTGTTGTGCTGAATCGAATGTTTTTGATACTAAATTTACTTCTAAAGTATAATTTTCATGTTTTTTATATTCTTTAATATATTTATTTTGTTTGTACAAAATGCAGAAATAATTTTTAATGATACGATAGCCTCGATGATTATTATAAAAATTTTCGTTAGGCTTAAAATCGACGAAAATTCAACACGAAGCGACACGCAACGGAGAAAAATTCAACAGGAAGCGATACGCAACGGAGGAAAATTTGAACATCGGACAGGTTAATGTATTTTTTCGTACAAAGTCGGAAACTGAAACAAATCATTAACTGGAAGGACCCAGTCCCAATTGGTTCCACTTATCGACGCTCTACTGTATAATTTATACTTTTATATTAAGACCAAAGACTGAATTTATGTAGTGCCTCTCCTACGTGGTATATGTCTTTATCCTTATTTTACAATATACACTGCTGGCCATCCAAAATGCAACACCAAGAAGGACCAGAGATATCACAACCAAATTTATTTGGGAGATAACACATTGTACAAAGATCAAATGATTAAAATACAGTCTCTTGTGAAGTGAGGAAGATGATGGAATCAGTATGGAGTGTTGCCGCCATTGCTGGCTATAACGCTGCTACACGCCTTGGCATTGAGTCAAAGAGGCTTTGGATATGTTGTTGGGGTATAGCATTTCATGCTGCTTCCACATATTGCCAAAGTTGATCTGGTGTAGCAGTGGGTGGTATATCCTGGGCCAGTTGTTCTGCAATCATCAACCACACGTTTTCTATAGGTGAGAGATTGGGAGAACAAGGAGACCAAGGCAGCAATGCAATCTGATGGGCAAAGAAGAAGTCTTGAGCAATGCGTGCCACGTGTGGTCGCGCATTATCCTGTTGGAATGTGGCTGTTGGCAAGCTCTGAAGGTATGGGAGGACAACAGGCTGCAACACCTCAGAGATATAGCGCTGTCTAGTCAGTGTACCGGCAATGCGTACTAGGGGGGTGCGGGAGTGGAATCCAATACCACCCCAAACCATAGTACCGGGTCTAAGACCAGTATGGCAATGCATAAGGCAACAGTTCAGCACTCTCTCACCACGGTGTCTCCAGACTAATCGACCATCGTGGTGTTGCAGGCAGAAGCGGGATTCATCAGTAAAAACAATGTCGTTCCATTCGGTTGTCCACGTTTGTCGTTCATTGCACCATTGCCGGTGCAAACACCTGTGGTTTTGACTCAGTGGTAAACGCTGCAATGGACGTCTTGCTGACATTCCACTCTGCTGCAAACAACGTCGAATGGTACACGTGGACACTGATTGTTGCGCGACAGACTGAATTTGTTGTGATATGGTTTGTGATGTGGAACAGCGATCCATCACTGCCATGCGCACGATATGCCTGTCGTCATGTGCAGTGGTGCAACAAGGTGGATGCAATTGGTCCCGTCGGTCTGTCGTTCCTTCCTGCATCCAACAGTTACGGATCCGCATCACAGTTGCTTGGTTACGTCCGACACAATGGGCGATTTCTCTGAAGGATAATCCGCAATCCCTGTAGGCAGTTATTCTTTCTCGGTCGAACTCAGAAACGTGCTCGAAAGGTGCTCATTTTCTTCTGTGTGGCATACTGAAGCTGCTTACGCCAAAAAAACGCACGAAAGAACAATTCCAGTACTTCAAAACGGCCTTCTATTCTCCCTTTATATAGCACTTACAGGTGGCACAACAAACACCCGTGATGTGCATCTGCACTGAAATGCTAATCATTTGCATATCTCATTGCCGCAAACGCATGGTGCAAATTTTACTTGATTTGGACCCTTCCTTCGGGGTGTTGCATTTTCGATGGCCAGCAATGTAATTTAAAAATGATTGAATATATCTTTTATGTAGTTTGAATTATTTAGGTTTTTATGATTTATTTATAAAATGTAAAACGTTTCAAAACAAAAATATTTTCACAATCTAGCAATAACTCCCCTCGATGTGGGTTCCTGTCCGTGGTGAGGGGACCTCCCAGAGATGGTTTAGAAACTCTTTTTTACCATCCCTGGGATCTGAACGCCCACCCACGTGTTTGCTGTGCGTGTGACCTGTATGCCGGAAAGAGGGATCCTGGTAGTTGAGGGCAACGTATTGTCCCCAACACACTGCTTTGGCCCCTGCTTTGGATAAACGGGAGGCTCAAATCAGGCTCCGTTTGAGTCAATTGGCTGGTCGCTGAGTCATTCTTGACCTCGGCCTGGAGTCAACCGATCGATGCAGACCGGCGGACACGTCAGACAAGATGTGCTCTTCTTGACTGCATTGTGAGGGTATAGCTCCTGGGAAACCCTGGTGCGACGGTCTATGGGAGTCTCTCATGTGACGGAATCCCCCTGTTGGGCCCCATGGTGGGTGGGGTCACTAGGAGCTGAATATGAACTCTTAAATATGGATTCCAAAAACCCAAAACAAGTGACCAAAGAAAAGACCTCCAGCCAACCTGCTTAGTTAATAGTGCATGCAACTGGAGAAAAACCCCTCGTTGAGTGTTCTCCTTTTTTGATTCAAAAATTATTCGAATCAACTATTGGGCATTTAAAAAAAACGCAAAAGTTGAGGTCAGGGGATCTACTAGTAGAAACAGCCTCTCCTCAACAAACAGCAAAGCTTTTGTCAATAAAGACTCTTGGAGACGTGGGAATATCAGTCACACCACACGAAAGTTTGAACTCATCACGAGGTGTGATATCTGAGTTTGACTTGATGTCTGAAGACGAATCAGACATTCAGATCGGCCTCTCGGACCAAGGTGTCACTTCTGTCCGATGCATTTCGATCCATCGAGACGGCAAGTTGATACCCACAAAACATTTAATTCTCACGTTCAACAACCCAGCATTGCCATCCTTTGTTACAGCTGGATATCTGTGCTGCGTAGTTCGTCCGTATATTCCAAATTCGCTGCGTTGCTTCAAATGCCAGCGATTTGGACATTCCCAGACCTATTGCCGAGGCAAAAGCTTATGTGCACAGTGTGGAACTGAAAGACATGACAGTACTGAATGTAAAAGTACTCCACACTGTGTGAACTGCGAAGATGCCCATCCTGTTTACTCTCGGAAATGCCCTGCATGGCAAAGAGAAAAAGAGATTCAACGGGTAAAAGCTGTGAAAAACATCTCATATCCAGAGGCTCATTGCATGGTCATTCCAAGTGCACCTTTGCAACAAAAGACATTTGCTGCCATGTTGAAATCTACTAAGACATGTGGGGTTCAAACAGATATTTCTGTATCCCCAAGCGAATCTCTTACCTGCCATGCAAGATGCTTATTGGTCCCATCTACACAATCAGAAGAAAAGGAGAAGACAAAGACTAAAACCTCCGTAAGTAAATCAGGGGTAACAACCAGAAATGTGGGTTCTAAAAAAGCCAGTTCTAAAGAACCCACTTAACAAACAAAGAGTGAAAGCAGCCCTTTCTAAAGTTTCAAAGAAATCAGAAGCTCAATCTGTGAGTGAGGCCGCGACTCCACTAGCCGTAAAAGTGCCGTAAAACTCCTCACCGTAAAAGCTTTTAATCGCGTGACCATGATATTTTACGCCTGAGCAGGTCGTAAAACCAACGTAAAAGCGAGTTGAGCAGTGTTCAACTCGCTTTTACGTTGGTTTTACGACCTGCTCAGGCGTAAAATATCATGGTCACGCGATTAAAAGCTTTTACGGTGAGGAGTTTTACGGCACTTTTACGGCTAGTGGAGTCGCGGCCTGAGTTTTCTGACATATCTGAAAAAGAGCCTAATACGGAGGTTACAAAACCAATGTCACCTCCAAAAGAGAGACCCCCTGTTAAATTAAAAAGGGATACCCTCGCAAAGAATGCTGCCTCAAACACATAATGGATTATAAAATAATCCAATGGAACTGTCGTGGTTTCCGCAACAACTTCTCTGACATTAAACACCTGACATCATCTACCTCATCTCTCTGCGTGGCACTCCAGGAAACACATTTGAAATCTGGAGAAAGAATTTCTTTAAAAGGATTCGATCTCTATCCGTAAGGATGATGACAGCCACAACCGCGCCAGTGGAGGTGTGGCTGTACTGGTTTCAAACCGCATCCCGTCCTTACCAGTACAAATAACAACAGAGCTGCAAGCTGTGGCAGTCAGAATTTCAATTGGCGTAACTGTCACAGTTTGTTCCATATACTTGCCACCAGATGTCAGAGTCAATGACGATGAATTGGATGCCTTGGTTGAACAGCTGCCAACTCCATTCCTTTTACTAGGTGATTTCAATGGCCACAATCCAATGTGGGGCAGTCCCGACATCAATTGTCGTGGCAGGGCCATTGAGAGATTTATAGGCAATCACCAACTGTATATATTTAATACCAGAGAAGTGACATACTTCCATGCCCCAACAAGAACATTCACTGCCATTGATTTATCATTAGCTAGTCCAAACTTGTTTTCAGCATTTACATGGGGGGTTGGATCTAATCCACTCTCTAGTGACCACTTCCCAATATTTCTAAAATACGAGGCAGAGAAAGCTGTGAAACAGCCCGTCCACCACGCTGGAAACTTGAAACGGCAGATTGGCCTGAATTCTCCTCTTTGGCTAAAATCACTGAGGAAATGGTCAATACTGCTGATATCAATGATGCAGTTGAAGCCGTCACATCGAGTATTATTCAGGCAGCTGAAAAAACAATGGGGAAAACATCAACCAGATATCCGAAGCATCCGAAACCATGGTGGGATCAGAATTGCGAGGCAGCATTTAAAAAACAAAAGAAAGCATGGGGGATTTTCAGAAGATACCCCACTGCTAACAATTTGGTTGCTTTTAAAAAAGCAAAGGCAAATGCCAGAAGAATCAGAAGGCAAAGCCAAAGGGATTCTTGGAGGAAGTATGTATCTCAGCATAACATCTTCCACCAGCTCAAAAGCAGTCTGGGATAAAATCCATAAAATTAATGGGAAATATGCTTCTCACTCCCTGTCCATGTTGGAAAATAATGGCACAATAATCAGTGATATACAAGGTATTGCTGATTTGTTGGGTGAGACGTTTTCCTCTTCATCCAGCAATATTATGTATACAAGGGATTTTCAGGTTTATAAAGCCCAAAGTGAAAAACAGTACTTAAACTTTCACTCCTCATCTAATGAGGAATATAATGTGCCATTCACCAGAATCGAATTACATAGAGCGATGTCTCGCTCGGGGAATACTGCTGTAGGCCCGGATAAAATCCACTACAGCATGATTAAAAATCTGTCAGACAATTCCCTCAGTAATCTTCTGAATCTGTTTAACAGAATATGGACAGAACATACTTTTCCTGACTCTTGGAGGCTATCTATCATTATTCCCATTCCCAAGCCAGGTAAAGACTGCAAGAATCCCTCTAATTACAGACCAATCTCTCTTACGAGTTGTCTCTGTAAACTTTTTGAGAGAATGGTAAACGGACGTTTGATGTTCCTCTTAGAGGAAAAGGATTACTTTTCACCACATCAGAGTGGATTTCGTAGGAACAGAAGTACCACGGACAATTTAGTAAACCTTGAAACATCTATACGCGAAGCGTTTGTTAGACGACAGCACTTAGTGTCTGTGTTTTTCGATATAGAGAAGGCCTATGATCGCTGCTGGCGATACGGAATACTCCGTGATCTGCACCAATTCGGATTGCGGGGTAATTTGCCAATTTTTATAAAAAACTTTCTACGGAATAGAAGATTCCAAGTCAGGATGGGCACAACTTTATCTAGGCTTTACACACAAGAAGAAGGTGTTCCTCAAGGTTCTATTTTGAGTGTGACTCTGTTCCTAATTAAAATTAACAGCATAGCTAAGTGTCTCCCTCCCAGTGTGAAACACTCTCTGTATGTGGATGACTTTCAGATCTCCTGCCAGTCTAGTAATATGAGTTTTATTGAGAGACAACTGCAAACCTCTTTAAATCGCATAGACAATTGGTCCAAGACCAATGGTTTCAGTTTTAACGTAGAGAAGACCTCGTGCATCCACTTTTGCCGAAGGCGATGGTTTGCACCTGGATCCCTGAAATTTACCTAAATGGAGTGAAAATCCCAATGGTCAATGAGGCTAAGTTTCTTGGTGTTGTGTTCGACCATAAATTGACGTTCCTGCCACACTTGCGTAATTTGAAGAGTAGATGTTTAAAAGCTCTGAACCTTTTAAAGGTACTCTGCTGCTCATCCTGGGGAGCAGACAAATGTTCTATGCTCAGGATTTATAGGGCCCTTGTCTGCTCTAAGCTGGATTATGGATGCATTGTGTATGGCTCTGCGCGAGAATCTACTCTTCGGATGCTGGATCCAATCCACTATCAAGCATTGCGTTTGTGCACTGGTGCATTTCGAACTTCTTCCTGTTCAAAGTTTGTATGTGGATGCTCATGAGCCTCCACTATCTCTTAGGAGAGAACAGTTGTCTCTTTTTTATTACATTAAACAGAGATCTCAGAATAAACTTTCAGCTGATTGTTCAGATACACAGCTGAAAAGACTATTTGCAGCTCGTTCAAGTAGTGTCCCTACATTCGACATAAGAATGGAGAATGTAAGCAGCACGATTGACCTGGACACAAGCAACATTTCACAGGTTGAGGTTAATAGTATTTCACCTTGGTTAATCCCAGTGATAAATGTTGATTTAAGCTTAAAGCAGTTCTCAAAAGAAACCACCCCAGACTACGTCTATAGACAGCACTTCGCAGAAATTCAACATCATGACAGGAATTTAATTCCTATATACACCGATGGATCTAAATCGGATGACTATGTTGGCTTAGCCTTTGTTTGCCAGGATGAAATCGTGGCAGAACAAATAGCATCGAATTCTTCCATTTTTACTGCGGAGTTGCAGGCTATTTATTTAGCCCTAAAGTATATAAATAGGAAAGGTCATCGTTGCTGCGTGATTTACACTGACTCAGTTAGTGCACTCCAGGCTTTGATCTCGTACTGAACCTAGTTCTCACTCCATAGTGATTAAAATTCGTAAGCTGATTTGCCATCTTTTTGCGAGGAATTTCTCTATAAAATTTTGTTGGGTCCCAGGCCATGTAGGTATAAGAGGAAATGAAGAAGCTGACGCAGCTGCAAAGTCAGCAAGTCCTTCTCAGCATACAATGTTATCGAAGGAGGTGACTTGAAGCTAGTTGTTAAAAAACGACTAGAGGAGAGATGGCAAAATGTGTGGAATGCACAAGTCCACAATAAACTACACGAGATCAAACCTATGATAGAAAATTGGACACAGAAGAAACCTATGACAGGAGATCTGAGGTCATTCTTACTCGTTTGAGAATTGGACACACTCGACTGACTCATCAATACCTTCTGAAGGGTGATGACCAGCCTGTGTGTCAGTATTGCAATTGTACTGTAAGTGTTAAGCACATACTGAGCAATTGCACTGCCTCTGAAAGGATTTGTAGGCAGCATTTTGGAAATGCAAGTTTTAAAGAGATTTTGGGCCAGAGGCCAAATGTTGATAAATTATTGAACTTTCTAAAAGTCACAAATATTTATAAACAGATTTAATTGTTTATTTATTTCTATTTACACCTTGTTGCTATATACAGTCAAACCTGTTTTTATGCGGTGGATAGGGACCGCATAAAAAAAAATCGCACGAAACTTCACGAATGGCTGTAAAAAATAGTTTTCGCAACACAATTAAAAAATATTTTTTTTTATGCGGTCAACAGGGACCGCATAAAAAATGTTTCACATAGAAAATAACTCAAAACCGTACGAAATAGAATTTATTGACAACAGATGTCAGCACTTGACTGCATCGTCTGGTCTATCGTCTGTTTTACATATTTTTGTCCAGGTGGTGTTTTGTTGACTTAAAAAGTAAATTATTTCATTTTTTGCATATTCATGCAATAATATTACTATAATAAGTGCATTTATGCTATAATAAGTTTATTTAGCTATAATAAGTCAACGTGAGACATGACAAATCGCACAAGACTAGTCGCCAACTATACCGCACAAATAAAAAATCACATTAAAAAAATCGCACAAAAAAAGACCGCATAAAAACAAGTTAGACTGTACATTTTAATTGTTATATATTTTTGTTATCAGCTCTTTGTTTTTTGTTCCTTTCTGTTGTTTTATTTTATTCTATTTATTATTGTTATTTATTTATTTATTTATACCATGTGTTGTGGCGCAGCTTGGCCTGTGTGGCCCTTGTGCCAAAAAACCTTTACTAACCAACCAACCTAGCAATAACTTTTCAATCATATTCAGGTACAGAACATTAACAATTATTTGAAATTTATCTAGTTTAATTGGTTTCTTGTTTAAATATGAAATTTAAATTGTATTATAATATGCATTCTTGATGTCTTTTGTCTGAGAGATTTCTTGGATATTTTTCAACATTCCAATGTTACTTATCAATAAGTTTTCTGCATGATGCATCTTTAAGACTCTTAGCAAAAAATAGTTTTTTTCCCCCCACTTCTATCTATTCCCAATCTTCTCAGTTCAGTTTCTCTTCCTAGTTCTCTGACATTATCATTTATAACTTATTATCCATCCATCTGTTTTAAGGGGATCTACTTGGTCTGATGTGTTTCATTTCTTTTATGCAAGTTTTTTTAGCTTTCTTGTTTTTCATGAGATTTAACACACAGACTCTGTTGGTCTTTAACTTGTTTAGATGAAATATATAATACAGATGGTTTGTCACCATTGCCACACCATTCATCGCACCATTGCCGGTGTAAACACCTGTGGTTTTGACTCAATGGTAAACGCTGCAATGGACGTCTTGCGGACTGCACCATTTGGCAATATGTGAAAGCAGCAAAGATGTTAAGAGGGTATAGTTCCTTGTTTGTTCTAATTATCCATTTATTAATTGTAAAATGTTTGGCCTTTTTAAAGATTTAACTTAAATAAATGATTTTGCAAAATATTTTATTTTCATCTGTACTATAGCTATATAATGTAGTCAAAAATATTTATTAATGGTGCATACACACTACACTATATGGTTTATTTGCAATGACTGCTGATTGTTGTTTTGAACTGTCAATGTAAGAACACCTGTATTTTAGACAAGTAAACAAGTTCATTGTAGAATTGAGGAAATACAGTAATGATAGGATTATAAAATCCATTTTAAAATTTAAGTTTATCTTTAGAAATAATTTTTGGATATATTTTGCTTTAATTTTTGTTTTAATAAACCTAGAAAGTTAAAATCAAAATTTAACATTTGTAATTGCATGCATGGAAAACTAGAACTTCTTAAACTAAGTTTCACAAACATTTGCCAATGGACGTTCCAATGTTATTCAACCTGAATAACACCATTTAAAATGGCCAAAAACATTTGTTCTCCTATCTTATGGATTAAAACTGCTAGAAAAATAAGTGTGAAAGGGTTTTGTGAAACTTTGAACATTTATATTTGATTCAAACTTTCTAATAAATTTAGATATTTAAATAATAATAATATATTTTTTTTAATCCAGTTTTATATATTCTATAATTTAAAAAATATATCTTTTTTACAGAATAGCCAATTGTTAGTATTACAATTACTATGGAAGAGCATTTACTTCCAAAAGAACAGCAAGAACATCAATGGGGTGAGAGTTCTGCATTCATCAAAGTCCATCCAGAGGTATATATTTTTAAGAATAAAATTATAATTTAAGAAATTATCATATATACAGTAAATTCTCATTAGTGTCAACTCCCATGAGCTCCCTGTAAGAGTTGACATTAACTAATAATACTATAACCATAAATACTAACGTCTACAAAAAACCAAACAACGGTGCGTTATCTCATAAAAAATGCTTGTCACTAACGTTTTAAAGAAGCTTTACTTGGAGATTGCTAGGAAGAGGCAAGTCAGCATCACCTATAGAAGATGCCCTAATATATATCTGCTGCTTTGTAATGCGAAGGATACTCCCAACCAAGACAAGCTATCTGAAGTGTATTCCATCTCGCTAAAAGATCACAGATGTGAAGAAGATTTATTATACATCGGCTCCACAAAATGATCATTGGGAGCGAGAATTAAAGAACATAAAGTGGACATCTGCCACAAGAGATTTACAATCGCTTTAGCACGTTATGCCACAGATCCGGATATACAGCCAATTTCTTTGACGAGGCCAAGAACATCCACACCACACCCTTTACACACCATTTGCGATGGGATGAGGCAATTTATATATACAAAACCGCCCTAGATTATAAATGTACTAACAGTAAAGAGGAGTTATCATTATTTGTAGCGTGACAAACGCTTATATACGATGGATGATAATACAGAAAAGTTTCTACTTCCGAGGAAGGCGCATGCGCATCGATGATGACATCCACACGAGTTTTCTTTCAAATCTTTTTTCAGAGCTCTTTCAAAAAGTGTTCCATCGAACGTTTCTTGCAATTTGTCCATTTCTCACCTGAAGAAGAACTTTATGTTCGAAAACATTAGTGACAAATGTTTTTTATGAGCTATAATGCACCGTTTTTTTTTTGGTTTTTTGTGGACATTAGTATTTATTTATTGTGGTGTGCAGTTGATGTTTTAATACTAACCATATGAATATTATGCAGTTTTAGCCACAAAGAAAGTTACACTCCAAATAAATGTTGCCAACTTGTGGAAATTTTTGAATTAAACAAGAAAAAGGAAAATTTTACTTTAATTTATCTTTTATTACCATGAAGAAATAGAAATATTAGAAATGTGAATCATGTTAATACTTTTTTAATCCAGAGGATGAAACTATACATTCTCAGCACATGTTGCCTTAGTTAGCAAATGCCATTTTGTAAATTGGAGGGAAATTGTTATTTAATAAATTGCAATTCTATTCCAGTTCTTTAATACTAATTTTAGATTAAATGATTTTGATCTGATTCTTCAATTAAATTAAAAACATTGTTATTAAATGTGAGCTCTTCAAAAAGATGTAATTTTGATGATAAATTTTTAAAGTAAGTCTTTTGATACAGAAATCTGTAATTTACAGATCTTTATATAAAAAACTTATTTTAAAAATTCAACTTTTAGTAGTTTTATATTTCTCCACTTCAAAATATTGATATGAAATGGAGAAATATAAAAACTATTAGAAGGTGAATTTGTTAAAAGATTAAACTTTTTGAAGAGATATGGAACAAAGTAAGAAATACAAAGGATTTTGATAACAAACAAGTGTTTCCAAACATAAATAAATTAGCTGATTTAATTTTAGTGCTTTTACATTCAAATGCCAAAGTTGAAAGGATTTTTTTTATTTTTAAGGATTGTAAGTGATGTAAAATTTGAGAAATTACACAAAACTTTCAGTAAATGAGGTACTAATTGCAAATGAATTGGATTGATGGGATAAGACAATGTAAACTTGTGGGCAATCTTCCAAGGAGCAAATACTGCATGAAAATTTTCTATGGGAACTGGCCCCTCTGTTTAAGATGTTAAATGCGTGAAGGGATTTACTTCCAGAAAATTTTTTGGTCCATCCTGTTGGGCAGGTGCAAATTAGGGGTCATATTCCAGTTTTTGGTAGTTTTATCCACTTGGCCATTGGAGAGTCCTAAAATAACAATCAACTAGGTCAGCAGTTTACAACCTTTTTTGACTTGCATACTTTCTGACAGCCTATTTTTCTAAATTTTATTTTTCATTTCCATTGAGTTTTATTTTGTATATTTTAAAGATATAATTAAAAGTAGTTTTATATACTTATTAAAATATTTATATTGTAACTTCTTTGAATGAATATCTTTAAATAATAGTATAAGTGTGCTATATTATTATCATCATCTCACAAAACTTTTCAAATTATGATGTGAAATGTTTCAATAACTATGCACATGTAACCATTCATGGTGTGATAATGAAACATTGAAAAAAACGGAAAAAACAAACGTTTTTGAACTCCTTCTGGGCTCTGCATCAGGTTCTCAACCGTTCCTAGATGGATATTCGATTAACGAATGCCATTTAAATAACAGTTCGATCATAAGTTTGAAACGATTTACAAAAAACTAGGTTGCGCATGCACAACAAGTCGGCCTGTCTGGTTAGTACAAGTGGCTAGAGCATGCTGTGAGTCAACTCTTGCCAAGCCAATGACAAAACCATCTCTTTAAAATTTATGCACATGGTTGTGATGGAGGGTTTAAAGATGTGCATAGCCTCTAACCATTTGAGGTGTTCATTGGGAGGTGCAGTGAGTAAGAGATTGGCCTGGGTAAAGTTGGCTACTATGTCTGGATCTGTTACATAAGTAGCGAGGGCAGTGGAGGTTCTCCCGTGACGAATATCTGCCTGATGTTCTTGTATTCTGACGCCCATGGGCCATTTAGTAGAGCCTCCTGAAAGCAATTCGTACCTGGCGTTTCCTGGCAACCTTGGCGCATACAGATCTTAGGAACAGATTAAAGGTGATGGGGATGCGTTCTATGTGTTCTGGTTGGTTATCAATTGGCTGGTCTATCTCCTGTGCATTTTTCAAATGTATACATTGATAACATTGTATCAGCTTATGTATATCTTTGTGATAACCATGTTCTGCAGCTATGCGTTCTATAGACGCTAGTTCAGTATCGCAAGCTTGGGTGTTAGAAAAATGTGTAAAGGCTCTTCTGATTAAGGCTTTAAAGGCTGCAGTCTTGTATGAAACTGGATCACAGGATCCTACCAGAATGTATGACGACATAGATGCTGACTTATGATACACCAAAGTGTGGATGCTTGAGCTTTCCACTCTGATATTTATATCTAGGAAGTGGACTTCAGTAAGGTCGGATTGTTCTATTTCCAGTGTCAACCCATAGGGATTATTGTTAAAAGAATTGACCAAGGCTGTTACATCTGGTACAGTTTTCCAAAAAATAATATCATCATCAATATACCTCCTATATAATCGGATGCTGGTGAGGAATTGAGGGAGAGCCTTGTTCTCTAACTGTCGCACAACCATTTCACACAGGTCCCCTGAAACCAGGCTGCCCACGGGGACCTTCCTACCTTGTGTATAGATATCATCATTAAAGTGTCATGAAATGTGACACTTACGAAAGGGGCTTACAGGAATACTTATCACTTACCCACTTTGATAGAGTAGAAGAGGGTTTTATTGATAAGCTACATTCCAGAGTGAAGTGTTTCGCCCGTACCAATCTTGCTAAACACTTAGCACTTGATAACTTAGCCGTTGACTCCCCTGACATCCCTAAATTTTTTGCCTTTGCAAAGACACACAAACTGGACCAACAGCTCCGCCCAGTCGTAGTAAGCTAGAGAAAGCTGTGCACACTTTTCTCACTCCTCATTTGGAGGGATACTCTTACACCATCGCTAACCCAGTGGAGCTTATAACACAATTGAAAGATTAAAAGAAGTCACCTCCCCTCGTTACATCATGGTGTTGGACTTTAAGTCCCTCTACCCCTTTATTGAACTCCCTCCTGCTTTCTGTGCACTCAGGGACATCTTATTTTGTATTGTTGAGGATCACTCATTACACAACAAAGTGCTAGAAATGGCACACTTAATTTACTATAATTTGGTGTTCCAATTTAATGGCGATATCTACACACAAGGTAGGGAGGTCCCCATGGGCAGCCTGGTTTCAGGGGACCTGTGTGAAATGATTGTGCGACAGTTAGAGAACAAGGTCCTCCCTCAATTCCTCACCAGCATCCGATTATATAGAGGTATATTGATGATGATATTATTTTTTGGAAAACTGTACTGGATGTAACAGCCTTAGTCGATTCTTTTAACAATAAACCCTATGGGTTGACACTGGAAATAGAACAATCCGACCCTACCGAAGTTCACTTCCTAGATATAAATATTAGAGTGGAAAGCTCAGGCATCGGAAACTGGAAATTTGAAAATTAGAATAAAACCAGAAAATATTTATAGAACACCTGAAGAAGACCCTAAAAAGTGGGTCAAAAACATTAGTGATGCATTCTGATTACCTGCAAAGCTACAAGGTTAGTGAGATGTATTTAAATTATGATATAAAAAATAATATAATAAAATGTTTGTAGGTACAATAAAAATTAAAAATATTAAAATGAAATTTTAAAAAATTTGAGATTTCAATCCAGAACACCACAGAATATGCATTTGGAGGCCAGAACACAACCACTACATCACCCACTCTTATGAATATGTTTTCACTAGAGCTTATAAATCCAACAGCTTAAAATTGGTTCTTTTCCTTTTCAAAAATGCTTGATTCCAAGCATTTTTGAAAAGGAAAGGAACTAATTTTAGTTTACATAAAACTAAATCTATACATAAATATATGTTTAGTTTTATGTAAACTTTTGTTTTAAACATGAGATGTCTAAAAGTCAGGTAGTCATTTGGAACACTTTCCTTCTAAGTTCAGTTTTGTTTTTGAAGTCAAAACTATTTATTTGGAACTTAAATGTGTTTAAACCAGGGGTGTCCAAACTGCGGCCCAACGTAAGTTGCAATGCGGCCCAATGAACGTGTAAACAAAACTGACAAGTTTATTTTATTTATTTATTTATTTATTTATTTATTTCAACAGCATCGACTACAAAAAAGAAGTTTCACAAAGCCGTAAAACTTTATATATATATACTGTTGAGATGGCTATTTTTGGGCTACTTTTTAGAAAATTTTGCTACTTTTTTTTTGCTCTTTAGCTAACTCCGGCCCATAAATCCATGATTTCGTCCAATGTGGCCCAGAGAATCTGAAAGGTTGGACACCCCTGGTTTAAACCATCTAGGAAACCCTGGATGGTTCAATTACAGATCACTCTCAAATAATAAATTGTTATAAATATTTAGTAATAATAATAAATAATAATTTGTATCATTTCTAAAGTTATCTCTCAGAGAGAACATATTGGCACAAATTGCTTCTTGACTATTCTGTTGTACTCTCTGCATGGGCTTCTTCACTTTTCTAAAAAATTCATAGTTGCAGGAGCTCAAGTCTGGGATATAGGGTGTGCATTTCAAGGTTTTCCCGTTTCCATAGGTAAAAATGTTCGTGTACAACAACCAACAGATGATATTGCGCATTATCATGCTATTGATGGGTTTTTTTAAAATGAACTTTGGTTGTTTTTGGTGGATTGCCGGGTATCGATTTTTACCCAGAAAAATACTTTTTTTTTGTTTTATCTGCAACAGCATGAAACAAAATTAAATCTTCATAGTTGTAAGCAATAATCATGACTAACATCTGCAGGATCTTGTTTGAATTTTCTTGTTCTCGGAGATCATTAATGCCTTTACTTTGATAACTTGCTTTAGTTCAGGTTGATAAACTTGTGCTCATATTTCATCTACAGTTAGGATGCACCTGAGGAAAGTATCTCATTTCCATTTATATTATTCAAGATGCACTGTTGCAGTTATATAGCATTGCCACTAATGCAATCCAACAACACAACAAATCCAACAAATGGAATCTATTTTGATGCAACTTTCCATATATATATATATATATATATATATATATACACTATCCCTTAAAGCATTTTCATGAGTTTTAATCTCAAGATTAATTATTCTTTAATCTACAGAATTACCCTCAATGCATTGTACAAGTGTAAATCTTAGGGATAAACTTCTGGCTAAGATAACTAGCTGATTTTAGGTGGTTAAAATTTATTCTGTACCTTAGTAAAGAAACAAGATGGCTAATCAGCTCTGATTCCAATGTGTAATTTGTATTTAGACTATTTAAATAAATTATATTTTAATAATGGTAGAATATTTTTAAAAAGTTTGTCTTAAATTTTATATAGTAAATTTCAAGAATCTGTTTAGATTTAAAATGCCACAGTTTTATATTAATTATCAAAATTAAGCAAATCTTATTTTATATTGCATAATCATTTTTACTATATAAAGCTGAAAAAATGGGCAGTCTCTTTCTGTCATGGTGTGCCAAAAATGGTCTACTAGGGGCAGCCCTAGCTATTATTTAAATTAACAATATAAATTATTTTATATTTACAGTATAATATTCAGTATATTATTATTTTTATTTGTAATTTAGTATGCCCCAACGACTGCATCATGCCTTTCAACTTGTTTGATTGTAAAATGCATACATTAAAATATTGTAGATAATATCTACCAAAGGTAATATATATTTTTGTATACACTCCAATTTGGCCTGCACTTTTGGTTACTCATTTTTGCTTCTCTATCTTGTTTATCTATGCTTTTGGTAACACAATTATACAGTAAGAATTATTTTTAGTTGTCTGTTTGCCAAGTGCAATGTGCAATGACTGTAGTTTATTCTTTAGATTTGTGATAATGTTTAATTATTATATATAGTTATTAGTATGGACAATTATTCTGTAGTTTAAATGATAACTCATCCAATCAATCCTTATTATAGTTTTCATACTTATATTAAAAATAATTATCGTTGAAAACAACTAGCTGTGGAAATCTGTGCTTTTAGAAGAACTCTTCTCACATGTCCATCTTTGATCAACATTCAGTAAAGGTTTGATTACTTGCATATTGATCTGATTGATACATTAGTAGATGACTTGTGTTCAATAAAAATATTAACTTATACTGAATTAGAAAGAATTATAAAAATTAGCACCTTTTAAACACTCCTTTAAAAGGTGGTAATTTTTATATTAGTAGATGACCATCTGCAGGCATGTATTTTTGTTTACCCTTGTGAAATGCATCAGCCCACTTGGCTGCAGTTCTATAGAGGAAAGCTTTATTCCTATAGGCTTCCTTTACTTTGGCATAAATCGTTACTGACTACTAATCAAGCATGACCTGAATTTGTATAAATGTTCCTGTGTTGTAAGCATAGTTTTGGAAGTTGCACCATTATGTCAACTTCAGTGGTTTCTATTGAGTGCTATAATTACCTAATCAAATATCTATTAAGAGGTAAACACATACTAAGAAATATAATCTCTGTCTAATTTTTGATTTCTTCAGTAGGGTACTGAGATCAGACCTTTACTATTAATTTTGGATATTCCTCGTATTAATATTTGAAATACTATGTATTTGTTGTAAGTTGAGCATTTGAAAATAGTAAATTTTTTATTGTAGAAATATTTGAAACTACTGCATGGATATTTGAAATACATTAAAATTAAATGACAAAAATAATATAGCCTTTACTTTACTCCAACAATAAATATTTCTATAGAATTAATGTTTTCAATCTATTTCACAATTCTTCTTCATGCTTAAAAAAAGAATATAACATATGTGCAAGCAAAATAAATGCAAGTAAGCATTATTTAAATAACTTTGGATTAGACCTACATTAAAATATTTGTCAAGATAAAAAAATATTTGAAGTACATAAAAGTTCTCAGAATGATTCAAAAATATGTATGATAAATACAAATTAGTTTCAAAATTAATGTATTTTCAACAATTAGAACAATACAAAAACTTGATTATCTGAAAGCTTTTGGGAAATGCATTTAAATGCAAGCTTTTTTATGCATTTTTGTTATGTGACTACTATAAAAAATTTAATGGTATAAAAAGAATGATTTTAACTTTTAATAAAGAGTAGCAAAGAGTATAATTAGTAATAAAGAGAAAAACATAAAAAATTAAGAGATAAAATTACTTATTATGATAACCAAACTTATTTAATTTTTAAGTGTTTTTGGCTTAAGAAGAGCCAAAAACAAAATGTTAAATATAATATAGTTATAAAGTATTATATAAAATAGTTATACAAGGAGATGAAACAAAAGTAGAACTCGCAAAGAGTTTAATGTTGCTATGAGTCAGACTTGGTGATAAGCTGGTGGTAAAACAAGCAATTTTGATTTGCAACACCAGTAGAATTGCAGAGTTTGAGTCATGTTGTCATCAAACTTCTTGCATTACTACTAATGAGTTCATATCTATTACATTTTTCTTCTAAGCAAACAGTGTTAATGCTATATATATATTAGAGAGTGATTAATTAATGTAGTGGTTTATTTAACATTCAAAATAAAATAAAATATCATTTTTTTTCTGTAGGAGCCAGAAGAAGTTCTTGTTAGCAGTCCTTCTCCTTCATTAACTGCAATTTTAGAGACTGCATTTAATACTGCTGCTTCTCAATCTTCTTCCAGTCTTCATAATGGTAATTTTACTTTTTTATTTTATTTTTTTAAAATATATTTTTATAAAATGAAGTCGTTTATAGCAAATACAGTCAAACCTGTTTTTATGCGCTCTTTTTATGTGCGATTTTTATTTGTGCGATTTTTTTAATGCGAATTTTTAATTTGTGCGGTATAGTTGGCGACTAGTCTCGTGCGATTCGTCATGTCTTACGTTCACTTATTATAGCTAAATAAACTTATTATAGCACAAATGCACTTATTATAGTAATATTATTGCATGAATATGCGAAAAATGAAATAATTTACTTTTTAAGTCAACAAAACACCACCTGGACAAAAATATGTAAAACAGACGATAGACCAGACGATGCAGTCAAGTGCTGACATCTGTTGTCAATAAATTCTATTTCGTACGGTTTTGAGTTATTTTCTATGTGAGACTTTTTTTATGCGGTCCCTGTTGACCGCATAAAAAAAAATATTTTTTAATTGTGTCGCGAAAACTATTATTTACAGCCATTTGTGAAGTTTCGTGAGATTTTTTTTATGCGTTTTTTTTAATGCGGTCCCTATTCCCCGCATAAAATCAGGTTTGACTGTACTTTTACGAACTGTTTATGCATTAACACATCCGCTATGAACCTTTTAAGTTTGTAACAAATATTTTTATTTCAAATGAATGTTATGATGTCACTTAAGCTGCAACTGATAATAATTGTATTCAAAATTTTTTAAAATTGTAATTTAAATCTAAAAATTAAATTAAATTAAACAGCCTGATGATGGTTGGTAAAGGGAGCTGAAAATGTTTTCTTAAAATAACAATCTTTTTTACTGGTTTTAAAGGTTTGTTGTGGATATGTTTTAGAGAAAAATTTATATATTATAATCTTTTAATATATTTAATGTTTTATTAGAGTTCTTTTTAAAATTTTAAAGATATTTCAATTAAGTATTAAACTATTAATAATTTAATATTAGTAGAAAAGATTGAATTGAGAAAGTTGCATTGAAGAAATTAAAAATAAACATTAAATGAAAAACATTTCACATTGTAGAAATGTAAGAATCTATCAGTTTCTGCTAATACATATTTATTATTATGTTTTGTTTTTATTTGAAATGTAATTTAAATTTTGGTAATATATTTCAAAAAAGGAAATTTTTCCAAATTTGTACAGAGCATGCTACTTAAAGTCAATTTGAAAGTCAGTGTGAGTTATATGTTGATTTGAAATTGCAATTACATGTCTATCCACCATCTTTTCTTTGTCTAAACTTACTAACAAGGGGAACCTGGGAGATTGTCATTACCAATTTCGACAAAATTTTGTAGATGTGTAGTATTTACTCATACTTAAACACTGCCAAATCCGCAGATCCCACTATTCAAGCATTCTTGAGAAAATCATGATTAAAGTTTTTAGAACTATTAATGCCTATGTGGAAGTGCCATTTATGTGTTCTTGGTCTGGCATGATTAGTTAAGACATTGCATGAAGAGCATTAATATGCAAGTTCGAATCTCATACAAGAAATTTTTCTTTTACATTTATAATTTATTCTTATTGTTATTAAATTTGTTGTGTACAATTTTTATGCCATTTTTAATTATTGCATTTTAAATTTATTATTCTTTATAAAATATCAGGGAATTCAAAAATTATTTTTCAATAATTTAAAGTTTTTGACTCAAAAAATATACATGCAATAAATACCTAAAATTACTGTTTCACAAGAATATGACAACATTTCGAGTGATACTTATCATAAAATAATTAAAACATAATGGTTTGGTGATGCACAAATAATCATTGCTATTTCATTTGCAGAATCTTTACATTTTGTTTTAATTAGCAGAGGGTAGAAGACAAACTTCAATAATGTTTTTGAAAATATTTCTTTTGCATGTTATTTGAGATGCAAACAAAGTATATTTTAATGTCATAAAAAACTGGTGCACCCAACTGGTTGAGAATAAGTGAGTGTATTTTTATAGCATCTTCATAATTTGCTATTTCTCTATTGATTTTAAGGAAATAGTGTACTATTGCTCATTGATTCCATAGGACTATTCATATCTCATAAACCAAATACTGTATAAGCAAAAACATTTTCTATAAAAAATTTGTCTGGCATGTTTAATGATTTCATTTATACTGTCCATTATTGGGATCACTGACGAATGAAAAGAGAGAATTCTAGCTGTCAACTTTGGTTGCTTCCCTTTCTACATCAAAGGGAACCTGATGAACTCTAGCAATGCCTTTACCTCTCCAGTAAAACTGAACTGTCCAGACAGAAAGCATAATCTTTGTCTAGTTTTCTTTCGTGATTAGATTAGGCCCATCTACCTTCTAATATATTATACACAGTAAATAATATATATTTTTTTTTTTTGCTGGAAAGAGAACTGATGGTGTTGAGTTGCATATTATAATATCTTCCTATCCTTACATATGAAATGTAATATAAATGTATCGATGTGTATAAGAACCTACATTACGTTAAACAATACAAAATATGATTGTAATGTTATATGTATTTTCTAAATATGGAGTGATCAAAATAAAAAAAATAAATTTTTGATGACTTTAGAAACTATATAAGGGATTCAAACTTGCATATTAATGCTCTTCGTGCAATGCCTTAACTATCATGCCATGCCATGAACGTGTGAATGGCACTTCTGTATAGATATTAATAGTTCTAGAAAAACTTCAATTGTGATTTTCTCGAGAATGCCTGAATAGTGGGTCTTGTGGCTTTGGTAGAGTTTAAGTGCAACTAATACTACACATCACAAAATTTCATTGAGTTCAGTGATGACAAGAGTTCCCCTTGTAAGAGTGTCTTTAAAGAAATCATTAAAATTTTTAATATTCATCTGCTATCATGATTTTTCTGAAAACACTAAACTAACCAGAAAACTGAAGAAAATCACCTTTAATTTTCTTCCATTTTGTAATATCAATCCACATTTTAATCACTATCATTAGACACTTTACTTCTACTTGAACTTGTATCTTGAAAGCTGATTAATTTCTGGTAATTTCAATTTTACATATGATTCTCATAGAATTATTTAGAGGCAGACTGTTTTAGGATATGTTAATTCTCTACAGTAAATAAGGCTTAAGTGATCAATTTTCAAACTTTTGTCATTGGATATTGTAGAATTTATGTACATTTTTAGTAAAATCAAGAACAATGATGATAATGGCAATTACTTTATCTACTGCTTATTTACTCTACATCTAATAGGACAGTTCTTCTCACCAACAGTTATTAGAAAGGTTTATAATATAATTTTAATTGTAATTTCATTTTAAAAATTTTGAAAAGGAAATAAAAATAGCTTGTAATCTCTTTAAACATAATTTGGCTTATCTGATAAATACTTTTATTTTAGAAATAATGCACTTCTGATCTTATAATTTAGTTTTAAGAAATTTCAGCTACACCATAAAAAAACACATTTTCATAAAATTAAAAATGAATGCAATATATTATATCCACTTTTCATTCTTAATGAAAATGATATAATTTAAATTTTTTTAATAACCATGAAATAGGTTAGGCACAAGAAAATAGATATCCAGAAATGTTGAAATAGTGTTTATAATCTTATTGGCTGTAGATTATAAAATAATTAAAATAATACACAGTAATATCACTTTTTTATATTAGATGACTATTTAACAGCAACGGTGTCTTAATCCTTGCTTTAGATCAGTCCAGCAATGTAAAAGTCCACTACTTAGACTTGGAAATTGAGCTAATACATAAGAAAATACAGTAGAGCATCGATTATCCAACTTAATTGGGGACTGGGGTTGGTCGGATAACCGAAAAGTCGGATAACCGAAAGTAGAATACATTATTAGTATAGTGTATTAGGTCTGGTTTAAATACTAGCCTCCTTTTCATGGTCGAGCCAGTGCTGCCAGCTAAAACATGCAAAAATTTAACAAAAATAATATTAAAGTAGCCAAGACATAACCAAATATTGTAGCGCCACATCACTAGCGGACATTTGAATTTGCCGACTAGAACGCGGTCGGTTAACACGTTGACTGCCACGTGACTTTTCACGATTCTGTTGTAAAACGCCAACTTAATTTAATTATATTATATTATTAAAAACTCTAATCAGAGTACATAGTAATAATCAAAAAGCATATAGAATGTGTTTTTCTTAAAATAAAGGTATTACGAATTATCTCGTAGTTGGCTTATGTAACAGAAAGCTCTTCGCTAAAGCCAAACTATGAGTTAATTCGTGCACAGACACGATTCGTCCTGTTACTTCGCTACAGCCAATCAGAGATGTGCGTCTAAATTCATTAGTAATAAATCGGATATAGAGGCGAGCACATCACATTTACGTCTTTTTTGAGAGTGTTATTTTTTATTTATTTCTATAATCAAATTATAAATATCCCAATATGGATAAGAAAAGACCACTGACTAAAAAACAACTTGATTACTACACTAATCTAAGTGATTCAGAATCTGACAAAATTTTTGGTGATGATGGTAACGACAGTAGCAATTATGTACCATCTGAGGATTCAAGTGAGGACAGTGATTATGACGTCGTCTCCGAACCTGGAGATGAGACTATTCTCGAACCTGAAGGCAATGACGATGCGTCTCAAGCAATCACATCAAATCCAAACGATAATTTGTGGACAGAAACTCAACAAAATCCTGAACTATTTATTTTCCAAGAAAATGTTGGTTTGAAATTGGATACGACAAACCTTACAGTGCAAATGCTGGTAGACCTATTTTTTTCGGAAGAATTTCTTGCATTACTGGTCGAACAAACCAATTTGTATGCTGCACAAGAAATTGCAAAACATAAAGAAATAAAAAATGCTATCGTACTACACAGCTCTAAGAAAGACTATTAGATGGCCCAAAAAGGTTGCATTACATATTATAGAAATATATATACATAATGCGCAAAAACTCTTTCAAAAAGCAACTTCTTCTAAAATAAAACTTATAAAGTTTAGAGAAGCATTTGTCAAAGCGTTGATTGGAAAAGAGATTCAACCAGTTTCAAAAAAAATTAAATTGCAAGAGCTTCACTATTTACAGAGTATCCCACCTACTCAGAAAAAACAACATCCGACAAAGCCATGTCGAATTTGTACCAAAGCTAAAAAACGCCGAGAAACGTGTTATTTCTGTCCAATCTGTCTAGACAAGCCAGCCCTTTGCGTAGAAGATTGTTTTAAAAATTATCACAAACAATAAAAATATCGTTTTGCTTTTGATTTTGAATAAACTTTTTATGATATTTTCTGTTCATTTAAATTTATATTTCTGTTTTATAAATTATCACAAACAATAAAAATATTGTTTTGCTTTCGATTTTGAATAAACTTTTTATTATATTTTCTGTTCATTTATTAATAAATGTTCTGTTCATGTAAGCCAAACTTGATTTTTTGTTCTTGCCCCTGAAGCTATCTATTCATATTTACACTGATATACTACGAATTACATCGTAGCTGCACAAATATGGCAAGGAAACAAACTACGATATAACTCGTAGGTGGCATCCTAGGCAGAAACGGTAACTACGAGTCATCTCGTAGATGGCAGTCAACGTGTTAACCTATAAGTCGTTAATCGGGGGTTGGATAATCGATGCTCTACTGTAATTACAGTCTACCACAAGCCACTACCACATTAGAGTCTACCACAAGCCAATATACTAAGCTACTTTCATGGCATCTAATTCTGACCCCAGGAGATACAATCCTGTGACCTTTAGAGTCCTTATAAACTGATGCACACGCATTGCTCTCTCAAGGTAGACACTAAAGAAATAAGACATATTAGGAAAATTGCCTTTAAAATGAATACAGCATAAGTTTTATTTCCAACCTAATTAGAGATATAAAAGCTGAAAGTGATAGTGGCAGCAAGATGAGTAATAACATGAAGTCAAAAAGGATAGTCCTAAACTATGAGCATAAATTGCATATCTTCAGCACAAAAAAATAGCAGCTCACATAAACCAAAAAATAGCCTATACATGTTAACCTATTATATTTAAATTGCTAATTAATGGTAAAAATGAATTAAACCCAGTGGTGTAGCTAGCATAGGTGGCACTTGGTGCGGATATTGTGGTGTCACCCTTTTTAACTCTTTTATAAAACACTATTGAATCGTATTATCTTTGCACTTGAGCATCTTGAACACTATATCATATATGCGATGTCATGATGTATAAGTTTAGATTTACAAAATAAATCATAACCATCCATCAGTACTGTCACCTATAAAAATTCGCAGAACTAGTGATTCCATAACTGCCCCTTGTAAACATTTTAATCTGGAGTAATTATTTATTTCATAGCTTACGTACATTTATAAATTATCACAATTAATAAATTAAATTATTTAATATAGATAACTTGGTTAAAATGACTAAGTCTAAGTGATTTATTGTTGAAAAGCATTGTGATGGTTTGTTTAAGTTTTTATTTTTTTCACGGTTGGATGTAACCCTAAATGGGTGACACTCGGTGCAGCCCGCCCCCCTGCCCCCTCTAGCTACGCCACTGATTAAACCTACAAAGGGTTCCCAGGGTCTATGAATCTATTAGTGAACACAAGATTTAACACTTATTTAGCATACATAGATTTCACAGGTAGAATGTTAACTATCAGAATTAAAGAAAACATGTACAACATCCAAAAAGGGAGGTACTGTACATAACAGCATTGGCCCAATTTGCAACTTGAGCTCAGGGTATCCCCCAATAGGGAGAGGTGAAAATAATAGAGAGAGTTATGATGCACAAAAAACTCAGAACAGCTGAGTCTGTTGAAATTTATAAGCAGGTATAAAAAGGGAAGTGTTTTAATAACAAAGACAAACTAAATCTGCTGCAAGAGTGGCAAGTATTGATGGTCTCTGATTGAATGTTGTAATCTCTAATTTTTGTAATATGTTTTAATTTTTTGATTTTAATTTATCAATATTTAATTTTTGGAAATATGATTTAAAAATTTTATAATTCTTATTTTAATTTATATTACATCATTAAAGTGTAGAATGCTCAGCATTTCAAATGTCTAACTTTATTCTAACTTGTGTAAAAAAGTTCATTTGTAAATAATTTCTTTATCGAATGTACAAGCTCACTTAAAAGTGTAAAAAGTTTTTTGTAACGTGATGAGGGTTATTAAAGCAGTCAAAAATGTTTTTATTTTTCTAATGTTTATTAAACGTTAGTGCTGGAAGTAGTGCATAAAAGTGTTTAGTGTGTTTGAAGTAGTTTTTTTCACAAAAAAAAAAACCAGGATTATGATCCAATATTTTTATTGATTTGTATTCTTGTACGTGAACATCTGTTTAATCCAAAACTATGTTTGGTAGACTATCTCGCAGCATTACGGTTAGAAACATCTTTATTTTTAAAAAAAATTGGATTACATATGCATTTTGGGTTGGGAATGTAAACCAACCCAAAATGCATATGTTCACATACAAGAACCAATAGACAGCAACCATATTACAGTGTGTGATTTGTATTATTGGTTTATCTGTACATTGGATTAAGGCAAGCTTTTAAAAACTATTTCATATTTGTGCAGTTTTACCACAAATAATATAGTAAATAAGGGTCTTAACACAAGTTTACATGTTGGAAAATGTTTGTCCAGGGAGCTTCTAATAGCAGTGGTTTGTTTATTTTTTTTTAATGTAACAGTAGTTCTAAGTTCTTTAAGTTTTGAAAATAGAATTTTAAACATCATATTATTAATAACAAAATATATTGGAACATTATAGTTCATACATAACAAATTAAGTAGAAGTACAGGACAGGTAGGAATACTTTCCTTCATGTAGACTTGATGGCCAGCATGATGATAAATAACCAACAGTAATAAATGATTAAATTTACACATCACTAGAATAGTTCAATTTTAGTATATTCAGGTAGCAAATGAATTGACATTAATCAAGAGTTGTGAATTTTCATCCTATTTAATCAGACTTAGATTTTAAAATTAATTGATCTAAATTAGCAGCTATTATTAAAATTATTGATATATAATCTATCAGTGTATAATATGAAGTTTTTTAAATGTTTATTAAAATTAAATGAATGAATCAACGCTTTAGTGAAAATTAAGTATTTTATTTTAAAGCGTTACAAGAGATATAATTCTACATTTTTAGTAAATGTTTGTTTTAATATAGCAGTTATGCAAGTTAATTTTTTAATAAGTTTTTCTTTTTAACAATAGAAATGTCTTTACAATAAAATAATGATTTCTAGAAATCAGTATTTTTTTAAATTTTAATTTAAAATTCATATTAAGTCTGGTACAATTAGTTATAAACATTAAATTGTATTTATGAACTTTTTTATTGTATAATTGTAATTTTTATATTTAACAAAATGACCCACTTACAGCTTCAACTGTTTACAATTATTTAATTTAATAAATTATACTTTACTATCAAAATTAGTCTATAAAAATTAATAATTTATTTAGTTTTAAATTAATTTCTAAAATTATATGTTTATTAGATAAAATTTGATTTTCATATACATTTGGAATCAGTTATTTAAAATTTTTTTAAATTCCAATTTAAATTGTGTGAAAGTTAATTTAAACAGAATTTTTTCCAGAACAGTTTCTGAAAAGTAAATGGAGATACCACATTTTTCTTTTTTATAATCTTTATTCATTTGTTATAATGTTGGCACTTTTTTCATTCATTTTGTTTTCTTAAAACTTTATGCTTTTATTTTATGTTTATAATTTTTCATTTTTATGTGTGTTTGGGACTTTGTAACTCTTAATAAAAATGTAATTTTAAATTTTTAATGTACATAAAAATACATAATTATTATATGAATGAAAATTATAATCATTTCACTTATATAAGTCAGTTAAAAAGATAAAAGGATTTTCAATTGGTATACTTATACAATTTTAAAAATATACAAGGTGGTTAATTTTAATCACTCCACTAGAATAATTCAAAATATACATGTACATTTTACAAAAATCATTGAACCAAAAACATCAGATTTTAAGGGAGCTACAAGATAGGATTATTGGTTTTGTTATAGATGGTTCTACAATTAAAAGTACTCCAAAAGAATCCAGCAATGAGTTGCTTGACTTTCCTAGCAACATTTAAAATTGCATGTGTGGCATCATCTGTTATGATATTTTATTATTAAAAACTTTTTATATTTTTCACTAGTATAAAATGGCAAAAAACTTAATTTTGAGAATAGGGATAGGTTTTATCAAAAAAATTGTAAATGCTAATAATGAGTAAAATCATCATTAAGTTTGACCCTACTCAAGATATGACACAAATCTTCTATATCAACCCAGACAATCGAAGACTATGTGAACAACTAACTTGAGTTTGAGAGGGGAAAGACCATCAGGTTGAGAGAAGTTAGATGGTCATCTTGCTAATTAGCTTGCCACTTAGGCTGTTATGCCAACATTGTGAGGTGATGTTGGGACTGGTGGACGAGAGAGTGCTCACACACGACTCCCAGACTCAGGATGTTCTAGGAAGACCACTAGCCAAGAAGACTGCCCGGTCCTCTGATCCTCTGACGAGCATGCACATAGCTGACCATGTCATTATCTTCCATCCAGACATAGCTGGCACCACCATTTTGAATGCCTGGTTGAGGAACATTTGGTATCATGGTGGCCATTACATATGCTGCCGTTGACACACACCCATTGTCACCTCCATTTGGAGTGGTGTCATTCCCAACAGGATTGGACCACAACAAAACAGAATAACTGGATCATCTACAGCTATGAATGCAGATTCAATTCAGGCACTGACAATGGTTGTGCTCATGTCTGAGGCTCCATGGTGAACATCTCAATTCTCCCTACGCTTTGGAGTGGCACACTGCTCCGTAGCCAATGTGATGTTTGGGGTGCCATCACATACAACAGCCAGTCACCTCTAGTAGTGACCCAAGGTGATCATGACAGCTAGCAGTATGTTAGTGACATCATGCAGTCACATGTGTTGCCTCTCATAGCAGGGCTTCCAAGAGCCATTTTCCAACATGACAATGCTCAACCACATACAGCAAGATGTCACAGGACTGCCTTCACCACATTGCCACACTTCCTTGCCTGCCTGGTCTCCTGATTTGTCAGCAATGAAACATGTCTGGGATCACCTGGGATGCTAAGTTGGACAGCCTAGGAGCTTGGCTGAACTATAGGATTGCTTGCAGTAACTGTGAACTGAAATGTTGCAGGACACTATACAGCACCTGTATGCCTCTATGCCCACCTGTGTCACATGGTGTATTCACACTAGAGGTGGTCCAAGGTGACACACTAAGATACTAGAACGGGTGGGCAAGCAAGAGTTCAGTGGGAGCCGCAATGTAGGTTTTGCAAAATGCATGGGAGCCGCAGTTCTGTACTGTCGTGGTGGATAGTGTGGTAAGGTGCGCGATTTTATTATATAATATAATATAAAACAAATATTGAATTTTTTTAATAAACATATTTTCACAAAATTATAAAAATAAAATTGTAAAAATATTAATAAAAAACAGAAATTAACACTTTCAGCAAAAGCCGCACGTAACTCAAAAAGAGCTGCATGCGGCTCTCGGAGCCGCATTTGCCCATGCCTGTACTAGAACCTCCTTTCATTTGTAGTTTTTTCTGCAATAAATGATCCTTTTGCTTTCATTTGTAATCATCTACTTAAATCACTGTTACATTCACATGTGTATAATTTTATTGGATTCTGACAACTTCTTGGTGCAATAATTTTTATGGCAGTGAGCATAATATTTTCTTTTAATTAAATAATAAATTCATAAACTTTCATTATAATAACAAACATTTTCAGGAATTAATTTATTATTTAATTAAAATAAAATATGTATAAATTCATAGAATAAAAAATTAAGACTGTAATAAAATACAATACAAAAATTATCAGATGTATTAATTTATGCATTGAAATCAATTAATTTTTTCTCTTGTATTAATTGAAAATATCCTAGATATTAGATACACATAATACACTCTGTTGCAAAAAAGCAATGCACATTAAAATTGATGTGCAATAGCAATTAAATTTTTTATGTGAAGTGATAGTGAAAAAATAAACAGTTCATTACAACATCGCAGTACAAGGATATATATGTAAAAAATAGTTTCATCAAAAATGTTCATAGTAGTAAGTTGTAAAGCCACCTCTGACTTTGATCATTTTGCATTAATTGCCAGACTGGGTTTGCCGTTTTTTGATTCATAATATTTGCAATGAAACTTCTTCAAAGAATAACTTCCACATGCCGAATTTTATTACTATTGCATGACTGGTTTAAGGTGTCTAAATTTTTTGCTATTTGTTTTTTGATTTTTTTTTGTAAGGTTGTACTTATATCTGGATTAAAGAAATAATTTAAATATTTAAAATAAATAACCTTAAATTATTAATTCAATTATTTCCTATTTTTTATTTTTTATCTATATTTAAATACAGGTTGAAAATCCTCTATCTGAAATTCTAAAAACTGAAAACCTTCAAAATCCAAAAGCTTTTTGAGTGCTGACATGGCACACCATAAATGGAGAATGTACACACACATTCCTGAAATACAAAAGTCACAAAAGGTGTGACATTTTTATTTCTGGAATGTAGTTTGATTTCAATGTTTAACATACTTTAACATGTCTATGTCTATGTAAAGACTTCTAAAATTATTTTCACTATACATATGTAGATGTGTGAAAATTTTTTGTTTTATCAAACATTAATAAAAATTCCTTAAAAAGTCACATAAAAAAGAAGTCAAATCAGACTAATTTACTTAGTTTAAAAAAAAACAAGAAAATTGCCAAAATAATGATAACAGTTCTAAAACTACAGGCAAACATCTCAAACTAGGACATCAAAGCTACTAATAACATTAGTATTAACAATATCAAAACAGAACAAGGTTATTTTTATGAGGGAGATCAGCAGAGAAATTATACAAATATTCCAAAATCTGAGGCATTTCTGGTCCAAAGCCCAATGGATAAAGGATTTGCATCTTATATGTTAATTTTAACAAAAACGATTTGACTGTTTGAATTATTTTTTCTTCAGTTATTTACTAGATTAGATTTAAACAACTTTTATTATTTCAGTTCTCATTTGTTCAAATTTATAAAATTTTGAGTGCAGTGATCTAAAATGTCTTCTATGGATTTTAGTGATTGTTAAATAAATTATTAGTCAACAAACTGATGAAATGTATAATTTTATTTCTATTTGTAATACAGTAGAAATAATTTAGCAATAATAGATCAGAATTATATTGATAAGTTGATTTTGACAAACAAGAAAATTAAAATGGAGTTATTTAACAATATAAAAGATTAAAATTGACAAATTTTTACTTAAAGGAGTTAATACTTCATTTTTTTAAATTTAAAAATTCTTTGGAAATCACACTATTATAAAGAAAGTACAAAATGAAGACAATAAAAAGATTTTATTTGAATAATTGAATCATTTATTCATGCAAAACAGTTTTTTCAATATATTTTAAGTCTTAAATTTAATATAACTCTGACAGTGAATCAGTATATTAAGATCTAAAGTGTTTAAATTAAATTTTTAGCTGCATGAAAACTTGACTTTTGATGTTAAAATAGAATTTTTTAAAATTAAAGCTAAAATAAAATACATTGTAGAAATTATTTCTCCTTTTTCCTTTTTTCAGCCTAATAGTTAAAATGGATAATTTTATTTATCTATAGAATGTTTAAACTTTTCTCAGATTTACATTTTAAAATTAAATTTTTTTAAAACAGATTGGTTAATATTTTTCAAGAAATACTTTATAATACTTTTTCAAAATATTTTTCTAAATATACAAATAAGTTATATTTCCCAGAAATAATTTTAAATTTGACAAAGTTTTTCTATTTTAGTTATAATTTCTGTTTCAATATCTGTGCAGATGTGATGGAGTGTTCCTCACCTCTTTTTTCTCCTGGCGGAGACACTGATTTAAATATGGTTTCTATGGAGAGGTTAGCTGCCCAACATCCATGTCATTCAACACCTGCTTCTTGGGGATCTGATCAGGATAACACTGCCAATTCTGGCCAAGAATTTTCTATGATGCTTGGATATGGCAATCCTGGTGTTTTGAGTAGTTCACCTTTTCACAGACTCCAAACTCAAGACACAGATATTCATGAAGAATTAAGTGATGGAAGTGAAACTAGTGCTTGGTGCACAAGTGCAGAATTACTTGTGAATCCAGACAGTATGGATTCCATTGATTCAAGACAGAGAAAGAGAGTTTTAAGTGAAAGTGAGGGAGAGGAACGTCAAGGTAAACCAAGAAAAGTATCTCAGAACAGAGATACAAAAATTTCAGGAGAAAGGAAGTGTATACAATTAACTGGAAATTTTCCAGATCAGACCTCATCTGTGTTGGATAGGAACAGACAAGATAACAAAAATGATGATCACTTGAGAAATTCTGGAAGAATTATTAATGGTAATAGTAGTAGTGGTAGTAGAATTGGAAATAATCCTTGTGGACAAGGGGATAAAATAAGAGCAGGATCATCCACTCAGACTCTTGATCTTATTATGGAAACATCTTCAGAAAGTGACAGCGATATAGACATTATAAGTCTTAGAGCTCCTAGAAGGCAAATGAGAAATAATAATTACAGTCTCAGAAATAAAAATTCCACTTTAGAAAATCATACTCAAGCAAGAGGATCTACTGATGCTTGCAGATCAACATTCCATAAGGATGTCAATTCAGGTATGGCATTTTATTAACCAACATTATTAAAATAATTAAATTAATCAGATTTCCAAACAGTCTATTAGTTAATCAGTGTGTGTTGTTGTTGTTGTTATAAAAATATTTTTATCAAATTTATGAATAGAAATATATATTTTAGATGACTTTGCATTTTTATAAAATATAAAATTATACTTACTTTATAAAATAAAGAAAAACTTGACTATCTTGGGATAGCAACACAGTTAAATTTAAATTAAAGCAATTAGTAAAATTGAACAAAATTTAATAACAAGTACTTTCAATAAGCTCAGTTTATTGTCATTACAGTTTGAATAAAATATTTGTTATGATCTTGTATTTAATTGCTAATATTAACAAAATAGCAATAAAATATTGAGAAAGAATACATTGTAAGAGAAAAATTTAATATATAAGTACTTTTACCATAAATAATTAGAAAAAATATTATTAAACAAATTTATGACAAAATTACAAAACATTATTGTTTAAGAATCTGATTCAATGGAAGTATTAAATATCCAAACTATAAAATCAAAAAAATATTAAACAAAAATACTGTATATATTTCTAATACTTTTATATATTGTTTGTACACAATGAGCTGGCCCCATACTTCTAGTCTCTCTTTTTTGCTTTCTGAAGGTGCTGGAATATTTGGAACACTCCACTTTTTATAGATTGGTTGGAAGTTTTATTTGTTTTACATTTATTTTTCATGTTTAATTTTTGATTTCAAAAAATTGGAAATTGTCACTTAGTAATATTTAAAAATGTAATTTTTCTGTTGAACGAGATAATTCTAGTTAACTGTTAAAAAAATTGTTAGAAGTAAGTCAGAAACATGATATTGAATGTAAACTTCCTCAATTTAGAAAATTTCATTTCTCCTATAAAAAGCTAAATCTTCTAAATACAGTACTATAGTGCCATCGTACAGCTTAAAGGAGAACTCGAGAGGTCAGCTTGTTGCATGCAGACGGTAGAAAGTACATTTTAAAACATAATGAATAATGTAAAATTCCCTTTGTTTTTTATTTTTTAAAGAATAGAATCTACATATAAATTAAATTAATTTTTTCTAAGAATAAGAAAAAATAAATAAAAAAAATAGGCCAAAAGCTCTTAAAAGTGGAGAGTGGATAATGATAATTTTATTACATGATTGTCTCTATGATGTAATTGTATTTGAACAATATTTCTGATTAAGCCAAAATAAACACTGCTAAACCTAATGAACCAGCGAGAAAATTATACACAAAGTGTGAACGTTTTCTGATTAATCAGTTTCTCATTTAATTAAAGTATTATTCAATAGTAGTAATCCAAATGATAAGAAAATTAATTTAAAAAGTATAAAAATTATATTTTTTTACAGACTTAGTATTTATTTCAGTTAAGAATTAAAATATGAATTTTTTCATTGACTCTATTGGAATGCATCAAGTACTGAAATTAAAAATTTGTCATTCAAGAAGGTGCAAAAATATTTAAGCAAATTTTAACATCCATAATTTTAAATATTTTACCCATTAGATACATCTGAAAAATAAAAGAAAAAATACAAAAATATGCTCTAACTATACATTTTAGCTGTTATTAGACATAGAAATAATCACTTTTAAAAATATTATTGAAACAAGTCATTGAAATAATTTCTATGCAGTAAAACTAGCAATTTATCTTTAAGAGAGAAAAATTATTAACTTTATTCAATATATATTTATTAGAACTTTCTCATTTATCAATATAGCAATATTTGTTACAAAAGAACTACAACAAAACATTTGTTGGAGTCCCAAAATAATAGGCTAATTTAATGTTTATGTTAATTGAGTTATATTTTTATTATTATAAATGATATTGAATGTTATAATATATTATGATGAGAAGTCTTTTAAAATTAATGACCCAAGGAATTATGCCTCAATAATTAAGTTATTCAAGCTAGATAAGTCAATGAACAGATGTTTGACTAAGAGAGATTTACTGATTCTTAAAGTTAGAACTATTGTATAAGATTGGTAAACTTATCATATAAAATTTGATATTTACTACTGATAAAGTCTCAAATGAAATTTTTTCATACTCAACAGTAAATTTTATAGATGGTAGATACTAATTAGTAAAGTCACAAATATCAAAAATGATCTGAACTACTGTATTTCATGAAATAAGAACAACTCCATAGTAGACTCTGTTTCCAATAGTTCACTCAGTTTTATCATTTGACTATATATAATGACATTCAACAAAACAGAAAAGTTTATACTTATACAGAGAAATGCTGAAATAGTTTTGAAGAGCCAGAAGAAACATTTATTAGATTCATGTTTTGGTGGTAAAATAATTTCATCTTCAAATCAAATCAAGACCTAACATTTTAATAAAATCATACAATATTTTTAAACAGAGAAAACAGCATGTTTTGATCAGCTTAATTCAAATTCAAAACCAGAACAAATTGCAATATCAGATGTAACAAACATTAAGCATAAGAATAAATGAATTAAAAAATCATTAATTTTAACAAAAAAATAAATTAGAATATGTATGAATAATTTAATTTTAGTAATTTGATATAAATTTTCTTGCTCCTTGAAACTGCAGTAGAGTCCCGCTAGTCCGAACACTGCTAATCTGAATGTCTGCCTAATCTGAACATATTTTGGTCGGTGGAGAGGAAATTTTTTCTAACAAGAGGTCCACTTAGGGATGTTTCCCTTTTTCTTTCCTGGGTGAACCACATGAATAAGGCTTCATCAAGCTTGTCAAATGTTGAAGGCCTTGCTGTTTGTCAATTTTCAACTGTTTTTCTGAAGTAGAGGCACAAAACTGCTCAATCTTTGTGCGTTTTTTCCAGCCAGTTATTGTGGCCTTGCCTACTCCAAACTTTACTGCCAATTTTGTTGCACTTTCACTCTTGTCCAGCCTTTTCAAAACATCCAGCTTATCCTTCAACATACACGTTGTGTGTTTCCATCAATGGTGTGTCGTCCATGGAAGCTGTGGAAATGCTGCTTCCCCTATATTTTATAAAATATAAATACATATCATACAATTATTTTCATATTTTAACGTACTTTAAATTAATTAAAATTAATATTTTATTATCACTGTATTGTGTATTTTATTATAAATTTCTATACTACACGTGAAAAACAATGATAAAATTATCATTGTTATATTTAAATATAAATTCGTATATGCATATTCCCAATGGAAGTTTGCTGTATTGTTGAATATGGGATAGCTTCCATGGCAAAAGTATTTGAATTGTGTAAAGCAGCAAGATTACAGGCATTTGCATCTGCACTTTACAGAGCATCAACCTCTTGCAGTTTAGCTCATGGATGCTACACACCAAAATATCATACAACGCTTCCAATGATTCACTTCAAGGCTGGCACAGCTTCCCTATCATCAAATGTCACTGCATGCCTCTGGTTTCCATTTTGTGACCATTGTAGCAGCAGACTAAAATAATGTAGAGAGAAGAGTACATTCAACATTTACAATTAAGTGTGTTAACTCACATAGTAGCATCAGTCAACTGATTGAAATTCTGGACTGTGTATTAAAAACAATGTTTTTTACAGTTAAAATGATTTTAAGGTAAACAATGAAGGCAGGTTGCTGTTTCATAATTACAAAATTTGTTTTTGTTAACTGTTTGTGACTTCTATTGAGTACAAGTCAGATTAAATAAACGGTGGGGTGCTGATGTCATTGATGGTGTTGGATCTATATAAACCAGACCTGTTTTTACTGCTTGTTTCTGCATTATTTCAATTATTTGGCTAATCTGAAAATCTGCTGATCTGAACAGGGCTCGGTCCCAATTACTTCAGATTAGTGGGTCTCTACTGTATTTCAGCATTTTTGTATGTGAATATAAACATAATTAATGGAGTCAATGAACTTATTCAGGATAGCATTAGAAGTAAAAGCAAGAAGATCCGAAGATGATGTATAAAAAATATATTTTTCTTTTACAATGTTTAAAAGCAAATTTTTGAGAAAGTAATCAATTTGACTCTCAGATTTTGTAGCCAAGAGCAATTTCTGATATTAAAAGCCAGATAAGACATTCTAATTATTTCTATAACTTTTAATTCAGATATCTGCTGTTTTTCCTGAAAAAAATTCAGCATTAAGTAAAAACATTTTTAATGTAATTGAAAATTATATAAATAGGAGTATTATGATTTTAAATTAATTTAAAATTCTCTGTTTTTATTTAGAAAAGAAGCAACTTAAAGAATCTCATGGTAATATTCAAAATAAAAATCTTCTGGATAATCTGATTTGTTAACAGTTTGCATCAAAAATTAAAAGACTAATGCAAGAAAATTTAACTTTTTAACTGCAATGCTATTAATAAAATTTTACAATGTTTAATTTTTAATTTCATAATCTAAATTTTATCATAATTTTGGTTTAGGTAAACAATAATTAGAAAAATATATTAAAATTTCTAGGCTAAAGGGAGTTAATCAGTATTAAGGATTATATTTCATAACCAACCATAAACCGTATTCAAAATGCACATGTAAAGTAAAGTTCTGGATTTCCCTTTTGACCCTGTGTATTGGTTTATGGAATATTATCGTTTTTAATCATAATATTAAAATTTATAAATATATTCCTTAATGTATGTAATTCACAATATATTAAAATAGTATGTAAAACTATATAATACTATATTTCAGAATAGAATGTGTTTTATGCTAAATTGTATTATGTTATGATTTCTATTTCTGGCCATTTATTTTGTGATGTGAAAACATAATAAAACAGTTTATGATGTTTTTGGTTAAATTTACTAAATCACTATTTAATCAGCTTACAATCTATTTAGACTGAAACTTTTTCCTTCCTATAATACAGTCACCCCTTCGTATCTACAGGTTTTGCATCTGCAGTTTCAACCAACTGCAGATTGAAAATATTCAAAAAAAATTCCAGAAAGTTTCAAAAAGCAAACTTGAATTTGCTTATACTTTACATATTCTGTTTTTTATTCTGTGTATTTCTCTTTCAGGTCATTAAATGAAAGTAATCTGTAAGTATTGAAAGAAAGAAAATGTTACGTTGTTGCTGAAGTGTGCTATGTAGTTAGGCTACGATGGTTGAGTCTGTACTGAACATGTACAGACTTTTTTGTCATTATTCCCTAAATAGCTATTTACATTATAACAACTATTTACATTGTATTAGGTGTTATAAATAATCTAGACTTGATTTAAAGTATATGGGAGAATGTATGTAGGTTATATATAAATACTATGCCATTTTATATGGGGCAAGGAATTTGAAATCTGCAGGGGTCCTAGAACTAATTCCCTTGCAGATACCAAGGGACGACTGTATGTTGCTTGATTGATATTTGAATTGAAATAGATTTTTTTTAAATTGCAATTTTAAAAATTGATCATTTTTAATGTAATTCATATTGTACTGATATTATAGTATTTTCAAAATAATAATAAGTATGTTTGAAATATAGTTTTAAAACATGCAATAATATTTAGCTTTAATGTTCTAAACTAAGTCCCAATAAAGATTACATCCTATTGGGAATTAGTTCAGGACATGCATATCCTATTATAGTTAACTGAGTCATCTCAGTTAGCTATAATGATATAAAATATCATAGAAACTAGCTTTATTTATATCATAGAAACTTGAAATAAATAAAAGTAACTAAATAAGTCTTTTATTTTTATGATTTCTAACTTTTAAATGTTTGAACTCACAGTTATTTGGCATACTAAAAGTTAAAACAGAATAATGTTTCATAAGTTGGTTATCAAGCATTTTTCATACTGTAACTACTATCATAAAGAATAATTTGGATGTTTAGCCTTATATTGTACAAGAAATGAAATATTCTCAATATAAATAACTATAAAAAATATGAAAGAAATGGCATTGTATAAAATTTTATGGAAAATAATAGATCACTTGATAAAACATATAAATTGCTATGTTAGAAATACAGTGGATGCTCAAATTATACATGTTTGAAATACACAGTTTTAAAATAATACAACAGAAAAATAAGTACATTGTTCAAAATATGCTTGTTTCAAATTATGTGCATAGTTACACTCTTGACCATATATAATAATGTTTGAGTACCTTACTGTAAAAGGTCATATTACATACTGTCTGACTACATGCCATATTGTTCAGGCAATATTGACCATTAAAAAATTTATTACAATGAGAATGCTTCAAAGAACAGTTAAATTTTTCAACTGTTTTCTTGATGTAACAATTTCAGAAAAGATTCCCATGACCACTAACAAGTCAACACAAAAATTTTACTTAATAAAACTATTATTTGTAATTCACAATGAGATTTCCATTTACAAATGAAAACTTTTAAACACACCACTGTTGAACTAAAATTAAGTTTAATGACTCTCTCCACCTGCTCAAATCAGCTCTTAATTCCTAATTAATAAACTGTGGCTGTACAGACTGTTTTCATTTTTTCCATGTTACATGATATGTATAGAAAGTATTTTTAATATGGTGCATTATATAATTTGCATGTATAGAGTACTAATAGAATCAAATTCATGCACAAAAGAATGCAACTATAGCATATAACATTAATTTAAGTTACAAAACTTTGTTCAAATTATGTGGAATTTAAAATATATGTAAATTAGAATGCAATCTTTATGTAACTTGAGAACCCACTGTAATATTATTTTAAAGGAATATTAATATATATTGTTATGCATGCATATATTAATTTAATATTTCATGTATATTGGGATGTTTAGAAATATACTAATTTTATTATTAGAAACTATAGTTCAGTTACAAAAGTAAAAGGAATTAAATCAAAAATAATAACCAAATAGCAAGATTTAAAAGTTTTTAGATATATATATGTGTGTGTGAGTATTTGTGTTTTGTTTGATTATATAGTGTTGGCCAAAAGTTCTGAACCAGCAATCTAAAAATCTGCTATTGTTTCAAATATATATGTACAATGTATATGTACAAAGTGAGAAAGAAAGTCACTTAACATCCCTGCTACAGAATATATAATTTACTACACATTGAGCACATCATGTAATGTGCATAACTCTGTAACCATTTTAGGTAGGTGAATAAAATCTTTCAGCAATCAATTCCTTAGGAAATTCTGATCCTAAATGATGTGTCATATGACCCCCTTCCCATTTACAGTTTTGGTATTGCATTCAATATGGCTGCCATCAAGATGGTGGCTGTGTGTGTAACACATCAATCTGTTTTTCCCTTGGTCAAACGTGTTCCTGACCTGAGCGAATTAACTTTGGGCACATTCTATATTCTGTAGCAAGGGTATTAAGTGACTTTCTCTTCTACCCTGTATATTGTTAGAAAGGTAATCTGTTTTTGAATTTAAATCCTTTAACTGAAAAAATAAACATGTAGTCAAAATATGGACTTGCAGAAACACAAATACCATATTTTCAAGTCTATTTTGACTTGCTAATCTGTTACAGTGTACTCTGACATCTGTTTTTCAATTAATCAGTTGTTAAAGTTGATACTAGTTGTCAGTTGTTAAAGTTGATACTCTGATGTCAATGGTACAGTTGAGTCAATAGCTACTGTATGGCTGCCTATGTAACATCTACTTCTTTTATTTCCATGATTTCTTTACCTGATTGGGTAAAAAGCTGCAAGTAAACCTCATTTTGAATGAACAGCAGTTCAGAACAGTTACTTCAGCAAATGTACTGGACTATTGATGAATGGAAAAAAACCTAAAAAATCATCTTTAATATGATGCATAAAATTAAATTTAAAAAAAAAATTATATTATATATACCAGGGGTGGCCAACTTTTGTGCACATAAGATCTACTTTTTATCGTAAAAATGTGTCGCGATCGACTTGTTGTCATAGGCATAGTCTAAGTGGGGAGGGGGAAGTGTGAAATACATACTATGTTTATACACTGTTTCAGTACGAAGTGCACTCACTGCTTATGAGTCGAGTCATAACTGCATGCATACAGTTGCGTTCGGTTACAAATATAATACATCAAGTCAAGACATCGCTAGCGATCGACCAAAATTGGCTTGGCGATCGACCGGTCGATCGTGATCGACTTGTTGGCCACCCCTGATATATACCAATACCTAACATGTAATATTAAGTTGAATTGAATTTAAAAAAAAGTGCTTACCAGTGGTCAAGTGGATAAAACCACAGAACACTGGTCATGTGTTTGCACCTTGCCAATGAGCTGGCCACATGTAATTTTTCAGATTTTTGTACACTTAAATGTTTCTTCACATTTTAACACCTAAATAGGGGTCAGTTTTCCATAAAACTTTCCTGTTAGGCATCCCCTTTTGACAGATCACCCACATTTCACATTGGCATAACCAAATAAACCAAAATGAAACAAAAAATTTGTTTTCAGATTACTTGTACAAAGACTCAATATTATATATAATTATAAAATTAAATCATCTGTGTCATAGATAAAACTATCTCATGATTTAAAATATTTAAAAATTTAAAGTAAGCTTTGTATTCTAATCTATATATATAAATGAGGATATATGTTTGTTTGTTTGCTATGCATGCCTAGGCCATTCAACCAATTGCTATGAAACTCGGCAGTTAAATTTACATACTTCTAACTTAATGCTATATATCCCACCCCAAAATATCAATTGGATTTCTATATATCAATTAATTTCTGTCTACATTTGATTACATGTAAGGCAGTCAATAACTATTTTTGATCGAATTACTTCAACCCCCTTCTGTAACAGTCTCTTCTTTCTATCGCAACAGTGGTATGGTAGCATTCAAATAGGAGAATTACATAATACAAGGTTACCAGCCTGCACAAAATATGTTTTAATCGGGTGCCAAGTTTAAATACTTTGCCTCATTTTTTGCGAAATTTGGCAGATTACTATTTTGATACTTGGCTGTGAATGATACAGTTTCTTAGAGTTAACATTATAAAAAAATATATGTTAAAAAATTTAAGATAATTGGTGTCTACTTGACCCATGAAACTGTGCCATTTCGTACCATCCAAGTATCGTGATAAACAAGACAATGGTAGGCTAAAATAACCAAATGCTTTATATGGTTTTTGTTTTAATGTTTGTTATATTATAGTATTTGGTTTATATAAGTACAAAGGTTATCTTACATAAGGGTTTATCATGCCAATTGACTCATCTAACACATTTTAAAAATTTTTATTCTTCTACTATACACAATTTAAAGAATTTTTAAACTATGTTAGATTGGTCACTTGGCATGATAAACCTTTATGTAAGATAACTCAACTTACATAAATCAATACTATAATATAATCTAATCTAATCAAAGGGTTAAAAGTATGAAATACAGCAATGTAATGATCTTAATGTTTGTTCTAATTTTTTGCCTGGGCAATGTTGGGCTTATCTGCTAGTATATATATAAAGAGCTAGAATATTATTTTGAAATTTAATATCTTCTTTTCTAAAATTAAGATCAAATTAATCTTAGAAAAGATGACTGTTAAATTTCAGATAAAAATAATTGTTAAAATTTTACATAAATTTTTAAAACAAATTTATTTATTTTATAATATCAAACAATATTTTACATTCTTTGTATTTCAGTGATGGCAGGGCCATCTGAAAGACGCACTAGCACCGAAAGAGGCAATAGTAGTTGGAAAAATCTGGACTGGCCAATAGCTCCTGATCTACAGTTAGATTGTCTTTCTAGTGAAGATGATGACAGCAGTATAGAAGTGGTTAAAATTGAACCAGCTAGGTAGATTAGTTTTTGTCTATTTTAGTATTTATTAAATTTAAATTTAGATAATTTTGTTGCTTAATATTTAAAATAATTGCTAAATAAAGATTTATTTTAAGGTCCTCCTTGTATACATATACATATACATACATGTTATGTATATGTGTATGTGTATATATATATATATACTTGTAAATATTTATACTAATTATAATATGAAATATACAGTATTATCATATGGACAACATACTGCTCTAAAAATGCTTGAAAACTGATTTCATTAGATATTATTGTAAGAGTATTGAGCAATGTTGTGTGCATGATACTACTTTATCAACTAACTAGATTAAACACAATAAATTAAATTTCTTACAATGATAAACTATTATGTTTACTATATCAATAGTATATTTAAGAATGCAAAAATACTAACTAGAGTAAGTAAAATTTTGATTAAACTGTTAACTACTACAGCTAATATTTTATTCATTTTATAGAAAAATAATATATTTAAATATCATTGAATTTTATCTAGATATAACTATTAATTTATGTAATAAATAAATGTAATAAATCTTTCCATAAGGTCTAGTCATGGGAAAGGATCTACATCAAATGGCTCAAAAAATAATGGCAGAAACAGCAAAAGAATTCTTTCAAATAACCAATCAGCTAGTAATAGCTCAAGTGATAATGGCAATAATTCTCTTTCAAATGGTAATAACAATGGTACTTCCAAAAGAAACTCACAAAAATCAACTATTTTAGTGGATTTAACAGAAACAGATGATGAATCTGTTCCATTACTTACAACAAGTTCTCCTATACCTTCCATTTGTACAACTTCCCCATCAGTTACTACTAATAGGTATGTAATGAATAATTTGATTTTTAAAATATCTTTATTAGAGAAAAAATTTTGATTTTAAGATATGTAAATAAATATTTATGCATATAATATAATTGAAAATTTTTTAATTGAAATCTTGGATTAGAAGCTTATAGAAGAATTTATTTATTTTAGAAGATGCTTATTATTTCTAATTTTTATGTTTTGACATAATTGTTTACTCATTATCTTTTGGTGAAGTTAACATCAGATTTATTGAAATATGAAGAAGAAAAAAATCCCAAATACATAATTTTATTAAGTCACATTGACAAATTTTTGTAGTTTAAAACTTAGATTAGTTTCAAAAGTGAAAACTTAAAATATAAATCAATATTATATATTCATTTATTAAAAGTATGATCTATTGTATAGATTAAGATATCATTTACTTGAAGTATAAAAGTAAAATATATGGAAGTTAATATTAGTAATATTGAGAAAGAATAGAACATAAAACTGACAAGTAACTTGGTAATAATCTATTAAGCCAGGGATCAGCAACCTACGGCATGCAGGCTGATTTTCAGTGGCACTTTGATTGAATAAAAATGTAGTAAAAATTATATTTTAATTATTAAGTACACATTTAAATGGAAGTCATAGTTCAACGAAGGCCGTGGTACATTAAAATCAAATCTCTCTTGTTTGTATACTTCTATTACAGTGCATGCATATACGCTCCAAGTCACCATTTACATGTTTTGCAAGTGCTTCACATGTAAGAACATAATTCAATTAACAACTTAACTTCAAAATTATAAATTTTTGAGATCCATTATAACCAAACTAATTTTGATAATATATATAATAAACTTGATAGAATCATGTCAGCACTCGGAATAACATTATAACTTAGGGTTTGCACAACACCACTGAAAAGTTGCCGATCCCTATATTAAGCTACACATAAATCATGTTATATCTATCTTAGAAATGTTTTTTGTCAAAATGATTTTTTCTAAACCTGAATAGCAAACTTTTCTGTAATTTTGTTTCTACTTCGTAGTATACTAGTTTATATAATAATAACTTTGTTAATCTTTAAAAATCTGTCTGTTGATGAAGTTATTATTGGTCTGCAATTTTAAAATTGCAGCCAACAACTTTATCTTCAGGTAAAAATAAAAAAAGACAAAATGTTCTTTTTGCCTGCAGATGAAGTTATTTTCATATTCATGGCTTGTTAAGTTTAATTATATTCACATATTTTATGTTGACTTTTCAATAATGGCATATTTGCCTATAAGAAGATATGGAGATTAGTTTTGATTTTATACTTGAAATTGCATTTAAAAAATAATTATAAATAACTTTTTATACTTGTAATACACAATTAATTTTTATATAATTTTATATAGTTTTTTTTTAATATAAAATTTTTCTATTTTTAATTTTAAATATTTCAACATTTAAAATTTTTTAAATTCTTTTCTAAAATTCTTTTGTTCTATTTTCTTCATTTGAATATTTTGAGTGCTTGGCTTTCTTAAATGTTTGGTGAAAGGTGAAATTATTTGCTTTTATTTAATTTCTATGTTCTTATCAAGTTTGTGAGTTAAGTATTGAATATTATTTTTAATGAATATTTTTATTTACATTTTATAGTCCATGTATAAAATCAATGCAGAGAAAAAAACAATATTCTTTTTTTAAGTTATTAAGTAGAAATGTGGATTAATGGTTTTAATACTTTAGAAATAGAAATTCTGTTTTACAGTGTCCTACTTTAAGCATTTTGCACTTTACAGTATTTAATTGTTTAAAATTTATATTATTAGTTGTAAATAGAACAAAAACTATATAAATTAAATTTGTTTTTGCTCAGTTTTCTTCTGATATTATATATATTATATTTCAACTGTGATTTAAAAGATTCTATTATTATCACAGATATTTAAATCTGAAACTTGATATATTATAATAAGGTTTTTCCATGTTTAAATTTTATCATCTTATAAATAGCATTTAATAATTAAAATAAAATCTAGAATTCCTTATCAGAACCCTTCCAGGATAGTAAAACTTTTTATTTTTCATATTTTTTTTAACATGAAGTAATTAAATTACAAATAATAACTTTATGATAAAAAAAATTATTAATTACTACAGATATTATTATATATTTTTTATAGTGATCCCAGTAGCAGTTTTAATAATTTTAGCGGCCGTTCTTCCCATACCCATTTTCATTCTCATTCTGGTTATGCTCCTCATCCAGTACCTTTAGTTCAACTTACAAGTTGTCGTTTTCATGGTAGCCAGCAACCAATAACTTGTACTGGAATGTCAGATTCCTGTTTAAGAAATTTGGTAAAGTTATATTTTATTAATAAATAATACAATTAATAGTTTTAAACTTTTCTTTTAAGTTTTGAATTATTAAATGAAATTATTTATATTTAAATGTTTTAGGGGAAGACAATGATAAGAATAATTTACCTAAATTACTATTTAAATTATCTAGAACAGTGTAGACCTGAGATCTACTTAAGTAACATTTGTCAGATAACAGGTTTTTCAGGTTTTATTTCGAAGATGCCTTTATTCCTTTATAGATATCATTTTAAAGTTAGTCATGATAAAATGAGTTATGAATAGGCTTAATTATTGAAACTGAAAAATTTTTTATCAAAACAGTGTTTGATATATCACTAATTTCAATGTAATTGTCGAAAATATATTTTTATTATTTTGTTATAACTACAATAAGAATTTTGAATAGTATGTAAGCCAAATTTTATTTCTGTTTACAATATGAAAACTTAAATGGCACAATACTTACTGTGTAAAAATTAATTATCTTTCAATTTTGAAAGGTTGGACTACACTGATCTAGAATATACTATTTAATCAATTCTGTATTAATTACTAATTAAGCAATATGTTTTATTCAAGTTGTTTTGTGTTTACTTATTCTAGCATTTATTTTAAAAAAATTATTTTTTATGAATAATTTATTTGGGAAGTATTTATTTAACTGTATTTTACTTAAATGCATTTTTAATTTAAGATTTTATATTTTATTAAAAATACTATTTAAAATTTATATATTTGTATTAAATTATTTATTAAGTACCTCAAAATTATTTATAATTTAAAAATTTTTATACTAGGGTTCTACTCCAGCTTCTGATCCTTGTCGACCTTATGGAGGATGTGTATCACACTCTCATCCAGTAACTGCTACTCCTTGTCCTCATGCTTACCCAAGTTAGTAAAATCTTATATCAATAATTTATTTTGTTAATAAATCTAACAAATTCTGTAACTTAAAGCATTTAATTTCCTATTTATCATCTAAAAATATGTAAATAATAAAACTAAAAATTACATTTGTATTTTAATAAATAAGTACTGTTTATTGTATAAAAAGAAAAAATATAAGAATATAATAAAGGAAAAAATATGTTGTTAATAATTAACTGTTTTTCCCATTTAAGAATACCGAAATATAAACTTTTTGATCTATGATAGAAAATATTTTATATAAACAATGTTAATTGGGAATTATATCAAGTTTATAGAAATTTTTCTTTTCAAAATCTCTTAATTATTGATGAAGTTGGATTTAATGATACTTTTTCATTAAATTACTTATGTTTAATATTGTATAATTAATATATTGCAAATAAATAATAGGAAAAAATTAATGAAATAAATTTGAATGAACAAGCACTTTTGCCTTTTTATTAAAGACTTTTCATGTACAAATATAATATGAGAAACAAGCAATTTAAAAAATAATGAAATTGGAACAGAACAATATTTGTGCTTCCATTATTTTTAGTTATTTTTTTCTTTGTTTTCTAGTTTATTTTGCTTTTTCTGTTTAATGAAAAGTGCTCTTAGTCTTATCTTCCTGTTTTCAGAATATCCTTTTATAGTGTCTTTATTTAAGAAAAATACACAGATTATTGTCAGTAATCTGTCTTTGAAAAATCAGATATTCTGCAGGAAAATGCTGACCAAGAGCCTATTTTCTATTGTTTTAAATTGTTTAAAAAATTATAATGTCTTACAATATCAACACAAAACTCCCAACTAATTTCCAAAAATAGAATTAAAACACAATATAATGCCATATGTATTGTCATAGGATAGGATATAAAATGTTTCTGACATTGTTTTCTGATTATCAAGAAGTTTACATTATAGTTAATGTATGCTTGCTTTGTATGCAATAATACATACAGTATAATCAATATGCCATACTACAAACATTATGTTTATGATACTATATATAACAATAAAGAGATTTGTTTAGAAAGTGCAGAAAAAAAATTTACAATAAAAACAAGAAATAATTTTCAGCACATTTTAACAATGTCTTTGACACTTTAAGACAAAATTTTCAACTGATTTGATTGCAACTGCTATTGACATCACAAAAGTATTTAGGCTTTCTGCCATAGGAGATATTTTATATGTTATCATGCCTCTACCAGTGCCAATTATATTGGAGATGTATAGTTCATTTTTTGACATTTGTGACACTTTTTGAAATATCTGCATATGGTTATAACTTTGTTAGCATTTGTATTGCCTGCTCTTCTTGTATGTTGTTTTGTTAAAGATGTTATATTGAACTACAGTATAAGAATGTAAATACAGATTTCTTTAAATATAAGCATTAATCAGAAAACATTGTAAAAGATATCCAAACTTCACAGAACATTTATGTTAAAAACTAATAGATGTTTTATCAAAAGAATATTAAATAGGGGATACCTGTAAATTTATTTTAAATAATTAACATTTTATTTAAAATGATTTATTATAAGATAATTTTCAATTACATAAATTATTTACTAGTTTTTCTTCTTTTCTGTCAAAGTTTTGTCACTATTAAACAATAGTATAAAAAGCTTTTCAACAAACTTTCTGACAAGTTTTTGCCAAGAAATATGTTAAAAAATAAAAAAATTTCCAAGTTACATCTAAAAAATTTAGATCCCTACTGATAGCATATTTATTCCACATATCTTAAATGAAATTTAATAAAAATAAGTGTAATTATTTCATTGAGATTTTTTACACTAACAAATGATGATTGTATGTACAGTAGAGAGTCGTTAATCGGAACCCCGGTAATTCGGAACGATTTTCATTCGGACTGTGTCGTGCTGAATCGAACGTTTTTGATACTAGATTTACTTTTAAAGTATAATTTTCATGTTTTTATATTCTTCAATATATTTATTTTGTTTGTACAAAATGAAGAAATAATTTTTAACGATACGATAGCCTCGATTATTATTATAAAAATTTTCGTTAGGCTTAAAATCGACGAAAATTCAACACGAAGTGACACGCAATGGAGAAAAATTCAACACAAAGCGACATGCAACGGAGAAAAATTTGAACATTGGACAGGTTAATATATTTTTTCGTACATAATCAGTAATTCGAACAAATCACTAATCTGAACAACCCCAGTCCCCAATTGATTCCAATTAACAACTCTCTACTGTATTTAGATTCTACAGGTCTATGGACATTATTGATGAAATTGATAATTTCATAACAAAAGAATGAAAGATAATTTTAAGAAAATATAGTAAGACCCCACTTAATGCAGGGATGCGTTCCTAGATGACAAAGTGCTAAATGAAACAACACTAAATGATGCCATTTTAATATAGAGTTAATAGGGATAGGGAAACACGTGACCAAAAATAAACAAATTTTACTTCAATTTTAAGTTATTTTTATATTAATTTGTATAATAATATGTGTTAAATAACACATAAATATATGCACACAGAAATGTAAAGTTCATTTTTAGTGACGAAGGTCTTGACTTTCTGAAATTTTCATTTTTTTTTTTCTTGCAATAAAGTCATGAAGTTTCATTTGTTGCTTTTTTCTTTTCTTAAGCAAAATTTGGTAGCAGATCATATTCTTGTCTTGCTTTTGCATTCCTTTCAAAAATCTGGATCATTGGCTACAATTTGATCAACAATTTCAGTAATTGTTACCAAACTTTTACTAAGGAAATCTGTAGAGAAATTTTTTGGGTTCTTCGTTTTCAGAATCTCTATTTTCCAGTTCTACATGAATTTCTTGTCTCTGCCAGTTCTTGAAGGTTGTCGTTGGTAAGGCTCTCACCAGAAACCTGCAGTGACTCCTCAATATCTTGCTCATCTACATCTCCTAGTCCTACTGTATCGGTTAGATTGATAATTTGGTCAACTTAACAATACAGCAATAAGCTCTTCTCTTGAGGATTCGTGGATACTTTCAGCCATAACTTCTACCACACTTCATTCATGCATTTATCAGTTAATTCTTGCCAAGCAAAGTTGATATTTTCTATGGCTTTTCTGATGATATATTTTTTCCAAAACTGCATCAAACAAACATAGATTTAAAGAAAGTACACCTTTTTGTCACCTTTTACTGATTGGTTAGTGTTCATAAATAATCGTATTATATACAAATCAATGAAATGCCGCAATAATATAAATCAGCGTAAATCTTGAAGGTTTTTTAGGCTTCAAGCAGACCGCATTATATCAAATCAGCATTAAGCGAGGCAGCATTAAGCGGGGTCTTACTGTAGTTTTATGAAAAACATTAACACTGTTTATGAACTTTGGAAATACATTACGTACAGAAAAGTAGTATTTTTTAAAATAATATTTCATTTTACAAATTATCAATGTTTTTTCTTTTCAATTAAAGCAGTGAAATTTTTATTGTCAGATTTATACTTTCCTAAACTTTTATTTGTACTCTTGTTTTGATTTTGAAGTTTTCATGGGTATATGTTTTTATTTAATAAATGTTTATTATTATTATTATTAATAAAATACTTATTCATTAGGTGCACCCAGCCCACATTTAACATACATTGGTGGCATTCATTCTGCACCTGCTGCTACCCCTGTTCAACCTCCACCATATTATCATTTTTATAATACTGTTACCACGTCTACAGCACAAGATGTTTCTGCTTCACATCCAAATTACCCTCCGAGTGTTCCCCGTCTTAATCCAGCACATCAGCGACTCTGGCATGTAAGTTATTTTTATAATATATTAGTTACATAGAAAGTAAATTGCTGATAAAAAAAATGTTAATAATTATTAAGCATATATGCACTTGATACCATCTTTGGCATCATTATGTTTAATGCATACTATTTCATATTCATAGTATGAATTTGTTTGTATAGTAATTCATCATATTTTAATTTATTATAAAAATATATCTTATCATGTTTGAAAAAATATTTCAAATTATTCTAAGATCTAAGATATAAATCAAAATATTCTAAATCCATAAATAATTTAAGAAATACTTTGAAAGGTACTTAATTATTTTTGAGAAACTATTGTATCAATGAAAAATATTTTTCACTTTTGAAATTATAAAAGTTTAAATATCTTTAATAATATTTTTTCATTATTATAATTTAATTAAAAATTTGATATATATTTTAGAGTATTTATCTAGTATGATTCTAAATTATTATATTTAAAAATTTGTATATAAAATAGTCTAAATTTTCATTAATAAAATTTCATCAAAATAATCCTGGGCTTCTATGTACAATCTTATAGTTTATCTTTAAAATCAATGCAATGTTTCTTCAATGACAATGACTTTTCACCACTAACAACAATGAAAATTGTCAATAAGGGTAGGGAAGGAGTATTTAGGTGGGAATAGTTGGTTTTATAATGAGATTACTGTTCTATTTTCAGCCATTTTCTTTGATGTTTATAATTGTAACTTAATGAATTGCTATTACTATTTAAATTATACAGAAAATATTAATGTAAGCAATAAATTGGGAAAAATAATTTTGAATAATTCAAAACACTCATGAATCTAAATAGGTTTGGGATCCAGTTAGTTTGGTTTAGTGAAGTTTTATTGTATTTATCTTTGTTCTCATTCATTAAATATGTTCTGAATAATTAAAAGATTATTTCCAGTAAATGTGTACAAAGATAGGGTGTAGTGTTTATCTAATTTACATTAACCTTTCCTTTGAAATGGTTACTATATACCTTTTAGATTAATCTAGCCATAAAACTTATACAAATTATATGCTATTCAATATTGCAGATTTTAATTAACAAATAATAACCATAAGATAGTGTAATTGCCAGATATAACTGAAAATTTTGTGTTTCAATCTTATGAAATTGAAATGGGTATTGATAGCTTTCTAAATGTTTACACGGTCTTATTACAATTAGATAGATAAAACTTCACTTCATAAATCAGTAAAAAAAATGATCATTTCATATATTGTATGAATTGGAACACAATCTAATATTTGATAGAATGACGTTGCTAACATAAGTTTAGTAAGATATTCATTTGATCAATAATTCTATTGCTCACTAGAACAAAAAAAAAAAATGCATTCATACAAATCACATTTACTTTAACCAGATTAATGCCACTTTAATTGATAATCAGACAGGAGATAGTTTTTCTATCAATTAATATTAAAGTGTAAAGTCTGAACATTGTATTAAGATGTACTCAGTCATAATTTTTGAGTGTCATTCAACCATTTACTTACTACTCCTTAACAGAAGATTAGGTGAGATAAATTATCATTGTAAATTCTGGATAACTGGTTTTGAGTTCCATCATTATGATTAAAGAAATTTGGTATTAGTGATTAATCTGCCAAATTCAGGTGATTAGTAAACTAATTTCAACAAATATGACAGAAACATCTATGAAAAGAATCAAATTACTATAGCATTTCAAAGTGATGAACTTGATCAAATTTAATCACAGAATTTGATGATCAAACATTGAGAAATATAAAATCAAGAAAGTAATTATAATTGATATGTGACAAAATTAAAGTTGTCTTGCCAATATAGAATATGAAATTGTTAAACTTTTACTATATTTTTTATTATTACACTACATATTTTGTATCCATAGCTTATTTTCTATTTAAGATTAATCCCAAAAATGCTTAGTCTTTTTTCAAGTAGTTTTTCAAAAAACAATTAAACATAATTAAAAATGATTAAATGACCAATGCACAATAATAGGACAGAACTTTAAATTACGAGTATTGCATTTATTTCAACTGTTTATAATGTAATTATAATAATAAATAATATATCTAAAGTATAATTTCTGTTACAAGAAGAAAGTAAGTTTCAGAAATTTCAAACATAACTAGCAGATTCCACAGCTTTTGATTTTATTTTAAAATATATTTTGTAAACATTACAAGTCAGCATCTATTATGAACTTATAGCCATTTTACAAGTATATTATAATATGATTCAAAAGCAGGAAGTGTCTTAAATATCATTTGTTAAAGTTGTTAAAAATCCAATTAATATTGCATACATATACACAAATGAGTATAATTCTGTATTTTATTAGAAATTTACTTCTTAAAGTGTGGAAAAAAATGTTTTAAGAAAATAAGCTTTTTAAAACTCACTTATTATATTATTTAGATTTGAAGAAACTGCAATTTGTTATAATTCAAAATTTATTTAATTTTTAAAATAATGATATTTTATGTTTAATCTTATTAAAATAATTAATGATTTCTGTTAATTGTTTGTTTCTGTAGGCTCAGCAGCGTATGCAAGAAATGCAAAGACGCAGACTTTATCAACATAGTTTGTACATGCAAAGGTATATATTGTCTAATTTTGTATATTTTCTTTACTATCTTTTGAGTAATATATAGTTTTAAAAGTTTTAAATTTTGATTTCTTTTGTTCTTTTCTAAAATATTTAATATAATGCCAAAATTTTAAAACAGTAGCTCGTTACTATCATTTGATTTTTGTTGTTCTAGTTTTCAGTAGAAAATAAAAACACTAGATAGCTTATTTGTTTTATTCATATGTTGAAATTATTGATTTTTAAAACTGTCTATATCAATCTGTTATTAGCCATTGAAGTTATTGGTATTTTTGTTTTCATCATGCCAAATTATATTTACAGTTTTACTTTTTGAAATGTATTAAAAAATTTTCTCAATATTTAAAATTATTTTAGTAGATTTTTGACCTCATTTGGGATAAATTATTTGGTATTTATTTATACAGGAAAGAAATCATTATTTTCTGGCTTTGTGTGTAAGTATAGAAAATAAAAATGTATACTTTAATTGAAATAATTTTATTACAATTATCTTTTGTTAGAAATTATTTCAAGAATTTGTTTTAGAACAGAAGAAATTGATTTAATAAAATGCTTAATCAACTGTTTAAAATTATATATAAATATAATTATAATAGTTATACATACATACATACATAAATACATTTACATATAGACTCAATGTAAACTAAATTAATCATCAGTTTAATTCTAAAATTGTTACAATAAGTTAATATTTATAGTTAAAAAATAATAAAAAATATATATATTTTTAATTGATGATTGTTATTCGATTTTAATTTCGAAACTTTATTGTAATATGATTATGCATATAATAAATATTAATGCAATGGGAATTGTCTTATTTCAAGGGATTTAATAGTATATAAGAGTTTTGATTTGTGAAAAAATCCTGATGATTTTAAACTAAAACTTTAGAATGATATAATATTGAACTATAAATGTAATATAATTCAAAGTGAAACAATTATTCAAAAATGTAAATTATGCTATCATACTCTAGTTTCACAATTTAAATTAGGCTATTGGTTTACAGGGGTCACTTGTATAACATGTGCCGTGTTATGCAAATCCATGCTATACGAAACAAAGGACCAGTCGAAACATGGGGTTAGGCTTGATAACTTAACAAAAGTATACTATTCTTTTTTTGTTACTAAGGGAAATATGTTTATTAAAGCAATCAATAATTAATTAACAATCTCAATTAAAAATACTGTGTTATGCATTATTAATAATTTTAGTTAAACAAAAGGTTTTCTTTTTACAATGTATTGTCATCTTTTAAGCTTTTTTTTTTTGTTGATATTGATCAGAAATATTGGGAATGTCTTCTTTTTTTTATTTTTACTATAAAAATTTCTAATGTATGACAAAATAAAAAGTAAAAATATTGTATTAATTGAAAATTTGTTTTTGTGGTTTCTGTTTGTTCAATTGAGGACTGAGAAATTTACTTTTTAGAATTTACATTTGAATACTGAATTGTTTGAGTTGGAAACAGTTTGAGTACTGAGACACCTCTGCATTTTGTTGGTCATTTTTATGAATGATTACTTACCTACAGTTAGAAAAAGTTTAATAACACTTATCTAAAACTGTTTAAATAAACATTACAATATACAAAAATTAATGCATAAAATCAAAACACAGTGAGAGTCTTAAAGGCTGTCTGAAAGCAACAACAATGACATCTGATTGATAGGAAAAGTAGGACAAGGAAGATTGCACGATTAGTTTTCATTAAAGTAAACCTGATGAAAGGCACAAAACTAATTGAAACATGTATGTTATAAACATACATGTTTTCTTTATCCTATAGAAACATGTATGTTATAAACATACATGTTTCTATAGGATAAAGAATAGAGATCTTGAGATTAATTTCAAGTACTGGTATTTCTTATATGAAAGGGTTAAAAAATGGAAATTTGTTTGAATAACTGATATTTTCCTGGGTGTGTGGGAAATCCATTGTTCACAATATAATGGATTTTTGGAGGAACAAATGATTTTCAGTGGCCCAAGAGATCTGTCAAAACAATTCTTCTGTAATATGCAGAAATAGCAATGTCCAATCAGTCTATAATCCAAATGTTAATTAAGCTAATGTATTTTATTAGACTATTTTTATGTTATAAATTAAAGAATTAATTAATTTTTTCACTTGAAGTACTATCTGTTACATTAGCTCTTAATATAATCATCATCATAGCATCATCTCTTAATAAGTTTTTCACTTACCATTAACTATGCTTATTAATACTACTTTATATAAAAATTGTGAATTTCTTAATTCACTATATTCTCTGAATATTTTTACCTGAACAAGATCAAACTTCTTGAATTAAATTTTTCCTATATTAGAAAATTGTTCACAATTGTTTAAATGCATATAATATTTTTTCACTGTCTGCACAGCTATATTTTATTGAGCTTTATACTATAACTACATTTATATAACTTTATTTTATTTTATTTCTATAAACACACTTTAATTCTTTAAAAATTTGATTTTTACTTAAATTATTTTCAATTTCAATTTGAAATGGATGAATTGTTCTTTCGTAATTATTTATAATTGGCTGTAATGAATAGTAATAAATAATAGCATTGTGTAATGAATAAATATGTTAGTAATTTTATTGTAAAAATATTTTTATAATTTTTTTTTAATTATCTCTATTTACATTATAGGCAACAAGAAGCTTTAGCACTTCAGAGATTGATGGATTCTCAGAGTCAAACACCAGGACCTAACTTTTACTTATGTCCAGATACTGTAACTACTCCAACAGTTAGCATTCCACCTGCTGTTAGTGCATCTCCTACTGTTCCACCTCCAACTGGACATATGACACATCCTTTACAGTCTCTGTTGGGACCATGTCCATCTGCTACTGCCAATCCAGTGGTTCCAGCTTCCACGGGTCCTACAGTAACTCCTTGTCCACCTCAGCCAGCAGCACCACCTCAACCTCCACCTGATTTAGTAATGGATGCTACAACTAATCTTCCAGCAGATGTTGGCCCCACATCTGGCAGGTAATTTTAAAAGTTTGAGTTTCAAATTAAAAAGTTATACAGTAATAATTAAACAAATGTATTTATACACTGTATGTGATGATAAATGTTGTTATAGAAAAATATAATAATAATTTTATAAAATATACGAGCCTAATCTGTTTATAATTTAAAAGTAATAAAATTTTCATTAATTAGTTATAATTTTATATAGTTATCAAATTCTTTTTCTTTCTTTTTTTTATGAAATATTATTTTAAAGTTAAAAAGGTTTTATACACCATATTTTAAATTACAATCTCTTATTGGCTAATGAATTCACTAAATTGCCTTTAGTAGGTTATATCTAACTTCTACCTAGCCTAACTCTATTTAAACAATAACATTATTATTAGTATTTGCTAACGGTATACAGCTTTTGTATGTATTCATGTTGAATATTTTAATTGTAGATGACTTCTTTTAAACTCCTCTTTTTCCTGATAAGTAAAATTTGCATTCTAATTTTAGTTTTTTTTTAAGCCAAAATACAGTAAAATAAAATTTGGGGCTGAGTGCCAAAGGCATGGAATAGCTTTCTTAAATATTCTGTGTTGAAATGGAGGAACGTGTCTTGTTTGTCATAAAAAACAAGAAGTTTATTAAACATATTATATGTTGTTAGAATAGTTTTTAAATAATTATGTTAATTGTGATTATCAAATATAAAAATAAAACAGAAAATAACTAAAAAACAAAATCTAATCCAAAAAATGTAAATACAGTATCTACCTTTAGTTACTGTTTGAAAATTGAACAGTTAAACATTTAAATTAAAAATTTTTTATGTTCAATATGAATAACACAGTACATATACAACAATGATTTTAAAGTTGATTTGGAACTTTATTTATTATTATTATTATTATTATTTTATTTTGTATTTTTACTTGTATGTTATTTAACACTTGAAATAAGAATACTAAATTTTTGTTATTGTTCAAAGAATTCATCCTGAACTTTTCCAACATTCTGCAATATTTACAGATAAATATTTTAAAATTGGAAACATTAAAATTTATTGTATAATATGAGAAATTTTACATTTCATTATAAAACTATTGGGTTGTTTGGAAAGTAATTTTGTTTTTTCTGTAGAAAAATAAATGCAATATTCTTATAATAAATAAATATTTTATTGAATTATATATTGACCATTTTGGTCAAATACCTGTTGTCATTGTTTCTGGTAGTAGCAAGATTTCACATTCATAAAAATTTTGATTGTTGTTTACAAAAAACTGATCCAAGTGATTTTTGACATTGTCATTTCAAGTAAATGTCTTACAGTTAAAAAAAATTTGTATAGACCGGAACAAATAATAATCTGAGTGTGCCTGATCTGGCGAATATGGTTGGTGTGACAACACATCCCATCTAAGCTATAACAGCTTCTGACGAGTTACTAAACTTGTGTGAAATTTGGCATTATCATGGTAAAACACTACACTTTGTTTGTTGATCAATTCTGGCCTTTTCTGTTTGATGATATACTCAATTTTGTTTACTCGATGGCAGTACACTTTCGAATCATTTGTTAAATTGTCTGGTAAAAACTCAAAAAAAAAAATTTCTTTAAAATCCCACCATAGAGCACCAATGTTATTAACAAGAGCATCTCTTGTTAATAACATGTGGAACCCATATATCAAGCTTTGAAATGAAACCAATTCGTTTTAAGTAATAATAAACAGTTCAATTTAACAGATTTAATTTCTTAGTGATTTCACATGTTGTTATACGGCAGATCGCTTCAATCAGTACCTTTATTTTGTTTTCATTGGCCTCAAATGGCCATTCAGAATGTGGTGTATCTTTGATATTAAAATTGCCAGAACGCAATTTTGTAAACCAGTTTTGGCACTGTCTTTCTCTTCTCCAAACATGTACCACAATTTTTTTCTTGTTTGAACAGCATTTTGGTTTATTAGTTATAAAAAAGCAAAATATGCCGAAAATGATGCTTTCGATTTTCCAAATTTGATGGGACACCGAAAAAAACCATTGTTCAGAATCAAACAAAATTTTTTACAAATAAGCCTTAAAATGTCAGCTGTCGAAGTATATAATGAAAATGTGGTTTAAAATAAAATTGGCTGGTAAAAATACATCTAATTCCTCTAGTAATAAAAAAGCTAAATTACTTTCCGAATAACCCAATAGTATAGATTTCATTAAGCCACCAATATTAAAATCAATAAAATTCTTATTTTTCTAAATGCTATTAAATCCATACAATTGATAATTGATTATTTTAAATATTTCACATTCTTTGCATAAAATATTTTGTTTGAATTATTGTTTTTTATGTATTTTTTATAGAAACTTTGATAAATATAATGATTTAAAGCTAATTTCATGTTAATTATATAATCAATATGCACATATGTATTATATAATTTATTTGATATAAATTATTTCAGTAATGATCCCAGTCATCCCCATCTCCATCATCATTTGCATCAACATCATTATCATGCTCCTCCTCCTCCTCGACTACATCATTTTGGTGTATTGCCTGCTATACATATTGGCATTGCAGCAGGCATGGTAATATATGTTTTGATATTTTTATTGAAATTTAATTGAGATTAAGTTTATTTATAATAAATATATATACTTATACACTTTTAGGCTGTCAGCCAGCGTCCTCCAGATATGTTTCCAATTCCTGCAATACCTGATATACCACATACAATGCCTCTCTATCACCATTATATGCCTTTCTTATCTCGCCATATGCAGGCAAGACTGGAAGTATGTATTTACTGATTTAATTTTTTTATATTTCAGTAACAGTATAAAGAACTTTTCATAGAAATCTATTTACATATATTCGAAAAAATATTTTATTGGGTAATCTCAGATTTTTAATGTAAGAGTTTAATAAAAGTAATTAAATTTAATATTTTAAATTAATTATTTAATTAACTTATTAATTTTTTAGTTTCTAAACAAAATTCACATTTTCTGAATTATTTTAAAATAAATTTTTTTATACATTAAACTAGTTTTTTAATTCTTTAGTTAATTTCTTCTCAACAACTTTATTCCTTATCATTGTTTTCTCATCTTTCTTAAAAATACTTTCCAACACTTACATTTATCATTACAGTTAATGATTACATTCAGTGATTATAAATATCATCCTACAATGATTTACAAACTGACTATATGTAATCATTGATTGACTCATATTTAAATGATTTTATAATGCTTTATAAACAGTAATGATGATGATGTCATTAGTTACAAATTGTAAATAATTTTTATTTAGCTTTTATTAATATTTTTTTTAGACTAAAGTGTCAATGTTTAAACTCTGTATTTCATATGATTTTCATATTGAAAATAGGATCAAAACAGCTATAAAATAGAAACAATAATAAAATATAACAGACAGTTTTTATCACTATATTGCAAATGTACAAATACTTATCTTAATACTTTTGTGTTTAAATAATAATAATAATAAGCAAATAAATTATAACAATGGTCAACAAACTAAAAATAATTTATTCATGTTTCTAGATTGAACAACAATCCTTTTAATATTTTATTTTTCAAAGATTAGTAAAGAATCACTAACAGCACTGAGCAGCAAATATCTAATCATATATATATATATATATATATATAAATCCATTCAATATCACTTTATAAAATGCCTGTCTCAATCAAAATTATTTTTAATTTTCTAGAATACTGAAATTATTCCTTCAGCATTCTAGACTGGCTCTTGTTGATTGTTTCAGAATTTCAGAAATATAATATCATTAATATTGATAAGCCAATTTATTTTGCAAAAATTAAGGGAAAAAAAGGACACATTATATTTTCCATTTCACAAGCCTAAACAGCATCAATTCCATCCAAAGAACATTTCCCTGCTGGTTGCATGACATTATGTAGTCTAATGATTGATCATTAGAATAAATATCCAGGACCTCTTTTGTTTTAGTATGGTAAGAATGAATTTATCAAACTTACGGAATGCTTGTTTTGATTTTTTTTTTTTTTTGAAAATGTACTGTTTTGTGTAGTTAATCTAAAAATTTATTAGGTATAAATTAAGTTTATTTGATGAATATTTTAGCTAATATACAGCAGATTTCATACGATGTAGTTGTTAGTGTTCATAAAATAATAAAAGATCAGACACACAACTTATAAGTAAAATAAATTTCTATTTATCAATAAAGTTAATTTAATTTAATAAAAATTAAATAAAACACAGACAATATTTTTATACAATGATAATTTCATAATTATTGATCAGCAATAAATAAAAAAGTATGAAGTGGGTTGTACTTACCAAAAGTTTTTACATGCCCTCCACATAGTCTCTGCCATGTATGTAACACCACCCATTTACAAATGTCTGGCAGGTACCATGCTGTTGGCAGAACTATTTTCACAGATAGAGAGCATGAACTGCTCTATTTCAGTTAGAATGGCATCTATTCATGGGTATCATTGAACCTTGTAACTTTAGTTTCCAGTACAAGTCAAAATCACTGGGAAACATATTAGATGAACAGGGAAAATGCTGAAGGATCTCCCAATATCATTTATGCAGCAGTGTTGTTACCACACTAGCTGTAAGGCAATGAGCATTGTTGTGCAACAGAATTGGCTGTTTTTGCACAAGTGCAAGTCTCTTGTAGCAAAGTGCGAGTAGTAAGTGATGCTCAAGGAATGTTTGTATTAGGTTGATTCATATTGACAAATCCCATTCTAGTTGCAATAGAGAAAACCATGCTCTCTATCCTTGAAAACAGCTCTGTCAACAAAGCATGGTATCTGCCAGACATTTGGAAATGGGTGATTGCCACACATGGCAGAGATTATGATTATGTAAAAACTTTTGGTAAGTGCAACCCACTTCTTGCTTTTTTATTCATTAATGCACAGTAATTATGACATGATCTTTGTATTAAGCCTAAAGTAGACAATGAGTTAATCTATTTTACCTTCAGTTCTGTTTCCAGCTATGAAAAGTCATCTATTCCAATGAGTTTATTGTTTGTACAGTTATTATCTTGGAATTTCTATATGAGACCAGTAACATCTACTCTTTTAGTTCTCCAACATGATTTTCTGTATTATCATTAGATCTACTTCTATGGGATATGGTATATTGCATTTCATTATGTAGGGCTAATAAAATTTTCTTTCATAACTGCATCTTTATTGATTTTTCTCAGAAAATATATAACAGCAAACTTATGTTATTTATAAGTAGAAGCACCCACTGTTTTGGTATTTTTTTGATGGAATATAGATGAGACTCTGATTTTTTGTTCTATATTTTATTCTATAATATTAAGGCTAACTTGACTATATGTACTTTGGCACAGGCACAGTACAGGACGAGATGAACACACATGTCTATGCATTGGTAGTCACACACGAAAAGGTGGTCTGACAGGTTTCTTTTGTCTCTTTAAAGAATTTTAAATTGTTGAAACAAACTGGAGAATAACTCACTTTAAGTAACTAACCTTTCATTTCAGCACCGAATCCCAGAATTCCTTCCTTTTAGCAAATGTTTTTCTGTTTGATTTGGAAAATGTTATAGAGTTTTGATTTTGATTTGAAGAAAGATTATGAGCAAACCTGAAAACACTTGCTAAAAGGAAAGGATTTTGTGCTGGAATGGAATTTTAGTTATTTTAAATGAATATTAACAAAACATATATACACTGAAGAAAAATTGGTCTTCAGTTAAAATTAAAATTTACTAAAAAGGAACAGTGGGAATAAAAATCTGAAAATTTGTTGTGAGAAATTGCATAAGTGACATTAAAATCTAAGTGTGTATAAACAAAAAATAAATAAAATTTTATTAGTATTATAATTATTTGCAAAGAATTATAGTCTACAATAATAATTATTACTAAATTTAATTCTAAAATTTTATATTGCTTTTCATTCAAATATTATTATGAGTGAAGAAACATCCTCAAAATTTAGTTCATAATTTACAGTATGATACATTCAATTCATACATTTTAGAACTTTTTCTCTGCTTACCTGTCTTTATACTATACATTTATTCAGACTGTTAAACAATATGATTAAAAACATCTTTACAATCTCATGTGACATGAAATTATTCATAAGTGTTGTCAATTAGTTGAGGTTATCATTTAAAATTTTGTGCAAAATCTGGTAGTAATATCCAAAATTTTGTAAATTGTCAGATAGAATTTGGCGAATAGAACCCTATATAGTGATAACCAATAAAATTCAGATATCATATGTTGAATTTCATAAAACTATTTTATTCTCTTGGTCAATTTTATTCTCCCAATCCAGTTTTTATTTATTAAGATATTTATGTTATCATCTTAATTTAATACTTATTAGAATATTAAAAATCTTTTGTCTTGAATCAAATATCTTTATGATTAATATTAATTTGAGTGTTTTTGACTTCTAAAACAGTTTCATATAATTAAATAAATTTCAAAATTTTGAAATTTCATAAGATTGTTGAGAAGTCAAAACTGTGAATTGACTAATTTATTTTTGTAATTTGTTCATTATGAATAAGCAATAAAATATATTTTGGTTGGTAACAATTGAAAATTATAATTTTGCGTTACTGATTGAATGTCAAACTTGAGATTAAATGAGGCTTTTAGACTGAAAAATATTAAATTGTAAACTGTACAAGTTGTTAGATAAAATCATATGTAAATTGTAGTAGCCTGCTCATGCAGACTACTACATTCTACATAAGTATTAATTTTATAATTTCATGTATTAACTGTCCCATATAATCTTCATACATATTGTAGTAAATTTCATATTTAATTTTTTAATGATGATAAACTGCAGCTTATATATTTGTAGTCGATAAGATATTTTACATTTGCTTATATTTTAGTAATTTGTAAGCTTTTACCACTTAATAATCGTTTTTACAATAATACATAAATCAAACAAAAAGAATATATATAATTAGTTGTGAATTAACATCATTAAATGAAATAAAAAATATATATAGTCGACTCCTCATAAGTCGACACCCCAAGGGGAAGTGGAAATGTGTCGAGTTATCTGATGTGACGACTAAAGCAAAGTTGGAAAAAAAACCACAAAACTGAAATTAGGAAAATATTGTGCGTTATACAGTAGTATAGGCTTACAATACATTGTGTCCTCCATTTACAATTACTCTGTAGATAAAAAACTGAAAAATTCGTTTAGTATTTGTTTTGAGCACTTAACCGTCTCGACTTTCTTTTTCAATGATCACGAACGCCTTGAAAACATCATCTTCGCAATCGTCAATTGCTGCCAAGTAACATCCAAGAATTCTTAATGCCTCTGGCATGAGAAAATGCTAAATTGGATTCTGGTGTGACATTGATGTAGATTGTATATTTTCATTTTGTTTATCTGTTATTATTTTATACATAAAAATACATAAAATGTTAAGGCATTTTTATTAATATGTATGTATGTATATTATATATATTAATCATATATTAATAAATAAATCGACTCCCCCTCCTGAAAAAAAATTAGTTTGCACCACACGTGTGGAGTGAATTCATTTTTTTGAGAGGGGGTGATGACTTATCGGAGTGTGGGACGGCAAAAGTATGTCGACTTATCCAGTGGTGTCGAGTAAACTGGAGTTTTTAACATTAATGCCTATGTAAGTTGGCTGGGACCACAGAAAAGTGACTACTTAACCGATGGTGTCGAGTTATCCGGGTATCGATTTTTGTGGACTTGACTGTATTTTTTTGAATTATGTTACTTATAAAATTTAGAACATGCCTAATTTCAATTAATATAATGCTGTTTGAACTTTTCCTGTTAACATACATCTTTTAATGAGCAAATTACTTGCAGGATTACATGAGAATTATTGAACAGCGGCGGTTGGCTGTGAATAGAGGTGCCTCACAAAGCACCATAGAACGCAACACTTTTCCACATAAATATAAAAAGGTATTTTAAAATAATGATTGAAATATAAATATTTATACTTTAAAGAAAATTGTTTATTTTATTGATTTTTTGTTTTTTATTTATTTAGATTCAAAGGAGTGGTGATGGTGAAGATAATATAGAAAAATGTACTATTTGTCTGAGTGAATTTGAAGATAATGAAGATGTTCGGTAAAAGTTTATTCTATTTAGAAAATAATGGAATTAATTTGCTAAATTAAGCAAAATAAAGCTTTAATGTATTACATTATAATGACAATTTCAACATAATTTGTAATTGTTTTTACTGTCACGACTAGGTAACACTAGGCATTTCTGACATCAATCTTTATTTGGGAATATCCTTTTGGCTGAGATGTGTTTTGGGCATAAGCCCCTCTTCTGTTGGCTACATAATAAAACATAAACATGAATTTCTCATACTACAAATTGTTTTATATTATAATACCATTTCAAGGTACCATTACATCTGCAATATCCTGTAAGGTGGTGTTAACATGTATACAGCTTGTTTAAAATTGCTTATTTACAGTTAAAAATATTTTACTGTTAAAATACCTTTATAGTTTAAACTATATTCACAGTTAAAAAATACCATCACAGTCAACATTTTTATGACTTTACACTGAACATTACGTAGCACATGTTCTTGATGTCCATGTTAACGAGGTTCTGTTTAATTGCTCTGGCATATTAATATCTCTTTAAGAGCATTCATACAATAAATTAATCTCTCTTATTGTTATTACTATTATTATCTTCATTATAATAATTTTACCAATTGTCATGAATTTTTATGCTTAAATTTTTATTGATGTTATTTTTTTGGCTTTTTATTATTTCATAAGTTTCTTTAAATTTCCTCTTGTACCAATTTGATTCCTTGTGTAAAATGTTAAAAGTCATCCTCGTTTATATTACAATTGTTTGTTGTGTAATGTTCATAAAAAACTGAATTTATTTTTCTATGTTTCAAATCGGTGATATGTTCTTTTAGCCATATTTCTACTTTCCTTTTTGTTTCTCCTATGTAGTTTTTTGGGTTTTCACAGGGGCATGGTATTGAGTAGACTGCATTTGTTGTGCTATATGTATCTTCTATCTTATTACTCGGTTCAGGTTTGAATTTTTGTATTCTTTTTTGCAATTTTTCATAAGTCGGAGCAAGTTTTATATTTACTTTGTTCAGGTCTTTATTTATTTCCTCAAAGAAGCCTTGAATATAAGGGAAAGCTATATATTTTATGTCAGTGTTCTTGTTTTTTTGTTTGTTTTGCTGATTTTTATTGTTGATTTTACTTTCCCGTTTTTGTATTATTCTGTTTGGGTAACCGTTTAGTTGAAATTTAGTTTTTAGTTCTTTGATATATTTATTTCTATTCTGCATTGTACTTGTTCTGTTTATAATTTTTTTATATTCCATACTAAATATGTTTTCTTTTATGTATTGTGGAGTATTTGGATTGTAATTATAACGTTCTGGATTTTGCTTGATTTTTTTATATGGTTTAAATTCTAGCTTTTCTTTTCTTTGTTTTATCACTATATCAAAATAGTTTATTTCTGTGTATGAGTATATCAATTATGTGTATATCAATTTGTAGAATGAGAAATTCACGTTTGTTTTATTATGTCCTTTTGCCGACAGAAGAGGGGCTTATGCTCAAAATGCGTCTCGGCCAAAAGGATATTCCCAAATAAAGATTGATGTCAGAAATGCCCAGTGTCTGTATATGCACCTAGTCGTGACAGTAAAAACAGATAAAAGAAGACACTGTTTCAGAATACACAACATAATTTTTTAATTTAATATTTTTATGACTTACATAACCATTTTATTTCTAGCCGATTGCCATGCATGCACTTATTTCACATTGAATGTGTCGATCAGTGGTTAACAACAAATAAGCGATGTCCTATTTGTCGAGTGGATATTGAAGAACATCTTAAGGAATTTGCTCTGTCTTCATGACTAGTATGTAAAATTTTTATAGGTTGTAATTTGTACATGTTTTCAAAAATTCTTTATACGTAATTTCTTTCTTGTTTCTAGGACACTTCTAAGTCCTCATTGATGGGCTGAATTTTTTGTTTGCTGCTGCTTTGTACCTTAGATACGTACATTGCTGTGTGGTTTGTGTCCATTTCAAGATCTTCCAATGTGCACCATCAGAGAGAACTCAAAATTATAGCAGAAAATTTTGATGATGCACATGCACCAATGGCTTTCAGCTTTCCAATTCTGTCTAAGAGGAAGTAAGCTATTAACAACATGCAGTTTTTTGCATTGCCCAAATCCCAATCATGGAAGACAAATTTTTAAATTGTACATACCTAATTAGTATATTCTGACAGTTGGTGTGATTAGGGTTTGTATTGATTTGATAGGTAGCCAGTTTGCAGAGCAACATTAATGGCATTAAGGCTGCCTACAAAATAAAATAATGAAACTAGGGAAAGAAATACACCAGAAAGGGGATAAAACTAGCAAATAACATCAAAGATTGACTTTTTCACAATAAATTGTGCTCAACTTAATGTTGCTCATTGTTATTTCTTGTAGTGTTAAATTACAATGAAGAAATTACTCACAGTATAATTATCAGTATGTATTGTTTTTTACAATATTGACTGCAAAAAAGTTGAAAAAAAGAACAGTAATGTGTGTAATCTTGAATTTTTGATTTTTTGAGGCAATTATCATTTTGTTGAATGCCTAATACACATTTTGTACCAATTGGAGACCAGTCCATCGTGATACAATTGCCAACAAATTGTAATTATGTTGAAGAAATTTACACTGATTCTACAAGTTTTCAAAACTGTTTGTTTAATAGTGTATAAATAAAAAATCAGTACCTAGATTAGCTGTATATATAATGTAAAAATTGTAAAACATTATCATTTATCCTAAATACTTAAATTACAAGATTTTTATTTGCTTTATATATACAGTATATACTGTGTGAAATTTTAAAAAATATAAATAATTGCTTTTTATAAATTATATTTTTATTTTTTGTTAATCTTTAAATTTATTGTTTTACTTACTACTGTAAATTAAAATAAAATTTAAAACATTATATCATTAATGATATAAACAGTATATACTATATATTATTTAATATTAAAAGAATTTAAAATCTGATGATTCATTCTTCAGACTAAAAAATTTAGTTCTCTGCTACTCAACTCAATGAAATGATTTCCTCATGATTTGCCAAGTATATTTTCTTTCTATTATAATTAATAAAACTAATAAGTATCGTACCTACTAATTTAGAAAGTTATCAGCCGAATATTAAAAAAAAAATTGCGTTCAAAACGTAATACTACAAGCAGTAGAGATAAACGTTAGAATGCCGCTTTATTACATAGAAACTAAACTGGACATTATAAAAATAAGTGCGATAGGTGAAAAAATGCATTTAAAACACTCGCTACTTAACAGTGGCGAGCGGGTAAACGAGCGCAACGTATTCTATCAAGTACTGTACATTAAAAGATGAAGCGCTAACAAGTCCATTTGCGGAGATTTATTTTATTTTTAAAAAGTAATTTATATTATTTTAATATTAGGGAATATTAAACTGTTGTTTTACACTTAAAAATATGTACTGTACGTAGATCTTCTATTTACATCGCGTTATATTTACTTTTTGACGTCATCATACTATGTCACAATACAATTTTAAGCAGAGTTTCTCGTTTCCTGGTCTTTTGCTTATTCCGGGACAAAACTAATTATTTTTAAGATATACAAAATATCATGAAATCAAATGATATAATTATTATTTTTTATTTTTTAAAGTAATTTAATACTTTCTGCAACCTCCAAAATCATATTAATAATGCAGTGTAAGATATATATTAAAAATTATCTTTGAATTACGTAGAAATGTTCACTAATAGAAAAAATTTATTAAAGTTTCCTGGAAACTGCATACAACAACAACTATACATCCACAAGAGCCGAATTATCGGGCTAGAGTTGGCTATAATAAATAAATAATTAATAAGACAATTTGGCACTAGAGCTTGGCGTTAGGCGCCATCTCTTACTAAACTTGATAATTATAATTAAATTAAATAAATAATTTTAATAATTTGGAACTGGAGGAAAAGAAATCGGCCCGAAGCGGGACTCGAACCCGCAACTTCTGCTATCCGTGCAGACACGTTACCAGTTACGCTACCCGGACCTTCGGTCCATAACGTTGTCACAATACAGAAAGCGCATTCCGGGCTCTAATCCGAAGGGCCTTTCTGTATTGTGACAACGTTATGGACAGAGCAAAGGAAATTAACAGAATTCTACAGGTAGCCGAAACCTTAGGGTACAAGAAAAGCGCAATAACAGGAATGGTTAGAAGATTCGAGAAGAACGTAACAAGAGGTTCTAAACAAGGTCCCGGTAAAATCACAAAATTCACTTATAACAGATATGCCAAAGGCATTATGAAAGAAATTGCGAACCGCAATGAATCATCAATAATTCTAAAAAGAGCCCCCAACCTATATAAGATTTTAAGGAATGACAAGGATAGCATTAAGAAGGAAGAAAGAGCAGGTGTGTATAGGATACCGTACGAGAACGCACAGCTGGGAATTAAGAAAGATTATATCGGCGTTACGACAAGGAGTTTGAATGTAAGACTCAAGGAGCACAAGTATAACATCAGAAGGCGGCCGGATGGCCGAGCGGTCAAGGTTAGCAGCCTGCTGCCCTGGGGGACCCGGGATCGAATCCGGACGGGTCGAAAAATCCCCAGGAATTTTTCGGGGGGTGGTCCGTCCGGATATGTCGGTCCCCGTCCCTCACCACCCAGCCGCCCCATTGTGGGCCTGGCCGAACCCATAATGGGCTTGCGTTAAGAGGCTCTCTTAGTGCCCACAGGGCGGAAAGAGTTACAAAAAAAAAAAAAAAAAAAAAAGTATAACATCAGAAAAAGTTCCAACGCCACGGTACTACCCCAAATGGCTCAGACCGAAAACTCGGTAGTTAAATGGGATGAAGCGGACATTATCAAACCCGTGAGCTCCCCAACGTTAGCAAGGACCGCTGAGAAAATAGAGATTTACAAAAGCAAACTGGAAGGGGCGTGTATAAATGCGAGGGACGCTGAAGGCCTTCCATCGGCCTGGAAGTTTATGGTTAAAAACTCTGCAAGGAACTCTTAATTTACATGTTTATTTTATTATTCTGCATTAGTATTAGTTGATACTTGTATTTAGGAGTTTTTCTGAGTTTATTTTTAATTTTCATTTTATTCCTTGTTTTTAATTTTATACAATATTCGTTTATTATTTATCATCTTTTAATCCGTTGTCAATTTTTTGAAATTTAAATATTTGTATTCAATTCTCTGGAACGGAACTGTTCCATTTGTCGGTTTATTTAACCTGATGATGACCTATGGAATAAGTCGAAAACGTTTGTTTTAAATTAAACTTTTTCGGCAACGATAAAGGTGTTAGATTATTATTTAATATTTTGCTGAGCACGTTTTATATAATACGCATTGATTATTGAGCATTTGTGACATGCCGTAATGAGCAAAAATTTAAAAAACTAATAAGTAGGTTTAAAATTAATAAATACAAATTTATTTGACAGTTTATGAGTTAATTATACTTTCTATTTGCAAAATTTTCTCAACTTTAACACAAAAAAAGAAAAAAGTGAAATTTTAAGAAATTTCCCGGGTTAAAAAAACCGGGATCTCGGGATCCCGTTTGAGAAACTCTAATCTTAACAATTGAATTCTATTGATGCGTTAACAATGCTCTTCGGGAAAATGAATATTGGATGCGGTTTTCTTAAAGAAATGTTTTCCAAAGTTATAAAGTATATTTTGCACCAAGTTCGACCTGTTCGACTTGAGGTTAGTAAATAATTCACTTTTATTTATAATTTACTATAAAATTTGTTAAATTCTCACTGGAGATGGTTTAGATTATTTCATTTACATTGCTTACAATACGTACAACTGTGCCGTTTGAAGTTATAAAAATGTTAATTTTTTTTTTCTATTCTAAATGAAAGATGTTTTTGTGACGAACGAAACAACAAAATGTTTCATTTATACAAACTTTCATATGTCGGCCCCGTAACTCACCACTCGATTCGCTTTTATTTGGCAAACGTTTTCAACCTATTCTAATAGGCCATCATCTTTAGGCTACATTTTTTCTCAGAACATCTTTACCGTTAAATATCGTTCCAAAATAGAATGCAATAAAAAGAATAACATTTAAATATTTGAATATAAAGCAAAAATAACTCAAAAATATGTAGTAGAAATGAGATAATTATGGTGTTCCAACAAACTTATTTTGTACAACATATTTCCATGCCGTTGCCAAGCTGTCCTCATCGCTTTCATTAATGCACTTTCAACCTTCTTTTGTATATTTCAAGTTTTTCGGCTTTCTGTGCTAACGTTGGGGAGTGTACAGACTTAATAATGTTTGCCTCTTCCCATTTTATCACCGAGTCCTCTGTCAGAGCCATCCTGGAGAGTACCGTGTTATTAGATCCCTTTCTCACATTATATTGACGTTCTTTGAGTCTAATTTTCGAGTTCCTTGTTGTGACACCGATGTAATCCCCCAACTGCATGTTTTCATATGGTACCCTGTACACGCCTGCCATTTTTTCTGTCTCTAATCTATCCTTATCGTTTCTTAAAATTCGATACATGGGACTCTTTGTACAACCATATTTGATCCTTTAAGTTCTGCGAGTTCTTTCTCAGAAGAAACGAATTTCACGATTCACTAGATTTGCTGTTTTTTGTCCTAGGTTTGTTATCTTCACTTTCTAATCAGACCTTCTATCGTGCTAGTTCATATCCTAGTATTCTGGTCATTTGTTTAATTTTTTTCAGTTCCTTCGTTCTGTGTATTAAGTAAATTACCACAATATAAAAAAGCTCTTCTGACGAGTGCCCGGAATGCCACTAGTTTGTATTGAAAAGAATCGTTTGAATTGGAAGACGTTTAACAGTAAGTTGTGTATTGGCTTGAGTGTATCTTTCCGTTTTTAAATTCTATATTTATGTTCAGAAATGCAGTTGTAGTGAAGTCTTTTGTTCTATTTTCAATTTAATAACAAAGTTATCATTAAATTTATTGATAAGATTAACAGTAACAAAAATGGGCTGAAATTGAAATAATTTCAAATATAAGCCCCGACACTTGTGGTTTTTAGTTATGAATAACACGAAACTATAAATAGTGTTATAAAGTTAAGTGATGAAATTACATCGATATTTATGTTATTTTTCAGAAATTATATGAGAGATTGGCATTAACACTATATAATGTGTTTCTGCCGTTATTAATACAAATAAAAGACTACGTACAAGACTACAGAAACTATAAGGAGTACGTAGGTACAATACATAATATTTTGAAAAGAGAGAGAAATATAAACCTTAATTTGAAAGATAAAATACAACCGGAACAAACTCCTTGCCAAATAATTCATCGAGAAATACCAGGTACAGAATATTATAATTAGTAAAAAATATATGAATCGAATAAAAATCATTTCATTTAATCCATCTTGTAAAATGTAAAGAATTGTTATTAATAAAGTAGAATAACTATTACATTATTTTATTAAATATAATTAAATATAAAAAAATCTAGCAACGACTTGCGTAACTTTCCCGGCTGCTATTTCCCCTTAAGTACCAAACCCGTATTTACCCTCATCCTGAGATATTAAGCGAAATAGACGCCCATACGGAATTTATTGCCGTTTTTTGACTTTTTGGGGTTCACGGGGTCTTAAACTGGAGATTTGCAAAACTATTGACACGATTCCAATACTTTCACTTGTTATGTATACATAAGAACGGGAAAGTAAAAGTAAATTAATAATGGAAATTTTATTTGTAAAAGAATGGAATTATTTGGAAAAACAGTACCACGAAGAATTTGTTTTTTATTTGTATGCAATTTTATAACTCATAACATTAAGGCATAGATGCAAAGTTGTAATCTGAAATTATTACAAAAAGTGCTTCTTCCAACGAAGAACATAAAAATATCCAATTTACACCCTCCCGTGAAATCGCGATTTATTGGTGGAAAGTAAACTTTACGCTCTCGTTTTAAATGTTTGCATTTAATTTGAAATTTTAATCTTTAAGACGTTGTTTTAATTTACGAAAGGGCTTTTTTAACTGCTAATTATATTGACATATTTAGTTCGGAGCGGTTTTAAGAGATACATCCGACCGACTGTCGCCTTCTTTAATGATGAATTATTTTCGAAATGTTCCAAAAATAAAACTGAAGATTCGCAAGACAAACCGACAATTGCGAAACAAGTAAAAATCTACATTAATTTCATTTATTTCGAATTTAAATTAAAACACCTTTATAACATAAACTCATTTTTCAGTCACCGACAGATTCTCGGAGAACAATGTTACAACATTCGACAGAATCCTGGGAATGTGATATCTGTTTCGCTCCAAATTACACCAGTTCGTTTCGGTGTTATTTATGCGACAGTTTGAGACTCGAGACTTTAAAATAAACTGCCGAATTTACGGATTATAAATTTTATCGCTTTGCATAAATGCAATTAAAATCAGAAATATTTTGATTATTTTCATATCAATTATATACGTATATTATATTATATTATTTAGTTATGACTAGAATAGTTACTGCATGATAAAATTAATAAAACGTTTCGTTCTTTTAATGTTTTTGTTGTCGTAATTACAGTTATTGGCTTTCTAACCGAGTTCTACGTCATTCCATAAATACAAATAAATTTTTCACTTGTAATTTGAAAAATTACAACTCTGCGCGAAAAATATATATATATATATATATAATACTTCTAAACCTACAAATTGTTTCTCGCCAATGAAAAACATCTCACAATATCAAATTTTTAAAATTTTCTCAAACATTTTAGAATTATATTTTTAAATACCGGATTCTTCTCGACCTCAAACGGCATGGAGAAGTAAAAATCGGCATAACATCATACCGGATAGAACGCTTCTAATTTATTTCTCATATTACTTTATGTTCCGACAAATAATATAACACACAAAAGCAGAGGATTTCCGATTGAATCCGGCATTTTTGCCGAAATGCCACTAAGCAGTATTGAAGATTTTGAGAACAAGAGAGGACATCGAGCTGTTCCTGTATCACCTTAACTGTCTTGTTTCTATAACAAACCTTGGATAAAATTCAGTATTAAAATACAGGACCATGAAATACACGAAGTCCGTAACGCGCTGGTTACAAATCTAATAGAACTACATACGCAATTTATTATCTTACACAAGTGTGGTATGCACACTCTTACAATTTGACGAAAGCTTTGATCATTATTCAAATGTTTAATAAAACTTTTTGCCATTTTTCTACCATTGTACGGAGTTATACAAAAGTAAATTTTGATAGATAATGTAGACCTAGTATAACATTCTATTTCAAGTAATTTAATGACAATACATTTACAATACACAGTAAAATTTTATCGACTTATTTGCTATTGTCGGCTACTCTTTAAATTATATCCAGTTTAAATTAAATTAACCGAGAATGTAAGGCTTTGACAAAAATACACGAGACGTTGGTTCTTCCCCGCACAATATGGCCACCATCGTGTCGCGCTCGGACGTATTAGCTTCGGTGGTCAACTAGCCTTTGCCCCTACAGTTATTTATAGTTCCACGGTTACTTTACCGCTATCGATGGTTTTCGTCAGGCCTTAGCTTTCACTCCATGTAGTCCAATCTAGGGCCGTAAAAACAATCCGGCAACACTGCCATCTAGTGACAATTGCAAAAAACAAACAAAAATTTCGAAATATTCAATTTTATAATATAAATTAAGATAAAAAATATTAAAGAAACGTGTTTTTGTATAATTGACAAAAAACGTATCTTTACGATGGAATTATTTGGTTTATATAAATAAATAAAAAACATATTATTGTTTATTTTTGATAATAATAAAACGAATATTTAAAAACTATCTTTAAAATACTAAGTTTAAATGTTTCGATCCACTTAAAACAAGGTTAATATTCTTCTTAATAAACTTAGTACTATTAGCTAAAGAGCTATTTTAAGTAACGTTCCCATTTACATTGTGAACAATTTTTTCACCGATGAGAAATTAGGCAGCGATTGCGCAAACGCAGAATGACTCCTCCGAGGAGGAGAGAACTTTGATATTTGTCTGTTCTGTTTTTGGTGATTCCTGGATGTCTGGACACAAGTCCTCGTTCGACGACGGGATAATTCACGCATTAATCATGAATTGCGAATCCTCTTAATTTCACGTAAGTATTAGCCTGTAACTACCATTTAAAGTTTTGTTTCAAGTGATTTTACATAATTAATTCGTATTGTTTTGCATGTAAATATTAAAATTTGATATGTATATATTGGGTATGATGTGGGGATTTGCCACCCCTGTATTGTATATTACAGTATAAGTACTTCGTGATAAATACACTTTAAAATTTTTATCTTATAACATTTGTAATCTTTATTTAAGCAATCCATATTCTGTAACTATTTCTATTTTATGAAAGATTGTTTTATAGAAAAACTTTAATGCCAGAAAAGTGTTACAAGATGGTAGCTCTCGAATTGTGGACGACTCTGCTTCCCGTCCACTCTGTGTTGTCGTAAATATCGCTTTGGGTAACGTTAGATGAAGTATTTTGGCATGTAATCTATATGGTGACTTGAGAGATGTGTCGTGATTCGTAAAAATGTGGCTAAATAGCATAAAATTGCATCTTAGAAAGACGGCTAGCTCGGTCTGCAGACCATACGTCGAGAACTGTTGTTATAAGAGTATACGTGTATTGGGGGATAGTCGATAGATACCGATTGGCGACGACGCCTTATCTATGGCCGGTCTTAATTGTTTGCCCGGTTTGCGAGTTTTGACAAAGGCAAATATGTGAGAAGAATCTGGTGCTAGAATTGTGACGTTAAGAGTACAAGGGATGTTTGCTAAGGGTGTGTTAGATATATGTAGTGCGCAGGACTGTAGTTTAAGAAGAAACTAATCCAGAGCCCTAAAACATTGTGTTTGTTGTATGTAATTTGAATGACCACCTGGTAGATAGATCTTTTTGTCAGAATGATTTGTTTAGATTTGTCGGCTCTCGCTGCTACTATGTTGTTCAATTTCGTCCACTCTTTCGAATATCTTAGATTTTTCCAAATATTTTTATCGTACCATTGCTTGGGATTGCTTGGGAGAGAGAAGAATGCTTTCCACCTGTACAGATCTTTCTGAGGTTCATCCATCTCTTCCGGGAGAGATTCCATTTCGGGAATGATGTTTTTAGCTTTAACTGTAGGATGCGGTGCAAATAGTGGGCTGTTATCGGTTAATCTTCTTAATTTTAATGGAGGGGTAATATCATCCCAACAAATACTATTTGTTGGAATGCTTGCACACAAACAATATGGCATGCATTCCTTTGAATTGAACAAATAAGATATTTGTTCAATTTGAAGGAATTATATAAATTCTTTCAAAACCTTTGTTCACTCAAGTAAACATTGTAACTTATTGGAAATACAAAGGTTTTGAAAGGGTTAGTTACAAGATTCCAGTAATCAAGTAGTGTAAAGTTATATAAATTCAACAGAAGCAATTCCACTCTGGTTGCTATGTATGAACATTCCTCCAATTGGCATCTATCAACTATCCTCCAATCATCAATGACTGCATAAAGTTTATGATGTGTTCCCACAATGTACAATTTGAATTTTTAGAACACCAGCCTGAGGATGTCCTTTTAAAAATGAATGAAAACATTCGTTTCTCAAAGTGAGTAGTTCTTTTTTATTGCTGGTTCATTAGTTTTGTGTAGTAATGTATCTCGTACCCATGTTTTTTGAAGATAGGAGTAAGGCATAATGAAACCTGTCCCGGATAAGGGATAATTATGTATGTGCACCCCATGTCACTCCTCATTTTTATATTAGAAATTGGGAAAAGGGATTTCAAAACAGACTTGAAATGCCTGAACTTTGAGAGTGTAACCAGCATATTTGATTGCAGAGAGAACATGTTTCAATTCTCCAATCTAACGGCTATTGTGAAGGATATAGATAAGCTCTCCATACCAAAACACTGAAAACTGCATTACTTAAAATTAGTCTGTAATATGAAAAAGTGTGTGTACTTGAAAACAAAGTAACAATCACTAATTATAATTTTTCTAACTGTGATTCTTTCCTGCAATATTATTTTCTATTTTATACATGGTTAATAGAATAAATGTCAGTTACTTTTGGCTTGAGATTAGACTGTATTAACCAAATATTATCACAACTTTAATGTCTGGCAGATAATCTCATTTACTTTTAGTAGCCATCTTTGGGCTGTAATTCAGAATTCTAAATTCCATAGTATTGATGCGTACAGCTGTGAAAGGTGTCATTAATATTTTGGTCTTGACTTCTAGACCAGGAGTAAGCAATCTTTTTTAAATGTTGAAAAATAAAAAAAATGAAACAAATTTTTTTGTAGCTTTCTGTGATTTATAGGATTATTTTTATGATTATTAAAGTGGCATATAATGTAAAAATATTTATATAAACAATTTTATGATTTATTAATTTGTAATATTTATACATACTCATACATATGATTTTTATAAATAACAAAACAAAATATAACTCTAAGCTATTTTGTTTAATTTACATTGTTGTTGTTTATTATATACGCTATGAAAATAACAGTGCATCAGATTACAGAAGTTTGTAGACCATAGGTTGACCACTCCTGTTCTAGATCTTACAGAATAGATTAAAACAATATCGATATTATATAAGAAAAGTTCTTATATAATATTGATATTGTTTCTTTTATTCATTTGTAGCTTTCATGTTCCAACAAGATGATGTATTTTTATGATATGATGCATCATCCATTATCAAAAAGGTTCATGACCCCTCATGCCAAGCATCTTAAAATCATTGAAATTTATAAATAGAAGTTAGGTTAGGTTTGAATCATCTCACCATTAAAATATTTATGAATTTTACTTAACATTTTTGTTATTTGACTGGTGGCAGTTCTGTTTTTACATTTAATTTTAAAGTATTTATTAAGTTTAGATCTGACTATGAGGTATAATGATCTTGAAAAGAGCTTTATCAAACAAGTAACTGACTAAAAATTATTAGCATTTTGTCTTAAGAGTGATAACTTTATGTATAAACTATAGAGATGTAGATCTGCTATTCAATGCATGATGGGAAATTTTAAATAAATAATGTTACTTCTTTACATATGCTTATTTTCTGTTACAGTTTTATATTCATAATCTGTTATTTTACTTGGATTATGTTTAATCATTTATTTTTAGTTGATTTGAATTTTTTAAATAGATTTAAATTTAAAAATTAATTCAAAGAACATTTTCAATGTCATGTATCAAAGCCATATACATTAATGTTCTGGAATTATCACAATTCTACTTGTTCTTAACAATAAATTTAGAGATTATTACAGTTAGAAAGAAAAATGAATTTCTCTTATGAAAGTTTGATTGCTGTTAATTTGTAAAGTGCTTAAAATTTGGAAATTTAAATCCTTCATAGATAATGTATTCAATGACATAGAATCCTGTACAGTAATCCCTGAGTAATTGGTTCTACAAAAATAGTATGTAAAATCATGTAAATGGACCTATGGAAAGCTGTTCAAAATAGGAATTTCTTTCCTTATACAGTATAGGTATCCCTTGACCAACACAGCATTCCTACCATATGGTTTTTCTCTAACACAGTTTGAGAATTGGAGATATCCCATACAAAATATCACAATTTTTTAAGTGCAGACTCCATCATTCAATATATTTCTATTCAAACAAGCATGTGTGTTGTCTCATATTTGCCCATGGATTTTAGAACATGAAATTTTTCAATGTTGTTGCATGCCTTTTGTCCAGTTTTCTTTTAATGAGAACTGATTGTATAATTTTTCTTCTTCCTTGTCATGGCTTCCTATTGTTGCTTCCCATAAACCATGTCACTGTTGTTTGTGATAGTGTTCTAAATCAGCAGATGCCAATCTTTCTGATCTCGCAGACCACTAAACTTATGATTTTGATTCCTGTGGACCACTATCATGAATTGTTTAAAGTGATACAAACATCTATAGAATAATGTTAAAAAACAATAATTCCAAAGAATTATAAAAATTTTTAAAAATAAACAAGTTAAAATCGCTCTTCTTTATCCGATTTCGAGTGAATTAAACCAAAGATGGACACCTATTTAGAAAATTACCAAATACTTCTTACTTTATTAACCATATTATCCAAATGCATTTCACACGTGCCTCCTCAGTGGATATCATGCTACGCACAGCCAATACATTTATACTCTATCAAGCTATCTCAGCATTCATTTACACAGACGCTGGTATTTAAATTAATAATATTTACGTAACTTTTGATACAATAATGCTTGACAACGCGTCTCATTACAAGATTATCTATTTTGTACAGTATTTTACTGTTGTTTCTATCTATAATACAATTTTCTACACTACAATGTTGATGCCACGGAGATTCAGTTCTATTTAGCCGGATTGATGCCTCGTGTTCTTTCAGCCGCTTCTCAAGTTGTCTTCCTGTTTCACCGATATAATATTTACTTGTTGCACATGTGCACATCAGTCTGTAGACAACACCTGCCACCTCCAAAGGATTTGTCGAATGTTTAACAGTGAATAAAGGAAATGTTAAACGTCTGACAAATCTTTTGGAGGTGGCAGGTGTTGTCTACAGACTGATGTGCACATGTGCAACAAGTAAATATTATATCGGTGAAACAGGAAGACAACCTGAGAAGCGGCTGAAAGAACACGAGGCAGCAATCCGGCTAAATAGAACTGAATCTCCATGGCATCAACATTGTAGTGTAGAAAATTGTATTATAGATAGAAACAACCAGTAAAATACTGTACAAAATAGATAATCTTGTAATGAGACGCGTTGTCAAGCATTATTGTATCAAAAGTTATGTAAATATTATTAATTTAAATACCAGTGTCTGTGTCAATGAATGCTGAGATAGCTTGATAGAGTATAAATGTATTGGCTGTGCGTAGCATGATATCCGCTGAGGAGTGCATTTGTCCACGTGTGAAATGCATTTGGATAATATGGTAAATAAAGTAAGAAGTATTTGGTAATTTTCTAAATAGGTGTCCATCTTTGGTTTAATTCATTCGAAATCGGATAAAGAAGAGCGATTTTTTAACTCATTTTATTTTTTAAAAATTTTATAATTTTTTGAAATTATTGTTTTTTAACATTATAATAATAACCAATTCCATTGTTTTTAATATTTATTTATTATCTATAGAATAATGATCATAAGAGTTCCATGTTACTTCATTAATATGAAATTCACTTGTTACATTATAACAAATTAGTTGAAGTTTGTCACTGCTTATTCAAAATGAGTTTATGGATTCTTGGCTCTTTTCTGAATTCTATTAGACAAACTCAGATGCATGAGAGAGCGTGAACATTGCCACTTTAATACCTTGTATATCAAAAACAAAGTCATGGACTTCTATTTTTACTTTCCTGGCTCTGTTATATACGACAGAGGGAATGTATGGCAATCGGTCAAAAAATGAACCCCCAAGATTTTTACACTTTTGGACTCTGCAATTTGAAATGTCAAGAAATGCAAAAAATACCTGACTATTTTTTTGTATGTGTGGTTGTTAGTGTCTGTCAGCTGATTGCAGAGACGGAGTTTACATTAAACGACATTTAACAGTTAAACGACATCTAGATGTTGGCTGGCTGAACCGTGGTTTAAAATGTGTTGCAAAGACAACAGTCATCTATTTCTTAATGCCATCTAAACGAACCTTGGCAAAATGTTGGGTATTACTTTCTTCGCTATTACACCCCTCTCTCAGGAGTCATTTAGCCAATCAGATCATTTGTTTATGTCATCAGGAAAATTGCAACTAACAACATGCTGAAATAATTTCGAAATTTTTCTGAAGAAGGAAAAAAAGTATCCTTGTGGAAATAATAAAAAATTATCTTGCAGTTGAGGAGAAAGGGTAAAACAATCATATTCTGGGGATAAAGAAGCCACATGGGAAATGATACAAAACGAATTTTCTTTGTCATTTCCTTGTCAGTCTGCTTGCAGCATAGAACAATTGAAAGGCAAGTATAATCTTAAATGAATATTTTACATTTATATGATGTTATTATTAATGTTAAAAATTTTAACTAACATGAAAGTAGAGTAATAATTCAAAATTTTAATAAAAAGAATATGGAAAGTTATCATTATTATTGATATAAATTATATTTATGATAATAAAAATTACTTTTAAATAAGGCATAGTATATTGTGCAAAGTATTTTATTTTAAGCCAAAGAGTAAGGTAAATCAGTATTGTAATTATAACTTTAGTTGGAAAAATATTTGCACTATTATATGCCCAAATACAGTAGAGAGTCGTAATCCGAACGCTTTCCAGTCAGACTGTGTCATGCTGAATCGAACTTTTTTGATACTAGATTTACTCCTCAAGTATAATTTTTATGTTTTTATATTCTTCAATATATTTATTTTGTTTGTACAAAATAAAGAAATAATTTTTAACGATACAATAGCCTCAATTATTATTAAAATTTTTGTTAGGCTTAAAATTGACAAAAATTCAACACGAAGCGACATGCAACAGAGAAAAATTTGAACAACGGACAGGTTAATATATTTTTTTGTACATAATCGGTTATCCGAACAAATCACTTATCCGAACAACCCCAGTCCCCAATCGATTTAACGACTCTCTACTGTAGTATGCTAGAACCCTGTTATGAATCATGACTTCCTATCCTAATTACCTCTACTTCTATTTATTAGATTAATAGAAAATTATATCTTATAACCTCCTATATTATAGGTCGTTGGAAACACTTAAAAATAGAAGCAAAGAAAGAAGCTGACAACAACTGACATACTGCACATTTAACAGAGGGAGGACCAGCACCATCATCTCTAAATCCAGCCACACAAATGGTTCTCTATGTTTTGGGTGATAGTGTTGAACTGTTACCCAATCCAGATGATCCACTATCATCACTTATCATTCTAATTCAGGATTATTTTTACTTGTAGTGATAAGTGGTATATCTGTTAGGGAAAATATGGAAGTGGCATATGATCTACCTCTGAAAAGACAACGGTAAATAATAATCAGATAAAATAATAATCAATATTAATAATTGTTCTAAAAACTAATTATCCATATTATATTTACAGAATTAATTCGTCATTAAAAAAGACCCAAATCTTGTTAATAGAGGAGGGCATTAAAACAACATATGAAACAAGAAACAGAGAAGAAGAAACAAGAGGTTAAACAACTCAAGATAGAAGTGTTGAAATTTAAAAAGTGGAAACTATTACAAGAACTTTTGAAATCTGGTTTCTCGTTACCACCAGAAAATAATTAAATGAATTTAATTATTTTAAATATCAAAATGGTCCTTTTCAGGGCCAACAACTTTGGTTAAGAATAGTCAGATTGTATTGATAGCCAATTGGAAGATGATGAAAGACTATCACAAAAGAAATACATTCAATGAAATTTTATAATCTTTATTTTCAATTATTTCAATAAGTTGTATTGCATACTATTTGACATACAAAAGTAAACAATTTTACATATGTACGGTATAACCAGTATATAGAACTCCTTAGTGATTTTAATTAAATATTTGTATATAATAATTATGTAATGACAACTAATGAAAAATTTTTGAAGTGATACATTTACAGATTAACTTGTTCCCTTAATTAAGTATCAGATTGATATTAAATTTTTAGAAAAAATTTAAAATGCATCAGTTGTTATTTTATATTACAAAACATTTGTGCAATTTTTAAGAATACTTGATTATATAAATTTCATTTAATTCATGTTAAGTAAATAAAAACTCATGTTTTGCATTATTTGTGAAATAAATACTATCCTTGGTTTATCAAATACAGGTATTGAAAGAACAGAAATTATAGAACAGGTATAACTTTTTATTTTGAAATGGAATTTTTACATTGTATATCTAAATAAGAATGTGCTAATGAAGTCTAAGATGAAATTTTTAAACAAGAATTTTGAAATTTAAAATCTTAATAATTATTTAGAGATGAATTTTGTTTTTATATGATGGGTTTACTCTATCAAATTTTATGGCCGTGAAAAGGACCTTTTGTCATAATCCTGAAGTACTGTTTCATTCAACTAAAATGTTGCAGTACAATAGATCTTTGAAGAGCAGATCCTGAAATTGATTGTTCACTTATTGTTGAAATTTTCTCTTTTCTTTCTTCGTCTACATGATCAGTAATAAACTCTTCCTCTTTAAAATCGTGGGCCAATTATGCAAAATTGCTGTGGCTATTATGCTAAGCATATTGTCTAATTTAGTTCTAACTACCAATGCATGGAAATTGTCTTTTCCAGACACCAAATAATCTTTCAATATTTCTTACTCATGAATGAGCTTTGTTATACCATCTTTCGGCATAAGTCTGTGGATGTAAAAATGGTGTCATTGAATATGCAAACAAGGATAGCCACTGTCTCCAACTAAATATCTATTACAATATTCTTGGTGAAGTTTTTCTTTAATTCTGCTATTAGTAAAAATTCTACTGTCATATGTCAAACCTGGCCATTGAGCAACAATGTTTCTAATTTTCATCTTTCCATCACAGATTACCTGAAATGTACATTTAAACATGCATCAATTATATAATTTCATAAAAGTTATCATTTTGAGATGATAAGATATTATTTGATAATTTCATTTTCATGTAAAGAAATAATCAAGAATAAAACTGTTTCATAACAAGGCATAACAATTTAAAATGTTAGAAAAATATATAGGCTATTGTATGTATATTCAATAGTTATTTAAGCTACAATAAATTAGTTACAAAAATATTTGTGGAGAACAATAAAATTTTATATTTGTTGACTACAAACACAATATAGTGCTTTCGACAATCACTTGGCTTTTCTTCTCCCTGTTATTTAGTTGACAGGGAGAAGAAAAGCCAAGTGATTGTCGAAAGCACTATATTGTGTTTGTAGTCAACAAGAATCAAGTGCAACATGGTTTCAAGTCATTAATTAAAATTTTATTTTATTGAAATTTAACTTAAATATGTAATTTTCTTAACCTCATAATTAAGTAGAGATGATATTGTATGTAAACAATTCTCACCTGGCAGTTAGTGGAATAGTATGATTTTTGATTATAAAAAAGTTGGGCTCTACTGTTGTCAGGACACTGGATAGGAATATGGGTACAGCCAATTCTCCAAATTATTCCAGGAAAGTTATCCTTGGATAGTATGGAAAAATTTTGCATAACAGATGGAAGTTCAGATTCTGTCGGAAATACAATTTTGGCATTCTTCACATGAACTCAGCAGAATTGAAAATATGATATATTAAAAACTTTAAGATATTATATTTTCAATTCCTGTCTACTTGACCAATGAAATTGTGCCATTTCATACCTTCCAAATTGTAATATAAATGACTCAACTGACCAGATAACTCTTTATTAAACTTAAACTTGTACAGCACACCCCTCTGGCTTCCTGGAGCTACGACATGACTGTCCTTTTCACACCACAACCCTTTTCCACTAGTGTTGCACCTTGGCACATATAATTAAATGTAAAATTTAACTGTGTAATTTAAATCTCAACATATATTACACAAAATATTGCAATAAATATGACAATCATAGGCTCTTTTATATGGTTTTTGTTTTAATGTTTGTTGTTGTTTTTTGTTCAGGCAACACAGATTATCTGCTAGTATGTCTATATAAGTCTGATAACCAAAAAAATCTTTTTTGATGTAACTATCATTCATTTATTTCCAAAAAGTTGATTGAAAAACTTTTAAATTTAAATAATCACATTAAAGTGAATTTGTGTAAATGAAGGGATTGTTGTACATACATGTGTTGTCAGTAAATGTCTGGAGTGGTTTTATTTTCAACAAATATAACAATACAGCTCAAATTGCATATTCCATATAGCTCATATGACTGTCGTCTATTATATGAAGTAGGGTGAAAATGTTATATGTTGGATCTCTGGGGCTGGATTCAAAAATCTATTGTATGAACCTATCACAACATAAAGTTACCAGAAAACAATGATATTTTACATTTATGAAACATGTCATAGCATTTGTGACAAAACAGAAGAAACTGATAAGGAAGGTGTTTCTTATGACATCACTAGTGACATCTTCCATTTTGAAATACTTTCCAATTGGCTCTATTAGAGTGATGGAATTTTCTTATTTTTCACATGTTTTCAATACCTGAAGAAAGATAATCCAATTTTATTTTATTATAATCAAAATGCTTTGTAGATGTCATAAAAAAAGAATAAAAACTACAATAGAAAGTATAAAATATAAAGGAAAACTGTAACTGATCTAGGCATGAAGTGAAAACTGCCCAAAATTGATACTAGTAGTTACATTAATAGAAACATTGAAAAAGTTTGAAAGAAATTGACAAAATAATAGTTTTTTGGTTAAAAAGAAAGGTGATGTTTCAGATAAAGATAAAAGGCAAAAATAAAAAAGATAAACACAGTGAGGGGAGGTGAGATCAAACAAATCAGCAAGTGAAGAAAAGGGTGTCCAGTGCATAAGTGTTTTGGTGTCAGAAGATCCAATAGAGCTTGTTATTGTATCTGCATGAACAATGCCGTTGTCCTCTCACCTTCTACACCAAGGTTATTTGCTTTTGTGACGATATCTAAACTAGGCAGAAACTTAAGACCAGTCATAGATAAAAGTTGTTTGCCTACCATCCGTGTTGAACTCATTCTTAACAAATTTGTTACTGGGCATTTTCCCAACTATCACTACAGCAACATTAGCTCTCATTAGGAAGCTCTAAGACCTTGTACTTTTTGAAGAAGAATATATTTCAATCCTTGACTTTGAAGCTTATATCCTTCTATAAGATAAGAACTATGTTTTTGTCATCTCAGCTACTTCATCCTACACAGCATTGTGTACTCTTCTAAGCTGCTACCACAAACCTTGGAATTAGCACATCTGGCCACATATTCTTCTCTCCTTGTATTTGATGGCACCACCTATGTCCAGATTAGGTGTCTCTATGGGCAGCCCCATTTCTGGGACACTGTGTTAGCTGGTCTTAAGATCTTTAGTATCATCAATTTTACCTAAGTATACCTCTAATGTTGGTTTATATGAATGATATATTGACAATGTCTTGATCATTTGGAGAAGATAACCTGACATCTGGGAATTTATCAGTGACATCAACACAAAGGCATATGGTCTTACCTTAAACTTGGAACAAGAAAGACTGTGAGTCACACTTCCTGGATATTTTCTTTTTTTGAAGTGGTGCAGTGAAAACCAATATCTATAGAAAACCCACCTATGATCTGCTCTTCATTCCCTGGGCTTTCCTCTTTTCACTATAAACTAGTAGTGTTTAGGGCTCTAATTAGAAGGGCCTATACTCATTGTCAAGATATTTGGGACAGAATGCAAGAGTTTAAGTATATCAGTTCAACAGTTTGGCTTTGAACCTAACATTATCCAGGCCCTTATTTATATGTTTTGCTTGGAACTGAAAGTCAACACAAATAATTTTTCAAGAGCTGATTATGCTGTGATGAAGTACACTAGACCTTCATTACTTTAAAATCTTTGAATGCTAGACAAAGAGCATAAGAGTAACACCTGGAAGTCTGAACCAGTCAGACCTCGCTGTCCTATGCTCTTTCTGATTCAGTTCGTACTTACTAGCAACATGCTAAAAGAATCAGAGATATTAGAAATAGACGATATACGTTATGCACAGGCTTTATAACAACCCTATATACAGGCTATATATCTATATATGTACGACAGGGTTGTTCCATCAATTATAAGGATATCAACACCCTCTCTATTGTTTGGAAAGCCTGCTTTGAATTTGACTTGGCGTAATCGAAAGTGACTTCTCCGTACATTTACAGGATGCTCATCTTATATAATATTTACCTATTTTTGTATTGTATTTTATTTATATTATTTATTTTTTCATTATTTATCTACATATTTATTTTAATCTTTATTTAAACCAACCAGCATTCATTGTTTGGAAAATTTTCCATTATATTCTATTTTCACTAAGTTGAAATTTGTATTCTACCTGAGGATGGTCTTTAAAAATGATTGAAAACATTAGTAATTAATAATTTACTAAGCCTAATTTTTGGCTTTTTTACTAACTTAAATCACACAGGGAACTTTAATTGATATAGGTTTTTTTGCTGTATTTGGAAATGCATTTCCAGTTCTGATGAAACCTCTTCAGTTTTTTTTTTGTTTTTTACTGATCTTATTAAAATAAATAATAGTATTAAATTACATCACACACACTACATAAATTATTTACAAAAAATTTTTACTTACATTATTCACTTATTTAACACAGATTGATATTAAAATTGGGCAATTAAACTGGATTTATTATAAAAACCTTTATAAAATAAGCAGTATAAAATAAAATTAAATTAGATAAATAAAAATTTTAAAAATGATTTTTTAAAAAGCATAAATTGCTTATACCTGTTTATGGATAAAAGTACAATTGGTAAAATTTAAAACAAATTTAAATACAAATTTAAATAAAAATAAATAAATAAACTGAATTAAAAAATGGGTTTAAAAAACTTTGAAAAAAATATTTAAATTAAAAGTCACTAAAACCATTACAAAACATACAAATTACACTGTGCAAGAATGTGTTATGTATGCTTCATACCATATTTGAATTCAAAATATAACATTTTTTTTTGAAATTTTTTGGGGATTTTGTAGCCTTTTCCACCACATTTTGAAATTGTCAGGTTGTTTTTATAATTTTGTCCACTGTTCACATCAGGGCTATGGAGTCAGAGTAGGGAGGAATTTCTGGCCAGAGGAGTTGGAATTGGAAAAATGTGTTGACTCCGACTCCTGCATTTTAAAATTTACTTTAGTTTTTTTTTATTTAAACAAAAGAAAATTTATTATAAATTTATTAATTTTTTAAAATCTTCTTGTATTTTGTTATAATTCATTTATTTTAAATACAAAATGCATCTATTTAATTTATTAAATATGTAGTATTCTTCATAGTATTTGTGTTTAGTAGTAAAATTATTTTGACCCAATTGAATTTGAATATTTTTGAATCATTCCTTTATTATCCCTGCTCTAAATAAGTACTCTATTTGTCTGAATGAGCCAGACTAATTGATCAGAGTACTGTACATATTTTTCTTTCTGAACCAGGGGCTGAAGTAGCTAGATCACATACTTTTTAGTTAGACTAACTCTTCTGGAAGGGTAAAATTGAAATGAAAATGCTGTCGAATATATGTAGATGTAGAATTTTATTGCTCCTTTTCTTCTCTTATTAAATATTTGTTAAAAATTAAATTAATATTTATTTGTATAAAAAAATTAAGTTAAATGTTAGAAATACTAAACTATAAAATAGTTTGGGTAAACACCCCAGGCTTCTTTTAGAGTTCAGAGTAGAGTACCCCCCATAAGAGTGCCTCTACTCCCCATAAAATGACTTTGTATTTAATTTTTGCCGGAGTCAGTTGAGTGTTTTTTTTTACCGACTCTGCAGCCTGGTTGCCATGTCACGATGCTAGGTGTTGGCTTGACCCATAGGGTCAGCTTAAAACAATAGAAGTTTTGGCGCATATTTTTGAAATGCAGACCTATAAGGATGAGACCTTTACTTTTACTTTTGGTAAATGTTAATTTTTTAAAAATTTTGTGTACCTTCAATTGTATTTGCCTATCAGTAACTGAATGGATAAACCAATAAAGCACTGAATGTTGGTATTTGGTAGTGGGTTCATGTCTCACTAACAGACTGGCCATGTGGAGTTTTCTGGGTTTTCTTCATGTTAGTAACACCTAAATAGGGGCAAGGCATTCCCCCTCAGCAGATTGCCCATGTATTGTGTTGCCATAATCAAATAAAATCAAATCAGTCAATTGTATACTTTAAGACAGATAACCCAACTTTGTGAGAAAAATAAGTATACAACTTTCTAGAAAAGTGAATCTTAAATCTCAGTTTGGAAGACTGCTGGCTGCAGTTATGCGGTTAGAAACTACAAGGATTCAACTGTGCGATTCCCTCAAAATTGTAGCTGATACCAGGCAGAGTTATGTCGAGCCAATGGTTCAGTAGCACAGATCATTTCTAGAAAACTTGAAAGAGTTCTTTCAATGAACAAGGGGTTTAAAACAATGAAGAAAAGTGAAGCTATTTTTTAATGGAGAAGTAGCTACATTTGAAAAGAACAAATCCAAGCTCTCAAGCAGTGACATCAACCTTTTCAAGTATGCACCTGTGACATGAGATGTGGAAAGATCGTTTTGCAGATACAAAGTTCTACTGGCAGATAACCATTAATCTTTCAAGTTTGAAAATTTATGTAGGCACTTGGTAATACAGTGCAATCATGAAGTCTAACAATGTCATGTATGAAAGTTGATAATTAAAACACTGTATGAGATTAAAGGAAATTGGAATTAACTTTAGTTAATGCTTATCTTCTAAAATTTTTAGGTCTTTTTTTATATCATAGTTTTAGGTTTTTAGGGCTTTTAATACCTGCTTGTTTTACTGTTTTTTAGGGCTTAAAAATCCAAATCTTAATTATAATGTATAACAATAAACTTTTGAGCCTTTTTAGCTGTCTTAAATTCTTCAAAATACATTATCTTTTTGTCCTATTTTTGTTGCTAGAGGATGTGTATATGGTTAGAATTTAAATAGTTATATCAAAAATTGGTCTGGAAGTGAGCATTGCGTAGTGTAATTGGTAATGCACTTACACAAAAGTGCATTACTTAAACCTCATCATTGAAGTAGTTGATAACAGCATAGAATCAGCATTATAGTATAAGCCAGATATACATCTCTGCTGACTCCTATTTCCCATTCCAGTACAAAATTGCATTTAGAAGAGTCCTCATGCACAGGACGTACACACATTGTATGAGAACAGAGAACACAAATGCTGAACTGATATGCATTACTTCAATTGCCAAGATTGCACTTTCCATTGAAAAGTGATTAAAGCCTGAGCTAGTTTATCCTTATCCCAACTTAAAGAATCCATCACCACCACCAATAACCAAAACATAAACAAAATGGAATAGATGTATGCTAACTGAATAGAACTGATATATGAGTGGCACTAGATAGTGCCACTCATATATCACCACTAGATTTTAGATGCAATTTATAGACAAATAGTGGCATATAACAGCACTGGCATTATATACAAATGGAACTCAATCGTATACTTAGAAATGGGATCCTTTAAACACAAGTAAGTCCAGTGTGAAGGTGGTTGAACTATTACATTGCTAAAGTTGAGGATATCAAAAATGTTTGAATAATAACATTTTCAGCCATCATTTCAGACATTTTCTCAATCTAATTTTGTATAATTTTTATTTTGTATGGGACATAACATTTCATGAACAATCTAGCAGTAATTGTAGTGCCTTAGATAGTCATATCATCATAAAATATACCAGTGATATTAAGTTGAATTTTGTGCTTTATAGCCGATTTCTTAATTATATGACATAAAGAGGGAGTTGTTTCTAAGTTTATAGAAAACATCAGTGGTGTGCTGTCTGTAGAAGCTGTGGAAGTGCAGCTTCCCTTGTATTTTCTAAAATATAAATACATATTGTGTGATTATTTTCATATTTTTAATGTACTTTGAACTACTTAAAATTAATATTTTATTATAACCACATTATGTATTTTATTACAAATTTCTGTACATGTGAAAAACAATGGTGAGATTGCTATTGTATATTTGAATATAAATTCATATATGCATATTTCCAATGGAAGCACTGTATCATCAAATACAGGACAGCTTCAATGGTGAAAATATTTGAATGATGGAAAGCTAAAGTGACCAGATTTTAACATTGGTGAAGCAGGACAAAATTGATGGTGGGAGTGGTTGTATTGTTGAAAAAAATTGTTCTAAAAAAACAAAATTTTATCATCAAAGAACACAAAAATTGTATTGTATATATATATTTTTTTATTTAAATTTCAACATATGTAAACTTTACAAATATAATAAATATATATACTATTATAAAATCTTTAAAAACTCTTTATTTTTTTGCATATTTCTCATTTGAGTACATTTTTTTAATAGATTGCTGCTGCTGTTTAAAATGTCAGGGTAGCAACAGATGAGAGCTCTGTGGCATGTAACATACAATGAACAAAATGTTCGCTCATTTGGATAGCCTGTGAAAATGCGCTGCTCTGTTGCTGCATCTGCGCACTCCAAATCATTTTCTGTCAGTCTTTGCCACGAACACAAAAGATTTTGTTGGCACAGCATTCTTTATTTCAGATGCTCACGCATGCCTTGGCACTGATATGTGTGATACAAAATTATCTTTACAAATCTTAAACATAAGACATAAGTTTATGACACATAATTGACAAAAACTTAATCTTTCCAAAACTTGGGACTTTTTAAAACTCCACAGGACATGGGACAAATTGTTAAAAATTGGGAGTGTCCCGCCAAAAGTGGGATGTCTGGTCACCTTATGTAAAGCAGCCAGATTATACGCACATGTGCTTTACAGAGCACCAACCTCACAGTTTAGCTGGTGGATGCTACACACCAAAATATCATATAACGCTTCCAATGATTTTATCCAGGGCCGGCACAGCTTTCATATCATCAAATGTCACCGCACGACACTGGAAGACATTAATAATAATAGAGCTGGCATTAGGATTAGAACAGCAATGTATAGAAACTAAATTTTCAAAACTTGACTGCTTTCCACACTAGTTTTCATTAAACCCTTGTTCATTCCTTCTTATATCCACTGGCATTTGTTTAATGCAATTTTGCACCAACTTTGAATGTTAAATTGACTTTAGTTGTTTCCATCTTTCTTATTAAACAAAACTAAATACTGTCTCGTAGATAGTGATGGATCATGGCTTTCTGAAGGTTATTTGGGTTTAGTCAAAGCACAATATAAATTTCATATACATATTGATAGTCCTAAGTTGCTCACAATTTAAAGATTAATAAGTGCTGTGTAATCATAAAAACAGATTTATCTTTCACTTTGAAACTTTTTATTGCAATAATAATTTAATAATGCAGAGTGCCTAGGCTGATACATTATTTATGTTTGAATAAGGATATCATACAAGATAAATCAAAGGGAATATATTTAATAAAACTATTTAATCATGAAAAATATTTTTATTATATAAGTGTTATATTTAGGTGTATCAATAAAAGGAGGAGTAAACATTTTTTGTGCTCGTAAGACTCATTATCAATCCAATCTTGCATCGTTAACACAATGGCCTCTGACAAGAAAATGGAAGCATTACAGGATAAACCCATTTTAATTTTAAAAGATAAATCTAACATAAATCTTAGTTTTTAGAGCAGTTATACATTTATGTTCTTGGAAATAAACTTTCAATAATTAATAAATGAGATGCTTATAATTTAGAAAGAGCTTGAGTTGTGTTATTATGTAAGTGTGACTTTTCCTTCTTTTCAACCTGTTAAAACTGCAATTAACTTAAATTTGTAGTATTTTAAATATTTAAATCATTAATTTCCCCCAGTACCACAATTTAAAGTATTGTACTGCTAGCAAATAATGATTAAAATGATTAACATTTAAAGCACTAGTTAACATAGTCATCAGTTATTGGTCTTTTCAGCCATATATTGAGTTTTCTAGAAAGAAAGCTTAAAAAGAACTGAAAATAATGAATGTGATAAACTCTAATTACCATATGTAATGTTTTATAGATATGTTTTAATTTGTTTTGAGAATATATATATATATATATTCTCAAAACAAATATATATTAATTAGCTTATATATATATATATATAAGCTAATTAATGTTTTATGCATTTTCTAATTATTTTCATATGCTTAAAATCTTAAAATTGATATATGAATTCCTTAAAGTTTATAAATTACTTTTGTATTCTTATTGATGTTTATTGTTTTAATTACATCTTGACATTCAATTTATAAATAATGTAACAGTCACTGATGTGATGATTCATGCTGTAACTAGAGAGTTTTTTTTAATGTGACCTAATGCAGTGAAATGGGTTACTGGATTGCAAGTAGGATTCAAATGGATCATTTGCTATGTTTAGCATTCACTAAAATATTTCCTTTTTATATCACTGTGTAATGGTATTTTTGGAGTACACTGATTAGACTACTACATTTAAATAAATAGGTCTATACTTTAACATAATAACTATTGTTTGTAATATAAATTACTAAATATTTGATTGATCATTTTTTATTATTAAAATATCAAAATATTAATTTTTTTTACATGGATTATTAATTAGAAGATGAAAATAAACAGATTTTATTATTTAATTTTTTAATCATTAAATAAAAAGCTTCATTTTATTATTTTTTTAGATCTTTTATGTAAATTAGGGAGATTTGTATTAAAGTTTAGTTTTTTCATCTTATCTAATATATATATAGATTGTAAATTCTTCATTTTATATTTAATACATAAAGGTTTTCTTAAATTGTTTTAATGAAGTATAAATGTTGTTAACATCAGCACTTACTGTTTTTAAACTGATTTTGTTACATTCAATTATTAAAATTTGATTTAATGATTCATATGTAAACTACATTATTACCACTCAACCTTTAAAAGTGAATTTTGGAAATCTAAAATTATACTGCATTTTTAAAGTTTGCATGGTAGTACTGTATTTTTTGACAAATGCAGTTTTGCTAAAATGTGCTTCATATATAACTGGTGAAAGTTTAACCAATTTAAAAAAAAAAATTCATGTTTCTAAGGTTAATTTATTTAATTCTCTATTAAGTTAGAATGTGATATGAAGATTATTTGTAGTGTATTTTATATACTTTTTACATGATTGTATACTTTCAATTTAATATGTACTGTACTTGCATTTAATTTTTTTTTTTGTTTTTTAACTTTTTTAAATACATAAAAATTTAATTTAAATATATAAAAATATTTTGTCTTAAAGTTAATACAATATCTTCAGATATTATTAAAAATTAAATTAATGTAGAGAAATCAATTTTCGAAAAATATTGTAACTTGAAATAAAGTTTTAAATTTTAGAAGTGTGATCAGTCTTCTTTTCTTTTTAAATCTTTAAAAAAACAATTTTCTTTTCAAAAAAATAAATACATCTGATTTGAATGCACTTGTTTAAATTTATAAATTTTATAAAACAAATATAATTTCTAATAATAAAACAGAATGACAAATTAATGGCAAAAATGAATGTAAAGTAATGCCTAGTAATAAATACATTGTATACTGGATGAAAAGTCATCACCCAAAATTTTTACAATGAATGTTTTCAATTGCCTTGAGAAATTGAAAACTTGTTTTCCGTTTTACATTTTTGATCTTCAAGCTAGATTTTTGCTTTTGTGAGTGATATTTATGTAAAGTAATACCAACATATTCATATTCAAAAAGCATTTACAACACTTGGAAAAATTAAGAAGAAGATAAATACTTTTCAAGTTAAGAATGTATCATGATTATACATAATTTACTTTGGTTTTCTTAATTAAACAATTCATTTTTATACAATTGTTATGAGATTTTTACAATTTAAAACACATACTGATTGAATGTTCAAATAACATTTTAAAATTTCAAAATGGCATAAAATCAAAAGTATAATGTGAATACTTTAATCTGTATCTGTATCTCTCAGTTCTATTCTTAAGGTTAATAAAAATATAAAAAATAGATGATAATTCTAATTTAAAATGTTTCTCTTGAATGTTTTTATCTTATGCAGTGGAAAAATTGATTAGCTCAATAAAGCACCATAATTTTCAAGAAAAATATTAAAATGTTTTAATTAGATGAATTAAATATATTTAAACTTAATTATTTCCATACATAGGAATAATTTAAGTCATCTTCTCTTTTTATAAAACTTTTCTAAAATAGAATTATGAAAATCAATATCTGAATTATTTATTTACAGATCAACATGAATCGAACAATGCTAGATGTTAGAAGTTTAGAAAATGATTTTGATTGGTGGTTTAGTAGAAGATCATGGTTTGACACTTCATTTTTTCCTGAAAGATCAGAGGTTATTATTATTTTATTAAAAATACTTTCTTGATTTAAATTCTAAAATTTAATCTTTTTTTTTCCCCTGTATATTCTTTAAATTGACTTCTCAAATCCAGTTTGTCAAATATAAATTTGTATAGTACATTGCAAATGACACCAAATAAAAAATGTCAATATATGTAATGTTTAGCATAATAATTTTTTTATTCAAACTGTTGAAAATAAATATTATGTCATTGCCAAATTTTCAAGATAAAAGCTTTTTTCAGACACATTTACAATTATTTAAATTAGATAGGATTCAAATTTTGACAAAACTGAAATTTTTTTTATATTTACACAAATTTTATTGTATTTCCTTGGAATTGACACAAGGTTGCTGTTGAGAATAAATTACATAGAAACTCTTTTTGAGTGGAAAAAGTAGATTTATTTTCTATAATTTAAAAGGATATGCATTTCAGGCTTAATGCCCCTCTTCAAACCTATTTTACTAAACATATTGGTAAAAAGTTATGTAAGAATTCACAGAATGTATTAAAATATATGTAACATATGCATACAAAAGTTTTCTCAATAAATATAATTACATAATATAGTGACAGTTGGAATAACTAAATTATTAAAACATGGGTAAAATAAGTAAAACTGAAAAAACTTTAGTCAGTTTTAATTGGTTTTAACGTTTTTATGTTTTACTACCTTTTTAATCAAAAATCTTTTTTATAAATTTTAATGAAATTATATATATTTTTACAGGTATACCCTTTTATTAATTTTACAACATTTTGTTAGATTCTTTTATTTATTTATTTATTTATTCTTTTTAATATACCTCAGTTTTATTTATAGTAGCCCATGATTTTATTTGATTTAACAAAAATAATTTTATTTCTACAGGTATACTATCTTATTATTTTAATAATATTTTACTACATTTATTTATTTAGTTATTTCTTAATATTAATTTTTTCATCCATGGTTTTATAATTTAGTTATTCCAGTTATCACTATATTATGTAATTATATTTTTTGAGAAAACTTTTGTCTGCATATGTTGGATATATTTCAATACATTCTGTAAATTCTTACATAATTTTTTACCCATATATTTAGTAAAATAGGATTGAAGAGGGGCATTAAGCCCAAAATGCATATCCTTTTAAATTATCAGAAAATAAATCTACTTTTTCCACTCAGAGTTCCTAACCTTGGGCTAATTCTGAAGGAAATACAACTAATTGAGAGAACAGTAAGCAATCAAGTATAAATTTTATTTTTATGAATATTGTGATATTTTTGTATAATGTAATAAATTAAAACAATGTTATAAACTTTATTGGGGCCGAGGGCTGCAGGTTGCCCATCCCTGATCTAAACTATCCTTTCATTCTTTGATTATCAATCTTCTCTACATCTCCTGCATCCAGCATTGGCTATCTAGCAACAAAAAATTTCCAAACTAAACATACTAAAATGTTGGCTTTTCGCTGGTGGCGTTTCTGAGGTTGGTCTGTGCGGGGGCCTGGCTGTTCTTCACATAGTTGGGCCCTCTACGTGGGTTGTCCTTTGGGCTGCTGTTATGGTATCATCCCTCTTTTCTACTTATCCACTTAATTAATTGAACTCTCACCAAGTTTATTAAGGTAAATTTATAAGATAATCCTGAGCTTTGCTCTAAAATTCTAATTGTTGCCTTTTGCTGGATGTTACCTCCTATGGTTTGCCTCTGCTGCTCTTCTGTTAGTAGCCAGAGACAGATCATAACATATTGAAATTAACAATACTAACAACCACAATTTAATCCGACATGCATATTAAAATATTTAAAGATACAAGCACAGACAACAAGCATACATACTCAATATGAACCCTTATAAGGGACTATTCAAGCCTTATGAGCTCTCCCAGGGACTTTTACATTTTACATATATACGTTCTGGCCCCTTAGTGCTCTCTGAGCGGAAAGAGCTTGAAAAAATCAGTAGAGATGGAATCGATGGTAATGGCACTTTAGGGCTTTCTCTGGCAGCAATGAAAGCTATAAGGAATTATTTTTCAGGGGCGTTAGTTTTTCAGCCCAACACTGACTGCAAAAAAAAGTCACTACTATGTGGGGCCATGTTCAATAGAAAGATGTAATGAAGATGTAGAAAATACACTTAGTTCTTGGTTGGAGACTAAAAACAGCAATAAATGGTCGGAAGGATTACGTTTTGTACAACTGATGAAAAATCGAACGCACCATACGGCATAAACTGCAGTTCCAATGAGATCATGTTTGGAGCAAAGTTAAAAGTTGGACTAAAGAATTTTATACCTGACAAATCACTGACCAACATTAATACAGAGGAAGATTTAGAATTTTTTTTTAAAACTAACAAAAATGAATTTCTTATATAACAAAAGTGACATTCCAGAAGTTTCCTTTAAGTTAATTTTTTGATTGAAGTATAAATTTGTTAATACAGTAGCCCTCTTATATCGCGCTTGTCGGGAGACAGAAAAAGCACGAAATACCGAGTACTAAAGATTTGGGCTTTTAGTAAACACATTATGTATGCTATGGAATCCTCTATTCTTTCATCAGCAAGTGTTTCTGATATAAAATAAGCTTAGTTTTGCAATACTGAATTTTATTCGTGGTTATATAGTATTAAATGACGTTTACGTAAACATACCACGAACGCTCATTTAGCGTTATTGTTTCTTTAATTAACAATGACATCTAAACACAAATACTGTGATATAAATACAAAATGTCAGTTGCGATTTCATTACACAGTACTATATTTTATAATAAATCGCTTATTAAAAATTCGTGTAATTTATGTTTCTCGATAAAAATTATAAATACAGTAATTGAAAATTTAAATAAGTAAATATTGAACATATAGTAGAACATCAATACTTATAAAATTATAGAATAAAAATTCTCTAAAAAGCAAAATAAAATTACTACTATGTAAAAATTTTTAGAACTTTCTGTTCAGAAATAAAGAAATCTTTTTTTTCACACGTAACTTTCACACCTTTATGCGAATTGACGGTATTGCGTCAATTCATATAAAGATGTGAAATTTCGAATTCACAGAAACTTGCAAATGAGGAGACAGTAGGTCTACTTAAAACCAATAAATAAAGAACTTTTAATATCAAAAGAAACATAAATAATAATTGATCTGTCCACCTGTTTTGCTTACATCTTGACGAATTTATTGTTTCCCCTGAATTGATGTTTCGAGGACAATGGTAGGGATAAAATACGGGCGAATCCTGACCAAAATTTTTGAGCATGCTGAAAGTTATAATAAGAATAACTATCTCTAGCACTAAACAATAGACAGAAACGTTATTTGGTGTGAATAAAAAAAGTATGGACTATTATAAATCCCATTATATCTACACATATTATAATGAAATATAAATATATTATAATGAAAAAGTATTAAAAATTTATTATAATACAGGTATACTTCACCTCACGTCGGTAATTGGTTCCAGGAGAGGCGACGTAAGTCGAATTTACTTGTGTAGTTACGACGCAAGTCGAACTACGGTGGAAAATGCCAATAATGAGCACTTAAAGACCGCTAAATAAGACAACACAAAAACACAGATGTTTTCATGTTTCGTTCTCTAGGATTTATGATGATTATATTAACATTTACTGTAAATGTACATATTTTAATATGACTTTATGTGCTTTTAATGCTTTTCTAGTGATATTACGACTTCAATATTTGTGGCGGACGGATGTAAAGTCGAATAAAATGACTTAAACTTGATTTTTATTTTCCATATACTTTTTTGACAAACGCCGTATAATCGAGAACGACGTAACTCGAGGTATACCTGTAATTCGATTTTTGTGGGCCCTCGACACTGGGGACTCAGGGAAGTTTAAGCTCTATTAGTTCCAATGTAGATCCGCCCTGTACACAATACACGTATGCTGACTGGATACTGCAAGCATTCGATACAATCTGGCCGTGTTAAATGCTTCGAATGACGTCGTGCGCGCACTTGTCTGCCGTGGCAAACCTCTACACGAGCAAGCGATCGAGTTCCCGCAAGCATCATACTGACTTAAAACGGCTAGCCGATAGCTGTCAATGTAAATAAAAGCAAACACAAATGACAAGAGTTTACACGTTAGAATAAATTATTATTGTCATATTTATTTTCACATAAAAAGTATGTTGACAGTCAAAACTTTATCTTTAGCATGCTAAGCAAGCTCAGAGAATTCGTTCCTGATAAAATACCATATTTCGTTGCAAAAAGAATTCAATGGCAATTTATAATTAAAATTTGACTCGATACTTTTAAAATTTGTAGAACCAACAAGCGCGATATAATGAAGGACTACTTGTAATGCTTTTCGTTAACATTAGTTTAGTTAATACGGTTTTTTTAAACTGTTTCTGCCCTGTGGGCAGTAAGATGGCCTCTATTAGCAAGCCCATTATGGGTTCGGCCAGGCCCACAATAGGCGGCCGGGTGGTGAGGGACGGGCCCGACATATCCAGACAGACCACTCCCCGAAAAATTCTTGGGGATTTTAAAAAATCACATTTTCCAAAGGGAATGTAGCTGTATTTATAATATCTGGTCAGTTTAATAAATCAATTAATATTTATCAGACTGAGTAGTCATTTTAGTCATTATTCATAATGGCTGGGCATTATAAATAATGTCCTATTAATCACATGGTTTATAACATATACAGGGTGGGCCAACGAAAACGAAACGAAAGAGTGTTCGTGTTCGTTCAAGCAAATCGCTCGGACAGGTCGATTTTATTCTCGAGGGGACATCTTTTGCAATAAAGTTTTTGCGATTCTGAATACAACAGACAACAAAAAATTTTAAAAACTCATCTATTTTGTATTAACGAAACAAACATTTATTTCGAAAAAAAATGTTTGTTTAGTTAATATTCAGAATCGCAAAAACTTTATTGCAAAAGATGTCCCCTCGAGAATAAAATCGACCTGTCCGAGCGATTTGCTTGGACGAACACGAACACTCTGCCGTTTCGTTTTCATTGGCCCACCCTGTATATGCCTTGCTGGGAAAGGGCGTCTCCAGGGGGCAGGAGGGGCAGAAATTCTCCCCTAGAAATTCGAAAAAGTTATTTAAATGCAAGTTTTAATTAAAATAATCTTCTTAGGTTTCTTATCTTAATTAAAACATTTTTTTAACTTATATTTCTTTTCCGGTACATAGTAAATGAATAAAACTTTATGAATCGTTTTTATTTTACCTACATACAATTTATATCCTCTATCAAATTACATCATCTTGCCCCCCCTGGCCCATTGGCTGGCGTCGTCCTTGTAGGGTATGCTATTGCTGGGTATGGCCGCGTTTCTTTATGAAGCGAGAGAGTAGCGAAATGACGTCACGAGCAATATTGGCCAATTAGAAACCAGTTTGTGTGTTCGCTGTAAAGCGCTTCTCGAGCGCTGCATAAAGAAACGCGGGGTATGCTATGGCTGGCTAAGTGCCTCATGTGGGAGTTTACAGAACCAGGGCGCCGTATGCGTCTCCAGTCGGCACCGAAACGACCGATCAGACCGGAATCCCGCTCCGGGCCGATTTTTTCTTCCAGTTTAATCTAAAAATTATTTAATTAAATTATTAAATTTAATACAAGATGGCTCCTAACGCCTCCCTGGATGCATTCTTTAATAGCGGTCGCTCTGCGTCTCCGCTACTACGGGAGTGCGCTGCTGTTTGTAGGCATTTAGGAACGACGGTGAAAGAAAGATGGCGGCGCCCGCACTATTGATAGTATCGTGATGGAGGAATATATAATCCTAAAATATGAGCTTTTAAAGACAAGAGAAGGGTCCCAATTGTAAAATTTAGCCATAAAATGGATTATTTGTTAAAAGAGCATTCAAAATAGCCACGAAAAAAATTAGAATGCCGGCTATCATTCGAAAAAAATTCGAAAAGACACTTACATCACCGCGTACACTAACTTGCGTATTCACAACTTCTAAATTTTCATTTATAAAACCACGTAATAGACCCCGAAACGAAACTATCTGAACCATGGAGGACGCCATGTTGCTTTCCACCGTAAACTACTGCTACAAACGGCCGTTTTTGCCGTTCGACGGCGCGCACTTCCACCGGCATTTAGGAACGCGTTCCGCAGGAATTTTTAAACGGATGTCGCTCGCGCGGAGTTGCGCGGAGTTACGCGGAGGAATAAAAGAACGCACCCTATTATAGCCGTTATTTAGCCGTATGTCATACGGCAGTAGTTGTAGCATTATTGTAGTGTATCGGGTTTCGTAAAAATGTTTATGTTTATTCTTGACTATCTTCACGTATTATTATTATTATTATTATTATTAGTAGTTCTTCCTCTTTGTGTACATGATATGATCATTCATTGGAACCATGTGAGTATAAAAAACGGGACAGAATTGGTGTCTAGAGAGTAAGTGAGCAAGCTGAGAAAGAATTTTTAGTTTGTTTTAGTGGTTTTTAATAAGTTTAAAGAAGCACAATAGCCAGAAGTTCTTTGTGGCATTGTCATGCTTTACCAAAAAATTAAAAAGTAGTGGTGAAGTTTTCCCAATCACCAAAATAGTAGTATGAGATCCTTGAAAATAATCCTAAACACGTGGATGTTTCAAATTGAAAGAAATCTATCATACTGAGGAGGAGAGGTTAAACTTCCGAAATGCATGTATAGAAACGGAAATAAAGATAGTAAATAAAGGACATACTTTCTTGTTATGGTGCCATCTTGTATTAAATTTAATAATAATTTAATTAAATAGTTTTTAGATTAAACATAACATTCCATATTAATAACATGATTTTTAAAATCATAATAGATGAATCTTTTTCAATTTATTTTATTATGAAAATTTTTTTAATATATCAATGAGCCAATTTATAAGTTGAGAAGAGAAATGTGAGTATAAAATAATTACTATATAATGTATTCAATAATACATTAATATAGTAATTATTTTATGCTTACTATATAAGGACCATTAAAAATGAATGAATTTCACATATTGTTTCATCTATTATCTTTCAAATCATTGTCTAATAGCATTTTTATGCTTATATTTTAATAAAAACAAACTTAATTTTTAGAAATTTTGTATTTTGATTATCTATAATAACTTCTGGTTTTGAATAATAATTATTGCTAGGTGTTTCTTATCTTAATTAGGTTAATGGTAAATAATTACATAAATTATGAATTGGCTGTATACAGAAATAGTACTGATAAGTAGTTAGTTTCATAAAATGTGATAAATCTGATAAAACTTGTCATTTTTAGACATTGTGCATCAAATGTAAACTGTTCCCTATAAAAATGCATAGGAAACTTTTTTATATATTTCACATAATGTGAAAATTGTATTGTCATTATTTTGTTAATATATTGTATCTTACTTGAATGCATACAATTCAAATGAAATACTAAATTTAATCATAAAACAGAATTTAGAAGAGATTCATTGCAATTTTAAACAGAGATCTGTATTTGGATCTTCAGGAGAATTTACTTAAAACAAAAACTACAAACAGCAAAAGTTTTAAGGATAGTCTTTCAAGAATAGAAAACTGATTTATGAAATTGATCTCTCTAGAATTTAACAGTTAGTGTCACATACTGACAATACACAAATTCAAAATAAAACATTTAATGAATACCTGTTACACTCAAGCTTTATATGAACATTTAAACAAAAAGTTTTTTTAATATAAAAGATAGTTTGTTTCTTTCTCACATTCTTGAGTGTAACATGAAGGTACTCATTAAATATTTTATTTTGAATTTGTGTATCATTGGTTATGGGAGAAACACTTAAATGTTCATAATTCTGATGAGTTTTAGCACCAGTATACTTATTTAGACATGGTAACATATTTGAATCTTGGAACTAATGAGATTCTTTATTCTTATGTAATTTGATATTAATAAATATAATCTAATTCATAGTATAGGAAACCTTGCTGATATCAGATTCATAGTACAGATTTCTTTCACTAATACAAATATTTTGTGTAAAAGAAATAATAATTATAATGTATTTAAATCTAACTGTGATGTTTTTATCGCAATATTTATGATTTTATTAAACTAATAGTAATTTCATACAAGCACAGATGTTTAGCTTGGGCCAGAACTTACCTAAAGTGGACAAATGTTGATTGGAAGAAAATACTATAGTTAGTTGAATCATCATTTCTTGTAAACCATGGGAATGCAGCAAAAATGTCATTTATACTAAAGATGAAGCTTTAGTACAAATGATCCAGCATATTATTCAAGATGGCCAGAAGCCACAGTCCCTAATGGTTTGGGGATGCATGAGTGCAGATGGAATGGTGCTGTAATCTCAAGCCTATATTCTGATCCTTCAGCAATATCTACGCAAATAAAAATGTAAACTTTTCTGAAGACGAGCCTGTATTTTTAAACACAACAATGTCTGTCTGCACAATGCTAAGAAAACCAAAGTTTGGATGTAGTTTAATTATATACATATATTCCCCCAGCTAGCATCTAGCCCAGACCTGTTTCCAATAGAAAAAGTATGAAGATTTCTGAAAAGAAAGATGACTCAGTGTTGTCCTTGCACATTAGAATAATTACATATATATTTAAGTGAAGAATGGGAAAAAATTTCCATGCAGTTGTTGAAGAAGTTTGTATCTTTCATGCCTTAACACCTTGCAACTTTTATAAAAAGAAACATGTTGCAAAGTCCCTTAGATTATAAATTACATATTGTGGACTGAAGACCATATGTTCTGTTGCCTGACCGGCTCGTAACCAACCCCTTGGGTGGTTCACGGTGTAAAGGAGGGACAAGCCCTCATAGCGTAAAAGCTTCCTGTTGTAAAAGTTAATGGGAGGAGGGGAGATATGTGGTCCAAAGATCACGTGTTCTATTGCGTGATCCTTGGGTGGGCCGCAGCATAAAGAAAGGATGGGCTGCGTTTTCGGAAGAAAAACAGAGAGAGGGAAGGAGATCGCACATGCTCAATGGAAGAAGAGGGACTTTTTAGGGAAGAAAGAATGGAGAGAGAACGTGTAGACGATAGAGTCGCGAAATTGTTTTTTTGTGTGTGTTGTTTCTTTTGTTTTAGTGTCTGTTATAGCAAAGGGACAGAGTAGTGATTGGAAGGACTAAAATAAACTTTAAGTTCCTTGCATTGGAGTCATAGAGCATGTGATTTATTTCTTTAAAGTTTCTTTTTGTTTTGTTCCTGCATGGGGAATACTCTAAAGATCGAGTACTTCCCCACAATATTTTAATAGCAACATATTTTCCCAAAATCTTTCTGATATGTATTTATGATCACTTATCTTTATAATAAATTACTTTTTGTTACAAAAGTAAACATCTGTGCATTGTACTATGAATTATTTTAAGTTTTTATTGGTGAATGAAATTCATTGCAAGTGGGGTTGTATTAATATTGATAAAATATTCAATTTTATTATATATTTTCCATTTATCTGCTTGTGTTTTAAATTTTATCTATATTACTTTTTAAAGATAAAGCCATTTTTAAAATTTCTTAAACCAGAACTACTTATAAATAATTTGTTTTAATTATTGAAACTTTTTATGTAGGATTTGTTTCAACAGATATTACTTGAATTACTCTGTGATCTGAGAGATATTTCTCTTTATCCACGATCAAACTCACAAGTAAGTGTTTGTCTATAACATTTTTAGTTATATATTTTAATTTACTATCAAGTATGAAATTTTAAAATATAAATATTGTTTCTTTGAAGAGGGTACTAGAAAAGGAATAGAAAGGCAATCTCAAGACAGAGAAACAAATTTTTAAAAAAATAGTTAATATTCAAAGCTTTATATAATAATTTATATATTCATTTCAAATTGAAATTAGCACACTAAGAAGGAGTTGTCATATCACTGTGGAACTTGGCATGCAGATTCAAGCAGATATGGAAATGATTAGAGTTATAGTGTGATGACTCATTTCATAATGCCAGCAGAGGGCATTAAAGTATTCCCTTGGCTTATAAAAAAGTGTGCAAAGGTATCCTGTCCGTAGTTTACTTGTTGTAAAGGGACACTGTATCACTAGAGATGCCATTACATCACAATCAAAGACCATATGAACAACTAACTGAGTTTGAGAGGGAAAGGATCATCAGGTTGAGAGAAACCGGATGGTCATCTTGCTGAATAGCTTGCCACCTGAGCTGTTCTGACAACATTGTGAAGAGGAGTTGCGAACAGTGGATGAGAAAGTTCACACACACACTTACACTCAAACTCAGTGCACCCTTAGCAGACCACTAGCCAAAAGGACTTCCTGGTTCTCCGACAAGAACACACAGCCAACCACATTGTTGTCCACCATTTGGACACAGGTGGTACCATTACAGGTCCTTCTATCTATCAAGGCACTGGTTGAGGAACAGTTGTTATCATGGCAGCCATCCACTGTTTTCTGTTTGGAGTGATGACGCTCCTGATGGGATTGGATCACAATGGAATGGAGCTGGGTCGTCTACAATGACAAATCTGGATTGAGTTTGGGCACTGACGATGGCTGTGTTAATGTCTGGAGGCCTTATGGTAAATATCTCAATTTTGCCTATGCAATGGAGCAGTCTGGGTGTGGATGGTCTACGGCAGGGGTCTGCAGTTTGTCAAGTGAGAAGAGCCAAATTGTCATGGAAACAAGATACCAAAAGTACCAGAGAGCTGCATCGAGGCTTAACTGCTTAGCCGATCGCTGACTGTGTTGAAGGACACCCCCTAGTGCATGTTACAGGCATTCCGTGACAATAATAAATTCCTATTACGAATATACTGAATTATTTATATTGTTATTGGCTATTGGCCAAATGAATAATAACAATTTATACTGTTAATGTAAATAATAATTTATATTGTTAATTTAATTGTGCGAAATATGACAGGACAGGGGCGCCTCTAGTGGCCGTTTTCGGCATAACATTACACGGACTGACGGACATGCATTCCATAGGTTTTATATATATATATATGCTTTAAATGCTACCGCTCGCATGCGATTCATATTGATCAACACGAGTGGTCATGTGTGGACGAGCTAAAGAATGGTAGAGAGTATGCCGGCGAAGTTCATTTGGCGGCTCTTATCTCATAAGTTATAAGGCTGCTTGAGATGAGGTGAGATTGCAGTTTATGTCCGAAGAGCCGCAAACGTCTATGCAAAGAGCCACATGCGGCTCGCAAGCCACACTTTCCGATCCCTGGTCTAGAGTGCCATCACATGCAACAGCCAGTCATCTATAGTAGTGATCCAAGGGACCATGACAGCCCATCAGAATGTTAGCAACATCCTGAAGCCACATGTGTTGCCTCTCATGACTTCCAAGAGACATTTTCCAACAGGACAATGCATGACCACACTCAAGGGTGTTACAAAGACTGCCTCCACCACATTGCCACACCTCCCTTGTCTGTCCAGTCCCCTGATTTGTCACTGATTGAACATGTCTGGACTCACCTGGGATGCCAAGTTGGACAGCCTAGGAGTTTGACTGAACTATAGGAATGCTTGCGGCAACAGCAGACTGAAATGCCATAGGACACTGTACTGCACCTGTATACTTCATATCACATTGTAGATTCATGCTAGAGGTGGCCCAACAGGGTACTTGAACCTCCTTTCATTTATAGTTTTCCCTACAATAAAGGATCCTTTTGCTTTCATTTTGTAATCACTTATATGAATGTTACACTCACACATAGACAGTTTTGTTTTTGATTCTGACAACTTCTTTTTGGTGTGCTAATTTTTATGGAAATGAGTATACACTACAAATTATTTATTTTCTAAATATGTATTTTGTAATAAAATAATTTTTTTCATATCAGTGATAAGTTTAATATAAAAACCAAATGTTTTAATTAGTTTTAGTGATTACACATACATAATGATTTTATATATATAACATCAGTATACTTCTACCATCAGATAGAAGTAGCTGATGAGCATATGATCAGGAGTCATCCTCACACTAGAAAATTTTTCAATTAAGTGATATTGCAGATTTTTAGATGCATAATCTTAACTGAATAATGCATATGCATGTTAAAGAATGATTAAACTAACATTTCCTGAGCATTGCCAAAAAGTATGTGGAAATACAAATACAGTTATATAATTTATGTTTTCTGTAATATAGTTTAGATGGATACATTAATGATTTAAAATTAGACAAAATAACAATTATCTTTTTATTAATCTTTTGATTTGAATTATTATAAATAATTCAACAGGTACATTTCACATGTTCTTCATTTACACAATTGTTTTAGAATATTAAACAGCATTAGATTAAATTTGAAAGCAACTTGAATTTTTTATGCAAGTTTGATATTTACCAGTAACAAACCACAAGAGTTTTGCATATTTTCAACAGTTTTATTATTAAGTAATTTAGATAAAGATTTTGTGTGCATGCATGCATTATAAATAAATATCAGAATAATATGATAGATTTTATTACAAAATATATAGTTTGACTCATATTCTAATATCATTAAACATTGATGGAAAGAAATGAGCTAATCTGTGTGAAATTGATTTTAATGTCATTGAGATGAATAAGAAAGTTACAAATTAGATCAATTCTTCTTTGTTCTAATACTATAAAACTTCTAGTCTTTTAGAATTTCAGTAAAATATTCTTATATTTTATCATTTTTCATGGAAAACAAAATTATTTTTAATGTATATGTAATGTTGAAAGTAATAGTATTTTTATTCTCTTACACAGTGGGTGATTGCTTAATGAACAAATCAGATAACAAGCACTTTTGCAAAAGATTTTTATGTTCAGACAATGAACAACTCACAGAACAAACACAAGAAGAAGCGACCTAAAAGAATAAACACCAATTGGTCTTCCCTTGTCGTCAGGCAACAATTTGAAACTTTTTGGAGCGCAGATGTTGATATCAAAGCTCAAGCCAGTATATACTGATCGGATAGTATTTATTCGAACTTTGAAACTCTCCCTTGTAATTACAGCCTTTTATTTTTCTGACAGAAACAATTCTTTTATAGTATTTGTGAGACTGTCAGGCAGGCACTCATTAAGTTATGTGTCGGTTTTTATTTTCAAACAGTGAGTATATAATAGCAAAGGTAGAGAGTGGGCAGAAGATGTCTGATGTTGCTGGGCAGTATGGATTGAACAGGTCTACAATAGGCTGCAGTTCAATCTTATCTAAGAAAGATACTGTATAATCAAAAAGACTCAAGCAGCTTAAGGAGTAACAAAAATCACATCTGAGAAATAAAGAACATTGAAGAGCTCATAATGGAACCTGAAACAGATCTGACGATAGAAGATCTTTTGAAGAAGTGGGAGAATGTCAGAACTACGGTCTTAGAATGGCATCTGAACCAGATTGAGGTTAATAGGCTTGAGGATCTCTACAATTTCCATGCTATTAATTACTTCTGAAAAATCCTGAAGAAGAGAGAGAAGCAATCAACATTAGACAGATTCATTAACCCCCACAAATGGAAAAAACATGACTAATAAAAATGCAAGACTATATATATGTATTTTTATTATTACATATAAATAAACATAGTAAGAAAGTTTATATTTTTTATTTATTGGGAGTCTCCAGGATGAATTAATCAAATTCCCATAAAAACCTATGGGTAAATCGATAATTGGTTAACAAACAGTTTGGATAGCGAACAAAGTCTTGGAACGGATTATGTTCATTAACCGATCACTCACTGTAATATAGAAAGATAAATTTAGAATCTATGGATATAATATAACTGCATTCTTTTATTTTCAGCTTAGAAATCGTAGAACCAGGAGAGTACCAAGACAGAGGAATAATGCACGACAGCAATCTAGTATAAATATTACGCTCCAGTTACCTTCACAGTCTGGAACAAATTCCATATCCAGGAGTACTGATGCCATTAATCAGTGTGGTCCACTTGCTGTTGGTGATGATGTGGAAATCTGTGCTATATGTCGCGAACAATTCAAGGAAAGGGACAATATCAGGTTTGTTTGCTTATTTTAAAGTAATAAGTTATTATTTCATTAAGTTCAGACTCAATAAACTTTGGACAAAAAATAATAAATAAAGGATATAAATTTTTTGAATAATAAATTAAAAATTTGTCTTATGCTGTTTCACATGCTAAATTCATTTACTTACTCTAACATGGATGATAAGATCTGTTATCTTATCAATGTGTCTCCTGTCACATAGACAATGATGCAATTTTGCTTTTAATTAATTCAAATAGAGTTCATACATATTTGATATATATAAACACATTTTTTTGAAATTCTTGAAATTTTAATGTTTAAAACATCAATTTTACAAAAGCAGTTTTTCTTTTTTCTTTCCTGGCTGTTATAACAGACTGTAAGTATGGCGATTGGCCAAAAAGTGACCCTCTAAGATTTTTGCAAGTTTAGACTTAGGACCACTTGAAATGTCAAGAAATGCAAAAAGAACTTTGGGGTATTTTCTGTGTGTGGTGGGTGGGTGGCACAATTTTGTTCACCCTCTTTGAAGCTTAATAACTCCTGCATTTTTTGTCAAAAATTTCTGAGATTTTTCAGAAAGGTTTGTTTATTAGAGGGACTACATTTATGCTATTAAACTATGGCACTACCATGTGTCGATAAAAATAAATAAAGAAAAAAAGAAATGAATATTATAATTATCAGTATTTTGTATTACTTGATTTGACACACTGTGTTGAACCACTCCTACCAGAATATGACCATTAGCAGTGCCGTAACTAGGCAGGTGCACCTGCACAGGGCCCACTTGAAAGGGGGGCCCAAAGTGCATGTATTTGTTTTATTATTTTTCCAAACCTAAATTAAGGGGCCTAAATGCAAATTCTTGCACAGGAATGGCTAGTTACAACACTGACCATTAGTATTTTTTTTATTTAAACTCCGGACTGTACAAATATTATGACTGTTAGAAATGTTGATATATTGTAATTGAACTTTTTTTTTCAATATAGGCAGTTACCTTGTGAACATATTTTTCATCCCGATTGCCTTCGTCCATGGTTACAAAGACGGAGAACTTGTCCTACATGCCGCCAATATTTGAATTGATGTAGATTGTGAGAATGAAGATAATATTACATACATAATTATTTTAAAACTAGCAAGAATAAGTTACATATCATTGTAAATCATTTCTGTAATTTAATAGAATATGTTTAGTTTGTATGTGTTTAATCTATATATGTAATTAATAATAATCATATATATCATATAATTTAAATCTAGGATAATATTTTTCAAATTTTATTTTATGTAAATATTTTTATATATATAAAAATTAATGAGAGAATATCTAGAACTGTTTAGTTTTTCTTCTAAAGGAAAGTTTCTCTTTGTTGAAATATTTAATAGTTTTTAATATTGAACAATTTATTATATTTTAAACATTAACTCATTAATTTTTGTCATAAATTTATTAATGATGCAGTTTATTATTCAGAAATCTATGAAATTTGACACTTCTAAAATATTTCAAATTTTATGAGTAGATAATTTTTTAAAATAAACAAGGATTAAATTTATGTTGCACAGTGTGTGTGTGTGTGTGTGTGTGTGTGTGTGTGTATGATTGATTTTTAATTGATGTGTAATGTTTATAAAATTACATTTTTTAAAATTTGAATATTTCATTTAGCAACTTTCTAAATATCTGATTATTACAGCTTGAATAAATGTCGCATTTTACTGAAATTAAATAAACCAGAATGTTAATTTTTTGAATTCAGTTTTCATTAATATGTTCATGTTCAAATAAATATATATTAGTATATATATAGATGTTGTTCATATGTATATAAAATAGTTTTAAAATACTGTTAAAAATATATTAAACATTTGTGTGTATACCACAAATATAAATTTTTTACATTTATAATCATTTACAAAGCATTGAATATAGAATGATTACAAATGTATGAAATGATATATCATTGTGATTTATAGTTTGTAATAGCATATAACGTAAAAGTTTGTATAATGTACATTATTGTTAGTAATATGTATTTATTCATATTTTGAATAAGTGTAAATAACAATTAGTATCTATATAGTTCAATGTATTTTAAGTTTAAAAAAAACAAATATAAAAATAATTAATAAAATGCATTCAAGAGTATTTTTATATAAAATCTGTGTTTGAAATAAAATTTTAATTTTAAATTCAATTATACTATTTAATAATTTTAATACTTATAAATTTTTACTTATGTTTAAAATATTGTTAATAATATAATATGCTCTCTACAATGTTAATAAATTACTTCATAATTCAAAAATAGCTTTGTTAAATGTGAATTGAGAATTATTTTCAAACACATATCATTTACAAAGAAAAGTGGAGGATATTCTTGAATTCAATATGTTTTAGATAGTGTAATTCTCAGCACTCTTGTTTATTTTTCCATTAAAAAAGTGATAAGGCATAAACTTGTCATCAGCAAACAACTCCTTAGTCTTTAAGTTAAAATTTTGTGAAATATTCTCTTAAGAATGACCTTCCTTAGTTGATAAAAACTTCTATAAAATAAAATCATAATTCGCACCTTTTATCAACTGAAGTGGATTGTAAGACAGTTCAAAATACATTTTGTGAAATATAGGTTAAGTTATCTTGTTGTATTTTATTTTTCTTCATAAAAAAGGGATTAAAAACAATGTTAAAAATTACACTGTCTACAACACATTACATTTCATCCAAGATATAAATAAAACTTGAATTGTAAACTTAAATATTGCAAAAATACATCTTGGAGCTATTGTAGGTATACAGTTGAATTCTGAAGATGTCCTGTTAACTGGGTCAAAAATGTTAGTTAGTATTCTTTAAACTTCACATTGTTAAAGATTCATTAATTAATTCATCTTGGAAATAAAATATTTTTTGAAAGATATTTTATCCCAGTTAAATGATGTAGTGCCATAATAATTTTACAATGACATTACGAGAACTTATAAATTGAAATGCATCTTTATACAAGACAAAATGTCCTTGTTTATGTTATGTAAAGACTCAATTTCATTGTATTGATGAAATTCAAAGATACAATGCATTTATTATCTTATACAAAGAGTTATTTGGAACAAGTTTTTGTATAATGTAGCTAAGACAATGTATAATTATTTCTTTCTTATTTAACATTAGTAGGACTAGTCTGAAGGCAATGCGAATGATATACCGACACGGGGTCCCACACTTGACTAGGCCAGGGGTCGGCAAACTACGGCCCGCAGGAACAATAGGAATTACTAACTTGGAAGTCCAGTATGATGAAATATTGTCTCAGAAGAAACAGTTTAATTCTTCACATTAGTTCAAATTTTCACCATTCTATAATAAGTTAAAAACAAATAAAAACATTTTTAATTAAGTACTAGTAGTAATGTCTAAATATTATGTATGTAAAAATATCACTTCCTAATAAAAAATAACTTTATTGTTTTTGCTTTATGAGTAGAAGTACCTATTAAAAATATGTATTTGAGTTTGCAACCTGGCCTGCCAAACCTGATTTTTTTACAATCTTGCCCTTTCCTAAAAAAGTTTGCCTGGACTAGGCCGTAACAGTAAAGAAAAACAAGACTTTTCACAAGACCAGATAGGAGAATTTTTGCAGCAGGCCCCACTTTTCTATGAGCCTGTTCTGAACATTAGTATCATATAACAGTCAAAATTATTTATATCTCACTAATAGGAATTTTATTACAGCATTGTGTTCTGCAAAACCATAAGCCATAACACTGGCTAACCACTGACAAACAGTAAATAAAGAGGAATAAAAAGATACTAAGTTGTTCTGATATGGCATCAGTCCATTCTGCTTAATATATTTCTGTAAGTTGTGTTTTTGTTATATTTGAAAGACTTCATTTTTCTCTGTCCTATGAGCAGAGAAAAATGAATGCTTTTTAATGATATCATCATATGGATTTGTCCACACACTCAATGGCTGATGACGAAGCAGTGAACGATAGGCATAACTTATCTGGTTGGGGCTTGCTGATTACCATCCATGAAAAATTCCCGGGATGCCTCACCTAGATTTGATCTTAAGTCTCTCAAAGTGGTGCTTTAACTGTCTTGGCCACCCAATCATTGAATTAAAAAATTCAAAAAGGCTTTCAAATTACTCCAAAAATACACCCACAGCAGTAACATAAATCACATATACAACACCTTATTTTGCCAAGGAAAACGTTTAATAATTATGAACGTTTTCGGCTTGTTCTACAAACCATCTTCAAGCATTGAATTACATTCTAACAGAATTTAGAATACAACGAATTTAAATATTAATAAAAGAACATCAACTAATCAGATATTCTGAACAGTGATTAGTCGATGTTCTTTTAGATTAGGAGTCACCAAACTTTTTTCACAGCGAGACGTAACTGTGAGAATGATGAGCAAAGAAAACTAACATATTTATTTACCAATATGCAAACATGATCGCTAAGCAAGTTCGTAATCGCTTTTCTTAGAAACTTCATTGCAGGTACAGTACTTACACAAAAAGCGTTCTGATATCCAAAGTGGCAAAAAGTCGCCGAATTTTTTAAATTTCACTGATTTTCATAAAAGTTATATTACTGTCAAATGCAAATATCAGATTGGACCAATTTTAGCATTTTTAGTTAGACTAACTATGTAGAAAAAATTAAAATAAGTTCATCAACAATCTATGATATTTCCATATAAATATGTTTTAGCTGATTTGTGGTACAGTGCAGCGGTAGGCCACATGAACTGACCTCGTGGGCCTTAGTTTGGTTGACCTCTGTTTTAGATGTTCAGAATACGTGATTAACTATATCCCGGTGTATTGAGTGATTAAACATCAACTTTCAAATTAAGTCTGAATAATTAAAATCTAGTTCTATATTTTATATGTTTCTATTATAAACATAAATAATAGTATAAAAGCGTTAACTTGTAAACAACACCGATGTTTTTCCGATAGTTTTATTCCGACCATCGAGTTTTTTTCTAGAATATAACACTACCATTGCAAGGGCACTATATCTTTTGTTGAAAATCAGCGGTTTCGCAACGTGTTTTGATTTACTTACCCCATGGCAGCCCATCTCATAAATTTTCGCAAAGTTTATTTCGCATGTTCGTCAAACAGTGGCAACTTCGTCAATTATATTTCGTTGTAATTACATGTAAAAATAATCTTTTTAATGGAAGACCATTGGAGAAAGGACACAAATAAATAAATACAAATATGATTATGCTGTTTTATAATGAAAATATAGTGTGCTGTAAAAGACCTGGAGAGAATCGGAATATTGTTATAGTACAGCCGCCATTTTTTTCCTTTTTTTTGGAAAGTCTTAAATTTCATTATAAACATATTATATATAAATTATTGTTATATAACTTTAGTTGAAATTTTAAAATAAAACGATTAGTTAGATAACAAATTTATGTTATATATAAATTTACAAATACCTATTTATTTATTTAGGATTATAAGCGTGTAATATGAATTTTAAAGCAATTCAATTCTTTTCTACTTTATTCTGTTTATATCGGAGTTAATACTGAAAAATAAACGGTCGTTGTCAAATTTTAATTCGAAGGGTTTTGTCGTAGAATGTTACGGTATAACCGGAAACGTAACTAAGGCGAGGTTTCTCAATCTCTGGTCCGCGAACTCTCTGGATTCGGAGGAGGTAAATGATGACTATGGAAGTATGATGACACTGTTCTATGACGTTCTTTTCACACCAAAAGGTTTTCAGAACGTGTTTTGTGTCTTGTTTTTGTTATCAGTTGGTCCAAGTTCGCTTATTCATCGCGCGTTTTAAAATTAATTAGAATGAAAATAATCGGTTCGGAAGAATTTCTGTTTATAGCAGGAGTGGGCAAGCAAGAGTTCAGTGGGAGCCGAAATGTAGGTTTTCATAATGCATGGGAGTCGCAATTCTGTACTGTCGTGGCGGATGGTATGGTAAGGCGCGCGATTTTATTATATAATATAAATATAATATAAAACAAATATTGAATTTTTTTAATAAACATATTTTTCATTTAAATAAGTTGCTTCTAAACAAATCTTAAATAATGTCACTTAAAATTTTTATTAATAATAGAAAATACAAACACTAATACAATAATAATTGTACAGCAAAAGAGTTTCTGATACAACGAAAAATGTATATACAGTTGTCCTTTGATAATCCGACAGGTATGGGACCAAAGGGGTGTCGGACTACCAAAAGTGTACGAATTACCGAAAGTGATTACATATTTGGCATTGTTTTGCTAGCAGTAGCCTACAATATTTCTACATTTTATAGGTAAAATGCTGCTTAGGTTAATATGGAAATGAAACATCCATTTCGGTTAACTGAAACATGTTTATTAAAAGAAATATGGAAGCCAATAAATGTACAGTACAGTACATACAGTATGTGTAGGCATAAATAATACAGTACGTACAGAACTGCTCATGAAAAACACAAGAAATGTGTCATCGTGTAAGAATTGGGTGTGGCGATTCATGTTGCAACATGCTTCTGTGCAAGCAGACACGTAACGGGGACGGTGACATTGACGGACTACTGAGCATGTCGGATTACAAAACGTCGGACTATCAAGGGACAACTGTACTGTAATTTTATCCATTAATCAGCCTTTAAAATATTTAAATTTTTCGTTTGATCAATTTTCTCAAATGAAAATCCAAAATCTGTTTGAGAGTGTCTCTTTAGTAAGCATTGTTAAAGACAGCCTTTCCTGTCCTATCGAATTTCTTAAATAATTTTTAACTTGTTTTAAAACAGAGAAAGATTCTGCACTGAAGCCGGGCCCCTCCGAATTACGGGCCCCAGACATTTGTCTAATTTGTCTATTGGATAATCCGGCCCTGAGTATATGAATATTCGACGAATATTTGTGTGTAAAACGAATTGTATTGTGTACAGCAAATAATGTTCTAAAAAATTTAAAATTAAAATTGTCTGTATTTCTTTCTTTTAGAAACGTTGAAAAAAAGTGAAAAAGTATAAACAATATGAGCATTGTTCCGGATGAGTAATACAGTAATAATCTGTTTTCTCCATTGTTAATCTTATTTGTCTTGTTGAAAGGGTTTCAAAAGGTGTTTTGTACTTAATGTTTGTTATCAGGTGGTTGAGGTTTGCTTATTCATCGCGTGCATTGAAGCAATTTGAAAGAAAATAATCGATTCGAAAGAGTTGAAGTGTGTTTATATCGTTATTTATTTAACATAAAAATATAAATTTGCGTTATCATCATTTCACATAGAACATTTTCATATCATTAAAATGAGATACGACATTTTATAAGATCGCAAAATAGGTTTATTAGAAGCTTTAACTTATCCTTTTCGTTTGTATCCGTCTAAGATATTTTTATTGATAGTTTTAAGTAATGCATTTTTCTGGTGATCATTACTAATATAAAAGCCTTCCTTTGTGTGTGTTTGTGTAAATAATATTTCATAACTCCTGTAATTTTTGTCTAATCCAGATGAAATTTTGGTTCCATTCGTTTTATGTTCCGACGGAAAGTATAGACTACTTATTTTACGGAAATATTAGCTGTAGAATAAACGTTTTATCGAATTTGTTATGGGTGATTGCACTATGTTGCAGTGTCGTCAGTAACCATATTTATTTCACTCTTGACCAAGAAATTTTCCTCGAATCGTAAATCGCCACGAAATTTTTGAACATGTGAACCAAGTAAGGGAGTAAGTAAACGCAAAATAAGGCCCCATAGTGAAGCCACCGTAACGTATTACGAACTTTAAATTATAGAAATGTACTGATGAGTTTTCTCGACATTACTAAAACTGCAAAACATGTTTACAATTTTAATATTAATGTCATAAGTATGGCCGGATGGCCGAGCGGTCAAGGTGGCAGCCTACCGCTCTGGGGGACCCGGGATCGAATCCGAACGGGTCGAATAATCCCCAAGAATTTTTCGGGGGGTGGTCCGATCGGATATGTCGAGCCCCGTCCCTCACCAACCGGTCGGCCCCATTGTGGGCCTGGCCGAACGCATAATGGGCCTTACTTAAAAGATGCCTCTTAGTGCTCCACATGGCGGAAAGAGTGTAAAAAAAAAACAAAAATTAATGTCATAAGTTAAGGACTTAATGCTGTGATTATTATTTTTTTACTACGAAAAATAAGATCCAATTTTTTTAATATATCTATATATTTATAATTATTAGTTCTGTCTTTTCCTAATAATGAAAATATAGAATTTTCATTCACCGCAATGTACAACAGCAAATTAATTAACTTACTTAGTTGACTTCTTTAAACGTATTTACATTGCAAAATTATCAATTTATTATAAATTATAATGAATAAATGATGCTATAAACATAGTTAAATTCTTCCGAACCGATTATTTTCATTCTAGTTAATTTTAAAACGCGCGATGAGTAAGCGAACTTGGACCAACTGATAAGAAAAGCAGGACACAAAACACGTTCTTTTAACACCATAAATGAGATTGACAAGTAATAAGACAGATAATTGCCTCTGTACTTTTAGTTGTCGTGGTAAATTTTAAATACTTCTGGGAATAAAGTTCGAGGATAATCCCTTTCATAAATACATTTTAAATATACCGTTAATAATTGTTATTAACGATAGGCGTTTCTACATTAATCACCAACTAACCGATTTTTAAAATGATTTATTCTTACGAGACATTCCTTTTGCATTCGGTAGAATTATTTACAGTTGGGAATTAAATCTTCACTTAAATCTTTAATTCAAGAAGTTTTTCCCCTAATGTCGTCTTCCCAACTACGTTTTGTATTAATCTGTTATTACTCATTAGAAGCGATGTTTAAAATACATGTTTAAAAAATACTTTTCTCACTTTTTTCAATATTTTGAATAGAAAAAAATATTGTAAATAAAAAACGGCTTCGTTGTGTTGAATATTTTAAATATTAATTCGAAATTTAAATAATTATTTTGTAATGCAAATTTGTATAAATTCGATAAGACAACATCCGAAATGATTTGCGGGTGATCACATCGATAATCTTTTACACTGATTACGCACGTACAGAACAGTGTAGAACAATACATAATAATTAGTTTTACAGCTAAATACTCGTTGAATATTCGTACATTAAATGATCTGCGATATTTGCTTTTATTCTTAATTTGAAGCTCTTAAATCTGTTTAAATTGAAAAAGAAAGAAAATCATTCCTACTTTTTCCATATATTTTAGTGTTGTTCCTATCTTTTAAAAATGACTGAAATTGCAAACCGTTAATTTAAAAATTGTATTATTAGAATCATGAATTAAAAACTTACTCTCATAAATATTATTTCTCATTACGAAAAATAAGAATTCTTTATTAACTTTTCTCTATAATCGTAATTACTTATATTTTATTTTCGTTTCATTTAGACTTTGTGTACGAATGTCGATTTATGTAAATTTGTTTAAACATCGTTGAAACTTAACCTAATTAAAAGATTACATATACATTCCTATGATTACGAATTTAAATGTCTTCGGCAAACTGTAACGCAGGTGTTATAAACGTCTGCGGAAGCCAAACATAATAAATTATCCGTTTGTTGCAATTGTTCAATTCAAAGTAGAAAAACTGAGTTGACATTTGCTTTTTTACAGTATTTAAGTATATTCACGAAATATTCCCCAAATGCTTTATTAAATAAAGCTTGATTGACTTTTTATTTACACATGCTTAACTACTTTTTGGAATATTTTTCACATCACACGACTACATATAGATGTCACCAAGATAATTATGATTACTTATATCTATTTCCGGTTGTATAAATTTGGAAATCGTCATTCTAACAGAGGATATTTTTATGCAAATTTCAGAGGATGTTTTTATGCAAATTTGTCGAGAATTACAATTTACAGATTAATTTCATAGTGACAAATTAAATTTATAACGAGAATATAAGATAAAATACTGAATTATTCATCTTTACAAAATAAAAGCGTATCCACAGCATAAGTCAAATTTGACCATTCAACTGTATGCATCTGTATACATCAGAAATGCATCTGTAGTGAAACAATAAGAGTTTATAAGCTGTAGGATAATCTACCGTTTAAAACAATTTTTCGGATTAAAGAGATTTTTATCAGTTCTTCATAACTAAAATGCTTAAAGATATTTTTTAATATAATAATAATAATATTAAAATAATAATGATTGATTTAGAAAGCATAATTCATTCCCTATAAACTCATGAATTAACAATTATATAATATTTAAAACATATAGGAGGGGGCGTATTTGTTTCTTGACGCTGCTGGTGAAAATTTTTTCTCACTTCATCTGTGATAAATTTTTTGAGTTAAATAATTAATTTAATCAAATTTGATTTTGAAAAGGAACTAATAACTATAGGACTATAAAATTAACAATAAGTTTAATACTAACGGCAATGCAACGTTCTCCAGTTAAACGTGGAAGACCACCGCTCACCAGAACCAAATCAGCAGGTAAACGGAATGACGATATTGCAACAAGTTCCCGATTAATTACTGACTACAAATTACAACCGGATAAAAATCTAAAAGACACTAATTTGGAGGCTAAGAAAACTAATGAAATATCAGACCAACGCAATACTCAAGATGATTCAGGTGAGCCAAATGTACTTGATTCTTCACTAAATAACCCGGATGAGTTATTGGACACTTCATCTGCCATTTTATGGAATAAGATATCTAACCTAATAAAAACATCTAATGATAAGCTTTTTAAGCAAATAAAAGACTTTAAGAAGGAATTAACTTTAATTCATGAAAATTTGAACGAAGCTAAGGAAAAACAGGCAGAATTGGAGGAACAAATTACGAATTTACGACAACAAATAAACATTATGCAAAATGAGAAGGACCTTTACGTATTATAGACTAGATTCTTTAGTTAATGACAATAATCGTAGTAATATTATAATATATAACTATCCTAATTTGAAACCTGTTTCTAAAGAAGAAATTTATAAATTCATTACCTCCTTATTGGAAATTTGTGATATAATTCAAGAGGACATTTTAGATGTGATTCAGTTAACAAAATCACCAAAAATTACTACTAAAGTAATTTTTAAAAATACTCAACTTCGTAATCGAATCTTTTCTGCTTTTATTCGGAAAAAAATGCAAAACCAGTTAGAAGATTGGAGAGATTCTCAAATATCCCCAGATCTTAATAAAAATACAATAATAAGACGAAAAAATCTACTTCCAGTGTTACACGAAATACGGAAACAGAATGCACAGGCTAAACTACATAATGATATCTTAATATCAGGACCTGAGAAAATTACTTACAACATTAATCTGAAAAGTTTGGTATATGCTGATACTTTTTTACCTTACCGTAAAACGATAGTTTTGGGAAGTTGATATAACACAAATCAAAGACAAACCCAAAGTTTGAATAAACCTAATAATAATTGCTCTTTTGATATATTAAATTGGAATTGTCAAGGTCTAAAAAACAAAACTTCAGTTATCAATTCTTTGCATATTAGATATAATCCGGCTATTATTGGTATAACGGAAACTTGGATAACAACGGAAAAATTTTATACTACAAATTTCTCGAAAAAATTTTTAATTGAATCTTCAATTGCAAGTAAACCAGTTGGCCCCGGAAGACCAAGTGGCGGCTTGTGTTTATTGATGGAAAGGGAATACTGTAAAATAATTCAAGTTAAAAAATCAAGAAACTATATATTACTTCTCATCACAATAATTGGAAACAAAGAATTAAATAAGAATAATCAAATAATGATGATATTACTAACTTATATTCCTCCCGGGGATGTAAATACTTTAAATGAAATCTTTCAAGTTATAGAATCATGGTTCTATATAACTCCATATATTATTATATGGGTGATTTTAATTCTCGAATTGGTGAAGAAATGGATTCCAGATATAAGGGACCAAATCATTTAATTAGTAATAATCGAGTATCAAAGGATAAACAGGTTAATAATTTGGGGAAAAAGCTGCTAAACTTCATAAAAGAAAATAAACTCTATATATTGAATGGTCGTATTAAACCTGATTTTCCTGCGGAATATACTTGTTTAACTCATTTGGGGAAATCAACAATTGACTTTACAATATGTTCTGAACTACTTCTGGATTATTGTACGAAATTTACGACAACATTAATGGATGCATCAGATCATTTTCCCACAATAACCAAATTTCGAATATCCTCAACAAAAGGAACTAATAAGCAAAGTATAAATAGTTCAAAAATAAAATATAAATTCTCAAAATATCGGAGGGAGATTGACAAACGACTTAAAGCAATTCCAGAAATTACAAGTACTAACAGTGAAAAAATATATAATTTAATAATAACTATATTAAACGAATACAAATGTATAAATAAAAATACTAGACCTAAGCAAGGATGGTTTGATTCAGATTGTTATAAAATGAAATTAACAAAACAAGCAACATTGAAAAAATTCAGGAAAAACTCAACAGTATTTAACCTCAACAGTTATAAAAAAAACTAAACGAATGTATAATAATTTTCTTAAAACTAAAAAATTAAATTATTTTCGGAAAATAGAACAAAATTTAATTAAAAATAACAATAATGGCAGCATATTCTGGAATACAATACGAAGATTTCGGCCCAAATCATACTTAAATGGGAATACTGCTACAATAGACTTTAATACCTGGAAACAATTTTATAATAGATTTCCACAAATTAATATGGAAATACCGTTAAACACAAGCATAAAAGTTTATGATGATATCCTGGATTCTGAATTTACAATAACTGAGTTGGAGGATGTTATTAGAAAATCAAAAAGCAAGACAACACCAGGATGTGATAATATTCCTATTGATTTCTTAAAAATATTATCAACTAGTTCTAGAATAATAATACTAAATTTGTTTAATAGTATGTACAAATCTGCGTATTTTCCTGAATCCTGGAATTCAGCCATTATAACAATGATATATAAAAAGGGTGATTCGTTCTCTCCCAGCAACTATAGACCAATAGCATTACTACCAGTAATAAGAAAATGTTTTACTTCACTTCTTGCAAATAAATTTAAGTTATGGACTAGAACAATGGGACTGGAAGCTGAATTTCAATATGCATTTACTACTAATAAAGGAACCGAACTTGCAATTTTTACTTTATTAATGATAATTCAACTCTATCTTTTAAAAAAACATAGGAAAATATATGCTGCTTTTATCGACATCCAAAAAGCATTTGATTCAATATATGTGCCTTTATTGATACATAATCTCAAATCCAGTGGTGCAAGTACTCGATTTACTTCAGTAATTTCAAAATTGTATCTAAATTATATTATTAAGATAAAACAAGGCAACAATATTTTTCAAAATTTACATTTACGTCGTGGAGTTCTCCAAGGTGATCCCTTATCTCCATATCTATTTAATTTCTATCTTATTGGTATTGATCGTCTATTTACTGAACTAACCGATGGAATTACAATAGGAAATAGAACTTATCATTATATTCTTTTTGCGGACGACCTCGTGCTCCTGGCTCCAACAAAAATTTCACTACAAAGGAAAATAAATCAACTTAATAAATTTCTACAATCATTATATTTAACAATAAATCCTTCCAAAACGAAAATAATTATATTTCGTAACAACTGTAAGATATCTGAAAATAATACTAAAATATACCATGAAAATATCCTTCTACAAACGGTAAATGAAATAGATTATTTGGGAGTCAGGTTTGAGTGGAATTTATCTTTTAGGGCACATTTTAATAAAATAAAAATAAAAGCAAAACAAGCTATTGATAATTTGTTATTTCTATGCTCTAGGTTAAAAACTACAAACTTGAAAATTCACATTAAACTATTTAACTCAACAATTGTTCCAATAATATATTATGCAAGCCCAATATGGAGTTTAGATTATATATATAAATTAGAAATTCTTCATGTTTATTATTTACGCAAACTATTTCAATTGGAGAGAACAACTCCAGGTTACGCTGTGAGACATGAAGTAAATAGAATTTGGTTTTTTCCCTTTGTTTTAAAACGTATTATTAAATTTTACTATAGAATTAAATTTAAAAACGATAGTACAATAACATATCTTCACCATCAAAATATTATTCATAGTAAAGATCAAAAATTCAAACAACTATGGCAATACAAATTAAATCATATTTTAAATAGTTTTGGTACATCAATACTATTGTTCAATGATAATATCAATGATTGGAAAATTGGTTACTCCCTCCTGATAGATTCTGCAATTTCACAAGCAATAAAAAGAGATCAAGATTCATTATATCAAAGCAGTTATCATTCATGGTATATTAAACTATTGCAAATTCCATCCTTACAACTTTATATGTTTCTACCAATAAATCTTAATGTGAAGCGTCTAATAATTCAACTCCGCTTAAATAAATATTCTGTGTTTATTAATAATAAATATATCGACCTAACGAGAAACTATTGTCCTTTATGCAAATCTAAAGAATTTTCACTACTCCACTTAATTCAAAGCTGTAAAGATCTTCTAAAATTACGCAATTACTATAATATAAACCAAATATGTCAAACTAATTCAGAACTGGAATTTAAATCAAATCTGAAAAATCTTAATAAAACGGATTTATATAAAATTTATAATTATTTTGTAAAAGTTGCAGAACGATACTATTTGTCAAATCAAAATTAATGTTTGTGCAATCATCTGCTGTCGTGGGAAAGCAGATGACTCACTACATTTGTAAACATAATTGATGTTTAAACAAAATAAGAACTAATTTATAATCTATATTTTTAAATTTAAATTTACTATTTCTAGTTATATTTTTCTTAAATAATTTGTAAAACTCCCCCTAAACAGAGAAATTGTTCTCTATTGTTTAATATTAACTAATACTGTATTAAACTATATGATGTATATACGTGTATATTAATAATGTATATTAATATTTAAAACATATAAATAGTTACAAACACTAAATGATGCATTAAGAATGCTAATGAGTTATCAGCAAAAACTTTCAGCCTCAGCGAGCAATATCATTAAGGATAATGAGTTTCCAGTAAACAGGATTAAGGATTAAAGAGGTTTTATATTTTCTGGCTTTGGTCTGCTAATTACTTTTGACGTCACATTTGAACACCTGCGCAAATCACGTTCTAACCATTCTGCTATAAAAGCTTGGACTTTACAGTCGTTCCATACATAAGAAGCGATTTAGTATTGCCCTCGTGTACTGAACGTCGTGTAAATTTTTAGCTATTCTATAAACAACTGAAAATATTTTTCGTCTGCAATGGTAAGCTTTATTTTATTTGTATAGTTCTTTATTTATTCTTTGCAAAGCACGATATTTTTTTTTTTTTTTTCATTTTCTTTAGGAAAACCGCCGCCATGAAATTCCTACCATTGAATTTGGAATCCTTGCTGACGACCAATTAATCAGTCATTCGGTTGAGGAACTAAATAGTTGCTTTAAAGTGGCGGGTTACAAAAAATGGCAAGTCAGGTACATGAAACGGCGTAAAAAATTCTTGAAACGTCGAGAACGGCAACGAGAACGGGAACGAAAACGGGAAGAAATTGGTAAAGATAAGTTGAAGAAATCGATTGCCAAATTGAAAGAGGACACGAAAGAAATGAGGGACGGCATTACTGAATTAAAAAAAGAAAATTCAGATTTAAAGGAAGAAGCGGAGAAATTGAAAGACGACGTTCTCAGAGTGAAATCTTCGTATGAATCGAGAAATGCACCGTTACCAAAGCAGGTAGAAGAATATATACGGGGAATCTTAGAGGATTTTAATGAATCAGCGGACCCTCTTTCGATACCCGGTCCTTCACATAGGTAATGAATCTTCCTTTCAGGCTATTCAACTGAGATATATTTTGTAAATTTTATTGTAAATATTTATAAACGGTATATTCAATATTAATTTTTAATTGTTTATTTGATGTTTGATTATTTCAAAATAAAATACTTTGTACATTTCATGCAAGTGGATTTTTTAAACAAATAATCGTTTTGTAATTTGACTGATTTATGTTATCTCTGTCTCATATAATTAAATTAATAGTTTGGATTTTTTTAATTTGCTACGTTATAAATGGTAACTTAGAGTGAGACCATTTCACGTTTACTTAAAAAAAATTATAAAAGAAAGTTGATGGACAATTCGAAATCACACAGAAGATTTTCGGGTTATATTTATAAAATGTGTTATAAACAAAGTGCCATAGAACAGCTTTCCAGCCGCCATTTATTGAGTTTGTCATGGCGCACCGGACTTACACTGTACAAAACGTGTGACTCGACTTTGTCGCCGTCCTCGGTCACGTGACTACTCATAATTATCACTTGTTTCAACCACGCCACTTGGCGTGTTTCCGGACGACTTATTTTTCTCGAGTAAGACTATTTTAACTATGTAGACGTACGTACGTCATAGAACAGTGTCGTCATACTTCCATAGTCACCATTTACCTCCTGCGAATCCAGAGTCCTCGGACCAGAGATTGAGAAACCTCGCATTAGTTACGTTTCCAATTATACCGTAACATTCTACAACAGAACCCTCCGACTTAATACTGAAAAATAAACGGTCGTTGTCAAATATTAACTCCGATATAAACAGAATAAAGTAGAAAAGAATTGAATTGCTTTAAAATTCATATTACACGCTTATAATCCTAAATAAATAGATAGATATTTGTAAATTTGGATAACAAATTTAAGTTATATATAACTAATCGTTTTATTTTAAAATTTCAACTAACATTATATATCTAATAAATATGTTTAATAAATTTCGGTTAATGTTACGTATGGTAGCGAAGTCGGCGACAGGGAAATTTTTTTTACCCTACATTCTGGACGGCGACGGGGAATTTTTTTTTTGTATTGTACATTTAGACGGCAACAGGGAGATTATTTCTATCCTACGGTCGACGTGGCCGCGTTTCCGGTCGCCGTCACAAGAAAAAACAGAAAATAATACTAAAAAATACAAATAAAAAATAGGATAACTTGCTTTGTTAATGAGCTTTTCCCCTTTTCCCGTTCGTCGACTGAACTTGATTCTCCGGTACGAGACGAGGCTCTTTTTTTCTCTTTCGTTTTAACAATTTTCTCGTTTTTTTTCACCTTTTTCTTGTGTTTTTTCTTTCTTGCTGGCAATAGGTGCGGGAGCAGCCGGAATAGTCTCCGGTTCTTTTCAACTAGGTATTTTTCCGTGACCGGGATATATCATTCTTACGTGTTTAATAAAGGTGTGGAATTTTTCACCGGGATTTTTTAACGGCCATTTGTGATACTTCTTATACATAAATGCGTACATATATGAATCCAACAAATCTTCTGTGTAATGTTTCGGCAAATTCTTCTTGTTTTTTAAGAAACCCCCACAATCTTTTGATATTCTGAGTATGAATGCCTGTAATCGGATTGACAAAATTTTTGGAGTGATTTCTATTCCTTCTAAATCGTCTATGTGGTTATATCCCTTCCATTCGTCTGTGAATACTATGCTGCCGGAATTAACGTATTTCGATATGATCCAATTCAGAGTTATTTCAGATCTGCCATTAACCTGGCATATAAAACAAGTTCTTGTCCTCCCGGCATACACCTCCAACGACCCATTTAGTACTTTTCATTTTTCGTCCTTCTCGTATTTACTAGTGATGTAACGAATAGTATATTCGGCCTCAGCCGAATACCGAATATTCGGCTAGGAACGTGGCCGAATGGCCGAATATTCGGCCAAACTATTCGGCTTGATTAATGCACGTACGAAAATTGGCGCGCAAACCGCATTATCGCGCACCCTGCTCTCTATTGGCCCGCTGTCACTACGATTTTTTCTTCCAGTAGCTCTAAATTATTATAATTGTTGTAATAAAAAGAAAAAATATGACAAGGCTCCCTCTGTCGCGAAGCAACAGAGTTAACTTTTTTTTTAATGTAAACAATCCGCATGCAAGTCAGCCATGTCGTTTACTCGTGAAGTCCACGTGTAAAGTTATTTATTTCAATAAAAAGTAACAGGTTATGGGCCCAGTCCACGTCCAGTCCACGTGAAAATAAGAAAAGTACAATTTTGAATGAAAGAGATCATTGTGGAGCGCCTCTGAAGTTATACTTGGTCGAATACGTGCGAACGAGAACGAATAGAAGGAAAATGGCTGCCAGCGGGGATTACAAGGTAAACGTAGATAAGCTCGAAGGGCCTGAAGATTGGGCAAAATGGAAATGGCACGTTTCTATGGTGTTGCGTTCATACGGATTAGAAGATATTATTAACGGAAAACGTGTACGCGTTGAGTTACCAACAGAGCCGACGAATGAACAAAAGGCAACATACGCTGAGTGGCAGAAAGACGACGCGAGGGCGGCAAGTTTAATTGCAAGTACGCTAAGTAAGCCAGTTGCTGAGCTCGTGTTGACGTGCAACGATGCGAAAGAAATTTGGGATAAATTACGTGCGCGATTTGAGCGCAGCAGTACGCAACGTTTGAACATGTTAATTGAAGCCTTCTTTCGAGTTAAACGGGATGAGAAGGAGGACATTAGCACGCATGTTGCCAAATTGCAAAAGTTATTTGTTGATTTAAACGACGAATTAACGAAACACGAAGAAAATACTTTGTCTGAAAGAATATTAAACGGCCGAATTTTATCTACATTGGGAAAAGACTATGATAATTTCAAAGACCTTTGGGACACGATTCCGTCAAAAAATCAAAGTTTGAATTTACTCATTGAAAAACTGTGCACGATTGAACTGCGTGATCAAGGCACAACCGAAACAAATGCGTTTGTCGCTTCTGGCGAGTATAAAAAGAAGCAGAATTCTGGAAAAACAAAAATGTCAGTGGAACGGGCAAAACAAAAATTTCCATGTAACAAGTGCAAACAATTGGGTCATTGGGCAGCAGATTGTCCGCAGAAAAAGACAGGTGTCGGGAGTAATAAGCAACGAAGTGTCAATGTATTCATTTCACATGTCATGGGCGCGTCGGTTGGAAACTACATTGATGCAAATAAATGGTATTGTGATAGTGGCGCAACCAAGCATATTACCCCAAACAAACAATACTTCGTCTCATATAGAGAATTTGTTGTTCCTGAAGTAATCTCACTTGGAAAGCAAAATGTGAGTATGTATGCACATGGCCAAGGAACAATAAGGATTCAAGTTCGACGAAACAATATCTGGTATAATGCTGAAATGAAAAATGTTTTGTACGTCCCTGATGCAAGTGTCCACTTGTTTTCTGTCAGAGCAGCAGCATCGAACGGCTACAGGATAGTAATCGATGAGAGAAGTGTTAAAATTCGAGACGAAATTGGTAAGAACACTGTCATGACTGGTTACATGAAAAATGGTCTGTACATGCTCGATATACGCGTTGTAAAACCATATAAAAACATTCGGGTGAATTTTGTGACAGCGTCTGATACTCTACAGGTGTACCATGAAAGGTTTGGTCATCAAAATAAACAGCATGTAAAAGATGTTTTGAAGCAAATGAACATCAACGTGGAAGGTTGCAAAGAAGAATTCTGTGATGGATGTGCTTTGGGAAAAATGCATAGACTACGATTTAAGCAAAGAATGAATCGTCCAACAGTTACTGGCGAATTGATCCATGCAGATGTGAACGGACCAATGTCCACCGAATCTTTAGGAGGAGCACGTTACTACGTATGTTTCAAGGATGACTTCAGCAAGTTTCGACGAATTTTCTTTTTGAAACAGAAAAGCGAAGTATGTGATGTGCTTGAGCAATTTTTAAATGAAGCTAGAACAAATGGACATGTTGTCAAACAATTCAGATGTGATGGAGGTACGGAGTTTGTCAACAAAAGAGTTGCTGAATTGCTCGCAAACAGAGGGATAGAACAATGGATTCCTCCACCTTATACACCTGAGCAAAATGGTGCAGCTGAACGCGAAAATCGTACCATTGTGGAAACAGCACGTTCTATGTTGAATCCAAGCAAATTACCGAAAGGATTGTGGGCAGAAGCATGCAACACTGCCGTATATCTTTTGAATCGTACTGGAAAATCTTCAGTTCAGAACAAAGCTCCTTATGAATTATGGTATGGTAGACAAGTAGGAAGACTTGATCATCTGAGAATCTTCGGCACTGGATGCTACGTACATGTAAACAAGAATTTTCGATCGAAGTTTGACAATAAAGCTATTTTCGGACAGTTGGTTGGGTATGTTAACGATAAGGATGGATTTCGAGTCTGGATTCCTTCTCAAAGAAAAGTGATTATGAGTCACGATGTGAAATTCAAACCAGAAGTCGTCTGCAATCGGCAAAGTGATACTGTGGAATTTGACTTTCCTCGAGAGCAGCAGCCGACATCGGGTCGGTGCACTCCGTTGTCTGAGGTGAAGGAACCGGAGGAGGTCACATGCCGAAACGGAGAAAATCAAATCAAAACTGAAGAATTCGTCACGGCGTCTTCTTCTGGAGGAAGCAAAAATCAAAGTGAATGTGATAAAAGAGAGGAATCAACGGAACTTTTATCGAAGCAAAATAATGAAACTTCTGACAAAGAAAACTGGAGAAGCAAGAGACAGCGAGGTAAACCATCCTGGATGGAAAGCAATGAATTTTTAATGATGGCAGGAGTTGTTGCTGGGGAATACAAAGACCCAAACTCATTTTCTGAAGTATTGCAATCGAACGAGAGAGAACTATGGATGCATGCCATTCATGAAGAAATGGAATCTCTAAAAGAAAACGACACATGGAGGTTAGTCGAACGTCCGAAAGATGCACAGGTTGTGAAAAATCGTTGGGTTCTGCGCAAGAAAACTAAAAGTGATGGAAGCACTCGCTTCAAAGCTCGGTTGGTTGCAAAAGGTTATGCCCAAAAACCAGGAATTGACTACGAGGAAACATTTAGTCCTGTCGCACGTTATGACACCATTCGAACCTTGTTAGCAGTAGCAGCTGCAAAGAGTATGCAATTGGAACAGTTTGACGTAAAGACAGCTTTCCTCAATGGCATACTTGAAGAGAAAGTGTATTTGGAACAACCAGAGGGTTTCGATGATGGTACCGGTCGAGTATGTCTCCTGAAAAAAAGTCTGTATGGGCTGAAGCAGGCACCACGTTGCTGGAATAAACGATTTATCGGATTTATGAAGAAAGCAAGTTTTCAAAACAGTACTGCAGATCCTTGTCTTTTTTATCGAAACCAGAATAAAAGGCAACTGTATATCGCAATTTATGTAGATGATGGTCTCATTGTCGGCAGTGACAAGAAAGAGATCGCTGATTTTTTGAGAGCTCTGCAACAAGAATTTAATATGACGACAGGGTCTCTCGACAATTTTCTTGGGATGAAAATAAAACAATATGAAGATGGATCAATTACAGTAAGTCAAGAAAATTACACAAAAAGAATATTAGAAAGATTCCAAATGGCTGAATCAAATGCAGTCTCAACCCCTGTTGGCTGTGAAGAAAGTGATCTCGACGAGGCAGTGTCATCTGATATACCCTATCGCGAGGCAGTGGGCTGTCTCATGTATCTTGCAACTGCGTCTCGTCCAGATATCGCCTTTGCAGTGAATAAAGCTGCTCGAGCTACAGAGAAACCAACTATTCAAAATTGGAATCAGGTAAAGCGTGTATTTCGGTACTTGAAAGGTACTATGAACTGGGGCATCATTTATAATAAAGAAGAAGAACTGAAAGTCTACAGTGATTCAGATTTCGCTGGTGACAAGAAGACAAGACGTTCAACAACTGGAATTATCGCGAAATTCTCGAATGGAGCTATATCATGGACTAGCCAATTACAAAAAGTAGTGGCAACTTCCACAACTGAAGCAGAGATTATCTCAGCAAGTGAAGGAGCAAAAGAATTAATCTGGCTACAACGTTTATTGTCTGAATTGATTGAAATGCCAGAGCAGCCTCCAACGCTATATATTGACAACGCAAGTGCTATAAAGCTAGCAAAGAATCCGGAATTTCATCAACGGTCCAAACATATCGAGGTTCGACACTTTTATGTACGTGAAAGATTTTTAAATGGTGAACTCAAATTGGAGCACATCGACGGAAAGAACCAATTGGCCGATCTGTTGACGAAGCCGCTTGAACGTGTCCGATTTGAACTGCTAAGAGAAAAGATTGGTTTACGAAGATTGTAACCATGTAATCATTAAGCAAGTCTTATTTTTTCTTTTGGAGGAAGTGTTGTAATAAAAAGAAAAAATATGACAAGGCTCCCTCTGTCGCGAAGCAACAGAGTTAACTTTTTTTTAATGTAAACAATCCGCATGCAAGTCAGCCATGTCGTTTACTCGTGAAGTCCACGTGTAAAGTTATTTATTTCAATAAAAAGTAACAATAATTAATTAAATTATAATTATTAAAGTTAATATGAGATGGAGCCTAACATCTACCTCTAGTCTCAAACTGGTTTGTAATTTATGTAATAGCCGTAAATAGCCCGATATGATTCGACAGTTGTTGGTATTTAAATGTAAGTTATAACTTTTAAGTTATTTTATTTGCAATCGATCTTTTTAATTTTTTAATTAAGCACTAAAATCTAAAATTTTGTTTTTACTACGTATTTGTATACTGAATAGTACCCTAAGGATATACTTTAGTGGGGACATATGGTCTAGTTTTTCCCCAGTTGTGGAACAGTTCAAATATATTATTGAGGGTTTCTATTTGTGAAGTTTTGTGATATTTTGTTGCTCATTGCTTTTGTCAATATTTTTAAAATTTAACATGATTTTCAAATGTTATCTTTTGTATATAATGAGAAATGCTCATTCTTTGCTTTATATATAAAATAAATTATATATTAGTTACTCATCTTCTAGAAATAGATAAATAATTCTTTCATTAAATACGATACGTTTCAATAAAACGTTTCGTAAATCATTTTAAAATATCTTAAAAAATATAAAAATATACGCGAATACGAATATAACATTAATGCCCGATACATTCTAACCTACACGCCATCAATTCCATAAGATATCGGGCTAGATAAAGGCTATAATAATATTTAATTACGAAATAATTTAATACTAGAGTTAGATGCTATTTCTTATTAACTTTAATAATTATAATTTAATGTTCAGCATTAATAAAAGTTACCAAAATGATTAATTTACTGTGTTTTTGTAATTTCTTACTCCTGTTTTTAAGTATTTGGTATTCGGCCGAATAGTGATTTAAATATTCGGTATTCGGCCGAATAGCGAAAAATAGGCCAAATAGGCCGAATAGGTTTACATATCACTGTTTCGTCTATTTCCACTGTTTTGCCAACACCTCCTATTTTAAACGATGTCAGATTGTGTAAGGACACTAACATAACGAAACGTATGTGGTTCGACCAGTCTATGCCTGCCTTTTTAGAAATACCCGTGGAAATTGCCGAATTACTCGTCGTGCACTCTAAACCAATATAGTGCCATATGAATGTCAAAAGATTCGCCCATGAAATATTGCCACATTTCCCTTTGAACGTTTCTTCGAAAGCCGAACTATTCCGCCAGCATTTTCGGCAACGCATCACGCAAGATTTCCGGTCGCTGCGATAACTCAATTTGCATGTTTGCCCACATTTCTGGCAAACTTCCTCGGTGTGTTGGAGGCCCAATTTTACGGCAAATTTCAGTCCGCCATCAATTCTTTCGTCTATTCCTAATTCGGAAGACTCTGCTTCGATTAACTGATAAAAACGTCGCCCAGTACAATCTTTCCAAAATTCGTCGGACTCTAAATCGCAATTCGACATGACTAACTTGTGAAATATCTATTCCAAAAATTGCAGAAAACGCTTAGCCAATTTTTCAATAAATAAATTCCAATTGCTTAAATTCACAATGAAAATTAATATTAATATTAATTACCTTATAATAGAAAAATTCCAAAAGTATCCAAACGTCAAAATAATCTTTTCGCACGACAACACGCCTACTCCACTATCGGGGGGAAAAATTTGCATAATTGCCGATCAATCGCGATTCTACGGATCAAAGCGCCCTCTACGGATTTCATTAATTGATAACGAATTCCCGAAAAATTTCCCCGTCGCAGTCTAGATTTTCCCCGTCGCCGACTTCGCTACCATTAACCAAAAAAAATTTTTACATGTAATTACAGCGAAATATAATTGACGAAATTGCCACTGTTTGATGGCCGAGCGGTCAAGGTGGCAGCCTACCGCTCTGGGAGACCCGGGATAGTATCCGAACGGGTCAAATAATCTTCAGGAATTTTTCGGGGGTGGTCCGTTTGGATATGTTGGGCCCCGTCCCTCACCACCCGGTCGCCCCATTGTGGGCCTGGCCGAACCCATAATGGGCCTTTTAAAAGAGGCCCTCTTAGTGCCCACAGGGCGGAAAGAGTTAAGAAAAAAAGGAACATGCGAAATAAACTTTGCGAAAATGGAAAATAAAATTTATGAAATGGGCTGCCATGGGGTACGAAAGTCAAAACACGTTGGAAACCGCTGAGTTTTTTTTTAAAAAAAGAGAAAAGATTTAACAATATAATGTGTTTTAGCAGTCTCTCAATTATCAGAATATAAGGTTTGAGAACTTTCGTAACAAACAAGCTTTCAGCTTCAGGAACACATTGGATGTATTCAAAATCTCAGCGCTCAGCAGCTCCTCTCTGCACCTCGTTCAAAATTTCAGATAAGTTCCGGTTGCTGCCAATGAAAAATTGCCTTGGGCCCTGAAGAATTAGAAATGTCACTAGTTCGTGTATGTCACGCTCTTCCGATATGTATTTTGTCACAGTTCCGTTTTCCGCTGGGCTGCCCTGCATTTTGGTGTCTCAATGACGTTACACTAACGCTTCCAAGAATAAACGAGGACATGTCTAATGTTTATATTTCTAAAATCTTTTTTAAAAATTAAATTAAATTTCTAAGATGTAGATTTTTCTTAACTGTCCGCCTCGTTCGCACTAAGAAGCCCTTTTTGCAAGCCCATTATGAATTTGGCCAGGCCCACAACAGGGCAGCCAGTAGTCAATCCCGAAAAATTCCTGGGGTTTTTCGACTCATCTGGATTTGATCCTGGACCCCCTAAAGCGATAGACTGCCACCTTAATCACATGAACATCTAGCCGTTGAGGATGCGACAAATTAATGTAAGTGACATTAGCTTTACTTATGAAATGATCAAAGCATCACTCTCACCAGTGAGCAAGTGAATAAAACCACTGGACACCGGTAGTTGGTCATGGGTTTGTGCCTCGCCAACGGGCTGACCACGTGGAGTTTTCCGGGTTTCATTCACGTCAGTAACACCTGAATAGGAGCCAGTTTTCCATAAAAGACCTCCTGGAAGGCATTCCCCTCAGGAGATCGCCCATGTGTTGCGTTGCCGTAACCTATACGAATAAACCAAACCAATCAAAACACTGCAAACATTATATATTAATATAATAATAATGAATATATTCGATTCTGGTTTCTTCAAACTTTGAAGGACCTGGTGGACAAAAAAAACCCGGAAATTTTTCAGGAGAGGTTTGTTTTTGATACGTCGAGCACCGTTCTTCTTCATCCGGCCGTCTCAATTATGGGCTAGGCCGAACCCACGAGGGCCATAGAAAAAAGGCCTTCTGAGTGCCCACAGGGTGGAGAATCAGAAATGGAAACGGGAGAGATCGTATTTTTATTTTATTTTGTTAAATCACGTGCTGAATATTTCTAAATTAATATTACAATAAATTATTTATAATTTGAAAGTTTTAAATTTCACATTTTCTATATTTTGTGATTTCTTCATAAAATAAAATAATCATTAAAAATTTATTTTAATTAACGAATGAGCACACAGCGTCTCTACCGGTCAAAATAGGAACTATAACGTAGAGTAACAGTACGGTGTAGTGTGGAATTAGTTTTATGCCATATTAATTTTCTTATTTAATGAACTGAAAGAATTTAATATATAGAATAAATTATTGTTTTCTTAGTCCTGGAACTCGAAAGCGAAATAAAATACTAAACGAATAATAAATATTTTAAATTAATTTCGAAACGCAAAGTTATTGATTATAACGTCATTAATTAATATGCAATGTCGCAAGTTACGAGTAATTTAAAGTAACCAACGGAAAACGTCATTACAAAAAAAGAAATGCAGTATAAGTTATAACCGGAAGTAACTTTTAATATATTTTTAATAAATATTTCGCTGTTATTTTCCTGTAAAGAACTGGTTAAAATTTAAATTTTAATAACGAAACAGCGTAAAAACGATGCAGTCATAACCAAATGGCCTTTCATTGTTATTTTCAGATCATACTTCAACCAATGACGTCAATAACAGATGATTATGGATTCATTAAAAATTACTTACCGATTTCGCGGTAACTCCAAATATTTCCGAACGAAACGAAAAACAATCGATAAAATTAACGAAAAACAAAAACGCAAATATTATTACGAAAAAGAAATTTAATTAAGTAATACCAATTAATTCGTAAATTTATAATATTCGGCAATCCATTTCGAATAGCTCGTAACCGGTTTTGGCGAGCGTGCGCAGTGAGTGCGAACCGAGTAGAACTTTGAAGAAATTTCCAGAAAAGAGAAGTTGCTCCGTTAATATCTGTCGTTCTAGTTATTATATTTAAGCAATCGAAAATATTCGCTGGTTTAACAAAAGAAAACAAATGTAAGTTGCCTAATTTAACATTTAAAATGCTCTTAATTACTTAATTATGGTAAATTTAGCGTTTTTATTCGAGTTCCATCCAGTTTCCAGATATTATCCATTAACACTGTAGAATCGAACAAAGACTTGACCAAAAATGATGATATATATCAATTTTATGGTAATTTAATATAAAAATGGTTAAAATTACGTTTGGTATCGTAATTTACACGCCATTTAGGTAATATACACAAAATTTTAATTGTTTTTTTTTCATGTTAATTTAATTATACATACGTCACACATAATCAAAGACACTAAACGTTTTACATAAATTATATTTAAAACTTGTATATAATTTTTCTAAAAATTATATGCAAGTTTCTAATAATTTCTTAATTAAAATTGAATTATATGAGGTGTGATCGGAAAGAAACTATTGTCCATGCTGTTCGGTTATTTGTGTATAGTATTGTATTTTTGCCAAGGATTTCTGTAGGCATTCGAGTGTCGGTTCTGATAAACTGTATTGTTTTTCAAAGTGGAATGCTTACTATGTGCAATTTCGTAATGTTATGTTCGAGAAGGAGTTTGAAAGTTGAGTGAAGAGCAAATTTTAAATTTTGCATTAAATTTGGAAATACACACAGACACACTTGAAATGCTTTAGGAGGTCTGTGGGAACTAAGTTGTTGGGTGAAAATGCAATCTTAGAAATTCAAGAAAACAGAATGAAGCAGGATTGTAACAAAGAGCATACTGATCAGAGTTTTTGATCATAAGGGGATTGTGTACTGGAAATTTGTTACTCTTGATCAGACAGTAAATTCAGACCTTTGAGGATGTTTGTCACAAGAGAGCAGAACAACTGTGCAACCTGTATCCTTCGACGTTTCTACTATTGCACACACTGCCTTCAAAATGCAAACATCTATGGAAAAAAAACAGTATGACAGTTTTCCCCTACCCTTCTTACTATCCAGATTTAGCCTCTTGTGACTTCTTTTCGTTCTACAGCCGTTGTTCTCGATCTGTTTGAAGTCGGGGAATGCTAAACTTTGATGATTTTTTCGTGGAACACTTACATCATCATTAAGCAGATGTGACAAACCTTTTTGAAATCAAGAGTGCACTCAGTCTAGTATATTATAATGGCATTTGCTGATTACATTCCCATACAAAAATTATTTTACATTGTATTGATATTTTTTGCAACAATTTTTAATTGTATATTTGATTTTTTTGTGGAACACTTGAAGTGGTTTCACGGAGCACCCATGCTCCATGGACCACAGATTGAGAATCATGGTTCTACAGAATGAAATTGAATTCAAAGGATAATTTTGATATAATTGAAGAGGTCCAGTTTGAATTGCAGCTGGTGTTTAGAATTTTCAAAACGGTGACTTCCAAGGAGCATTTGAGCCACAAGTATATTTAAAATAGTTAAATATTGAAATCTTTATAGATCAAATCTGGTTTCTTTTTTATTGCACTTTGTGTTAATGAGACTGTAGCAGAAAGAAATAAGATATGATCTTGGTATTAGAATAATTGAGTGGAAAAGGCTAAAATGAAAACTTTTTATCAATAGCATCTATCTTCTATCTCCTTCTCAGCACTATTTAAATTAATTAATAAATACACACACCTGTTTTATTAATTAATAATATCAATAACATATTTATTTCCACTTAGTTCTGTTTGATGTGTTACAGTTTCATTATATTAACAATTTTTTTCTGAGTTTTAAGTGAAAAAATCACAATTCATGATTACTCTCATTGTAAATTATGTATAAAAGTGAATATATAAACATTAAAAAAAAATTAACTAAATACAGTAGAGCATCGATTATCCGACTTAATTGGGGACTGGGGTTGGTCGGATAACTGAAAAGTCGGATAACCGAAAAGTATGAAAAAATTCATTATTAGTATAATGTATTAGACCTGGTTTAAATACTAGCCTCCCTTTCATGGTTGAGCCAGTGCTGCCAGCTAAAACATGCAAAAATTTAACAAAAATAATATTAAAGTAGCTAAGACATAACCAAATATTGTGGCGCCACATCACTAGCGGACATTTGAATTTGCCGACTAGAACGTGGTCGGTTAACCGATAAGTCAGTTAATTGGGGGTTGATAATCGATGCTCTACTGTATTACAAATATGAAGAAATGTCAGCATTACCAAACTACTGAATCTTTTGAGTTAAGATTTCTAAAACACTCAACACTATTGAGTTCTGGCAGATTCCTGTATTCCATTATCTTTGATTCCATTAACTTCTTATTAACTTTTATGATTCCATTATATATTATATCAAATCTTTGATCATTTGTCTTTTTACTACTTAGATCATTTTGGTTGCTTAAAATTCATTATGTAGTGGATGTCAAAGGATCAACTAAATCAATGGTATTCAAACATTTTAACAGTGCGACCCCAAGGTAATTTTCTGCATCCCCATTTGGGGTCGTGACCCATAGATTGAATACCACTGAACTAAATCATTCGCTGTATCAAAAGTTTACTATATAGGCCTACATGAATGAAGAAGACTAATAAAATTGCTTGCTATATCAGATTATCACTTTATAAGAATCAATGTATGAAACAAGTGAATATCTCAATACATATAATTATTTGGTTTGTAGATGGAAACTTTCATATTATTATTGCAGATTTAAGATTATTTTTTATTATATCATACATTGTACATTTTCAAAACATCATCCTGTTTCAAAATTTAAATCCTCTTGAGATCCACTACTAAAAAAACTTTTTTTAATTGAAGTTTTGTTATACTATTGACCTTTGGCTGTTGGACACTTGTTAGTAAATTATCATTTTTTTCAATTTTTTTTGTCTTCGGTCATTAAAAAATGGTATGTGTTATATATGACACAATGGATCTCTACCTGTACAAAATGCAAACTGTTCTGTTCATGCAAAAATGGTTTATTTGACTGTTTTTGTACAATAATTGACATTTTATATTTATATATGACATGGTTTGAAGCAATTTTTATTTGTCACAAGGCACAGATGGATTTTGCATTTGATACAGTACACTACAGCTCATACAGTTTTATATCAGTGCATTTGGCAGCAGTGATTTTTGCCATTTGCAATGATTTCTGGCATGTGTATTGCTCCACTTTTGCATTGTATTTTTCTGGGATGTAAAGTTGGAGTATTGTGGAGTATTTTTTTATTATTTTCCTTTTCTTCGTCATCTTCACTGTTCATTTTTTTATTTTCTGTACTATCTGAATGTAATAGCCATTTTGACACTTTTACTTTAAATTTAAAATATTGAAGTGTGTTTTTCTTCCTCTTTTTTATTGCTCTGCTATCTCTTCTGTAGACTATCCAAAAATTGTTTTCATTTCATCAGCAGTAAAGTTCAAAAGTTTTTCCAGGTGAATCAGTGATATTTGATTTGTGCATGATTTGTGGAATATAATTCAAGAAATATTCTTCAGACTGACACTTGTTACCCTTTCAGGGTTCTTCCTAAAATGCAGGAGCTGGTAGCAAGGGCTTAAGTCTATTTGTATGGCGCAATGGTGGAGTCTGTTACTGCACTGATGTCAAGAAATCTTCCTCTATTTACATAGCTAAAGCATCATTTTCATCATTGTCAAATGTATTATCTAATGACTTACATTCTTCAGGATGTAAGTCATTTGATGGTTGATAAATGTTCTGACTGGTTTAAATGTTTGGTCACTGTCTTCATCACTGGACCAGCCTTCTAGTCCACACAAATTTCTATCAATATCAAGTGTCCTATCGTGTTCCTTCCTTATTACATCTATTGACACTGAAAAAATTATAATAAATGTCAATGATTTAGTTTTAATATATGATTTATGATGATAATAATTTATAAATTCTTAACAAACAAAATCCTGCCGACCAGATAAATAACTATACAAAACCAAATCACAGAAATTAATTTATTAATAAAAATAAATAATTATTTTTATTAATAAATTAATTTAATAAAAAATTAAAATAAATAATAGAATACATATTGCTGACTAAATGACAAAATAACTATAAAAGAAAATAACTTACCAATATGAAAACAGTTCATAGGCTGTAATGTAATTATTGTAACACTAAGAACCAACGTGTCATATACGACACATTCAAAAGTTAGCTCATCTCATGAAATACTGTAATTAATATAGTTTTTTAAAAATACTCTTATATAATCTTAGAAGTCTCCTGAACATAAACACATTTAAATTGTAAGATTATAATCAATAGTTATAGAAAAAAAATGAATACTTACATGAAACAGCCATACTTGTGATCACTTCCAAAAACATGTGCTCAGACAATCACTTGTATTTTCCTTTATCTTTATCACAGTGGGATGCATGTGGTCTAATAAGCTTCACTTTGAATATTTAATAAGTACCATTTTATTAACAGGTGCATGACAATTGTATTGCAGATGATCTGATAAATCATAATGGCCATTGTAAATGTTTTTAAAAACCATGTTTTGAAGTTTGAACAAAAATTTAAAAAGTGTTTTTGCTCAAGGAGTTCTTAAGTCACTGTAGTTCTCCCCTTGTTCTTCATTTAACAATAAATAATGGCTTGTTTTGAAAATACCTTGTGAAATAAGAAATGTTTGCTTCACACGTAAGCAAGTATTTAATCAGACTACAATGGATTCTTGACTATAAAGTATTATATGAACTATAATGGAATATTGTTCAACAATCTTCAGTTCACATCAGAAGAATTGCAACATCATCTAATGAAAGTAGATTCCATTCCATTCCAATGAAATAAATATACTCCTGTATTTTGATGATAATAAGTAGACTAGTAGATAATAAATAGTAAGCAAATCATTGTAATTTTTCAATATTTTTGATGATGTAATTTATAGTGCAATGTTTGGATTAAGAGGTAATTGTATACTGACTGTTAATTACATATGACCCTTCAAAAACTTGTGGTCCCCTAATGTGTCATTTTTTGATTTAGGCTCCTAGAAATGGTTAAGACATGATTTGTGCTATTAATGTAAAGACACTAAAGCTTGTCAGTGCAATAATGGTTGACATTTCCAAGATATTTTCTCTAGTGGGGGGAGAATTACAAATATGCAAGTATTTAGAAGATACAAAAGACAATCTTGAAGTTATGCAAATAAATTGCTGCATTGACAAAAAGACTGTTTTTATACAAAATGAATCTGATAGAATTATTGGGTTGCAATTTGAAAAACTTGTAAACTTATAAATTTCCACTGTTGTTTGTCTGTCTGCCTTTCTTGATAATGGAGTTAGATGAAATACGAGACTGAATATGGAAACCTTAGGAGCAAGAGGCCCTGATTAATATATATGAACTTCTGATGTAAACCAGAAGTTACATTATTTCAATTTAAAACTTTTCTCCTGAAAACAGTTAATAGATGACTGGCATGACTGTTGTTAAAAGAAAAGTATATGTTCAGGGGCAAGCCACTACTAATTTGATGTGGAGAGCATATATTTTAAATTAAATAATTTAAAAATATGATTGTAACATTGCCAGGCTGTCACAATAAGTAATTGCTCATTACTTATTCACAAATAATAAACATACTTTCAATTCCAAAAATAGCTGTAACTGGAGATAGGATTAAATTCTTATTACTTAAATTTTTTGATGTTCATAGTTAAATGTCGATTATTGTTAGCACAATATGTCAATTTTTAGTGATTTTTGTTTTAGGCTGTGCCAATTAATAGTGCAAGAACATTGATATAAGAATGAAAATTTTCTTTTTTCCTTTTTTAATTACCATGTATTTTTCAAAAATACTTTTAAGTTTGCTACAGAACCTTTGTATAGTGATTAGCGAGATTGTGGCCAATGTTTTCAATGCAAAAATGTGAACGTTGGACGTTCAGTGCTACCTTCCTGTAAGCCTAGAAGTTTGACAATGGCGTTTGGAACGTCAGTGGAATCATGCTCAACATTCTAAATGCCATCATCAGATTTCTAGGTTTAACAAGGTGGTACTGAATGTCTGACATTCACGTTTTTCCATTGAAAACTTTGGCTGCAACCTCTCTAATATGCTTGAAATTTCTACTAATAACAAATATTTCAGAATAAATATTTGTTATTAGTAGAAATGGAATATTTTTTCTTAATGTGTCGATTATTAGTTCCTTTACTTTAACAATGCTCAAATATTTTGTAGTAATTTTACAAAATGTAATGAATATACGAAGGGAATATCAAGTCATTTTCTGTTTGAAAAATTTTATATCATCAAAAGAAAATAAATTAAACAAACAACTCTACTAAAATCTGATACATTGTAATACTAAAGCCAACCACTGCCATATGTTATCAGACTAAATAAAGGCTATAATATTAATAAATTATCAAACAATTTGATATTTGAGAGAGGTGTTAGGCTCCATCTCATAACAAATTTAATAATTATAATTTTTAATTAAATAATTTATATTAAACTGGAAGAAAGGAATTGGCCTGGAGGGGGACTCAAACCCACAACTACCGCTTACCATGCGGATGCATTGCCAATTATAATGCCCGGACCTTTGGCTAGTGTAATAATAACTCAGTTTAAGGAAAAATCATCACTTTGCTTTGCTTAGTTTCACTTACATTAACCACATTTGATCCTTTTAATATTGTATTCTAAAATATCAGTTTATAAATAGCAACTTGTTTCTTGTTCTATGCCATTTCTTTACTTTTTTGTAATTAATACAAGTACATAAATATTTGTTAAGAAATCAAAAGTATTATAATTTGCAAATCTTAAATGTTAGGATCATCAAGGATCTATCATCAAATCCTGACTTTGTCCTTGTAATGTTTATTTTTAATATTAATTCAGGAGTGATTAACTGCTTAGATTTGTTATAAATTTTATGTACTTCATAAAACTCAATATTTGAATTGCATTGGATTCATTTGATCTCAGTAAATGTTTAGTTATAAGTGTCTAAATTTCATTTAAGCTAGAACAAATATTTCTAGAATAGGAATGTGTTGCTTTTGTGTGCTTTTGATGACTATAAAATTTGATTAAAAAATAGTATTGTTTAATCATTTTCTTTTCAATTCATTTTGTCTAATACTACATTATACTACTTATTACTATTTTTACTGGCTGATATACGGAAGAAAAGTATGGTGATCTGGCAAAAATGATCCTTCCAGATTTTTACAGTTTTAGACTTGGGACACCTTGAAACATTGAGAAATGCAAAAAAATTCTGGGGTAATTTTTGTGTGTATGTGTGTATTGGGCATGATTTTGTTCACCCTGTTTGAAGCTTAATAACTCCTGTACTTTCTGTTGGAAATTTCTGAAATTTTGCAGGGTGGTTTGTTTATTAGGGAGATTTGATGCTACTAAATTTTGGTGTTAAATGTCGAGGTGGGGAGATAATGGAGGTTGAATGTATCTCCAGTAGGGGCAGACATAATGACACTTTTACTTGTTATTAGTATTTACAATTTTTTATAAAACTCATCCCTAGTCTCAAAATTTAGCTTTTTGCCATTTTATAATAGTTAAATATATAAAAAGTTTTTTTAATAAAATATGATAACAGATGGTGCCACCAAAATTTTAAATGTTGTTGATTTATTTGTAACAATTTTTTGACATTATTTGAAATACTTTTAAAACAGTAAAAATCTGTATTTAACAGAAATGCTCAGGAGAGAGAAATTTTTGTTATAGAGAGATTTCTATTTAATAGACTTTGCACTTATACATTGACATTAGAAAATATTGTTTAAGGTTTCCAGAAAGGTGAAAGCTGAAACAAAATGAGAAAGTCCAAAAGGTTTAAGCTTTCTTTGACAATTCTCTCCTTTTATACATTCATCCCTAGTTTCTAGAATGATCATCATTTTATTCTACTTGTGGAGACTTTCCATAATAAGAATGTTCCTATTCTCTCTAGTTAAAAGGTGTTGAATAGTCAAATTGTTTCTGATCCATTGTATGAATGTTACTGAGTTTGCCCTTCTATTATCTGTTGTCTTTCCCCACACCATTACCCAATAAAAACAACATTAAAGGCAACACATCCACATTTTTTATGTTATGAAGAAAGCTTGTTTTGTAGAAAAATAGACTAAAAATGTATGCTTTTCTGTTTCCATGTAAGAATGATTTCATTAATACAACATTTTTAATGTTGTATTAATGAAATTATTGAAATGAACTTGCTGAGAATGTCAGCATAAGTGTTGAGTCCATTTCCCACATTCTTCATGAAGAATTGAAGGACTAGAAAGTGTGTACAAAGAGATTCTGAGGCACAGCCCTATATTTCTTGAAATTTTTCTATACAGTATGTTATATTTTATATAAAGGATTTTTAAAATTTGTTAGAATTTCATAATTTTTCTTTAAGTATAGCGTTATGTGTTAGTGGTTCAAAAACTGTTTCATGGATATGGTTTCACATAACTGATGTATGGGTGTGCGGGCCCATTTTCTAAAAATGCTTTTATTTTATTATTTAGCAAGTATTTTAAAATTTTATTTAACACTATATTAAGGTTAAAATGAAATGTTAGCTTTATAACTAATAATTAATAGCAGTTTTTATCAATGGATATCAAGAGAAATATGACATTATCTGCATTTATATAAAATGAATTTATAGACATTTTCATGTAATTATTGAGTTATTTCATTTAAAACTAGTTGTTATAATTTATGTATGTATGTATGGAAACTTTTATATTTGACTGATAAAGAAAAAATTTATAATGATAGATTTTTGTGGAAAGGATTATAGTTTTATTTCATTTTATGTAGTTTGGGATGATAAACTTCTTAATTTTTTTATTATTAGTTGATGGTATTTTACCATTTTTTTAAATCAACTTATGAATGTACTTTTTCTTAAGAAATTTATTAATTTACAGGATGTTTCAATGGGTTTTAGCAACTTATATCTTCAATAACTATTTGTTAGTAGAAATAAAACACATTATATTACCATTATGAGTAGGCAAAAGGAAATCAGTAAACATGTGTCTAACACTTAATATTGCTTTTTTAAAATACAAACTCAAGTTGAAAATAAATTTCAGTGATATAATTTTAGAGAAATAAAATGATTTATCATGCAGTGGTAGAGAGGTTAGTTAAGGAAAATTGCAGTTCATCTATTTATGAACTTGCTGAGAATGTCAGCATAAGTGTTGAGTCCATTTCTCACATTCTTCATGAAGAATTGAAGGACTAGAAAGTGTGTACAAAGAGATTCTGAGGCACCTGACAACACAAAAACCTTGTGTATAGAAATCTCCCTGCAACATATCACACATTACAAGCTGGAACAGATTTCTTGACACAAACTGTTGCTAGTGATTAAACTTGGTGTCACCATTTTAATCCAGCAACTAAGCAGACAAGTAGGGAATGATGATATCAATCCTCACTTCTGCTTCAAAGACATGCTCATCTGCAACAGTTGGCAGTCATACCAGTTGTCTTTTTCTTGAGAAAGGACCCTTTCCTGCTGGAATGGCTTCAACATCAATACCACACAATAATTGTGAAACCTTAAGAGGTCTCCATAATGCTATCAAAAGCAGATGAGTGAGAAACTTGTCTAATGGCATTGTTCTTTATGAAAATGCCAGATTCACACAATATGAGTAATGACAAACATCTTGCAGTGTTTTTGCTGGGAGGTCTTGAACACTTCCCATACAATCTAAACCTCTGTCTGTGATTATTTCATCTTTGGGCCACTGAAAAAAGGCATTAGAGGGATGTTATTTTACCTATGATCAAGAGGTCCATGATATATGATGGAAGATTGGTTTTGACTACAACTAGTAAGCTTCTATGCAGATGGTATATGGAAAACCAGAATTGAGACTGACTAAACGATAGAGGTGACTATGTTTAGACATTACTGGTTAGATACCAGATTGAATGTATTTTGTAAGCATATTGGTAATTAAATAGTAGTGTATTTTGTTATATATATTGTATGTGTTTCATTTGAATGACCTATATACATAGAACCATCTTAAATTCATACTTTAATCCCAACTAAAAATCAAAATAGCCAAGTAAACACAATACTGATTTCATTGTCTGTTTTAAAACTAATTTTGGTTTTTGCTAGAATTGCAATTTATTGAAAACTGGTTTTGTTGCTAGTATTAATCTTGATGATATGAATTTTTCTTTTTAATTTAATTGAAACTTAATTTGAGTACTTATTAATCAAGTCAAACTTTTTGAAGCCATTTAGAATTTTCAATATTTTCATTTCTCAATAATACAGTTAAAATAAACATCAGAAGAATCTACATCATGTAATGCCATATTATTATTATTATTATTATTATTATTATTATTAATAATTTATTATCTTTAATATAAAATAAGAAAATTTATTACGGAATTAAAAAATCATTTGCCTTAATTCCTAATTAGATAAGATTTTGAAATGTTTTGATTACATTATAAATAACTTTTCAAAGATTGTAATTTTAAAGTTTAATTTATGAAAATTCATATTCAGTAGTGAGATGATGATTTAAATTTTTTTAAATGTAACTTGTAGTTAACTATTTTTATCTTGTAGATAAAAAATGGTAAAAGAAACAACATATTATGATATATTGGGTGTGAAACCAAACTGTACATCTGATGAACTAAAGAAGGCTTATAGAAAATTAGCTCTGAAGTATCATCCTGATAAAAACCCAAATGAAGGAGAAAGAGTAAGTAGTAATTTGCTTTGTGTTAACAATAATATTTGGAAAGTACTCAATAAGCTTAATGAAAGTGTAGATTTTTAAATTTATTATAAAATGTATTTTTAAGTAAAAATTATTTATTAAATTATAATTTTGTTCTGTTGTGTTATCAGAAAATGTCTTTATTGATTTTTGTTAGAAAAATAGAATATTGATAAACTAATTCTTTGAAATTACAATATAACTAATACATTACATCACTAAAAACTAAATTTATTTAAGTGAAAATTATATATAATGAAAATCAATTGTGAAGCAAAAATTGATTATAAAGAACCTATCAAGATGTCATGATATATGATCATGCTAGCTTTTGTAGTATAAATGTCACATTTAAAAGTTTGACATTTCAGAATTTTCAAACATGAGCTAAACTAGCTATTAATTTATTACTGTAACAATGAGCTAATCTGTTGTTTGTATTTTCTGTTTTTTGAGGAAATTGCTGCTTTAAAATTATGATATATCAAAAATAAGCCCATTTGTAGAAAAATCATCTAATAAGTGAATACATCAAACTAAATGTATCAAACAAAAATATCTTGAATATCAAAATCCAGTTAACAGAAACATTTTCAAAAGATGTATAGAAGTTGTTCTCACAGCTTGCATTACAATTCTGTTTTTAGAATAAATGATTAGAATTCAGCATTATGGATAACAGTTGGGCTCATAGTCATAAGAAACTTTAATAGAACTTTTTCTCCACATTTTCTGTCTTATTGATAAATTTATTTCTTCAGATAGGAATTTTAGCTGTAATTCAAAATCAAATCATAAAAAAAAGAGAATATTTAATATAATAACTGTGAATGAAGATGATGTGTAGTGTGTCTCACTAATTACTGTGGTGTGTCATACTTCGAATTTAGTTCAAATTGCCTTCTGGAATGAATTAAAGTTCAAAGTCCAAATCAATTTTTTTTTCCATTAGAAAAAATTGAAAATGAATTAGTAGGTCATTCTCAGGTCTTAAACAATACTCACTTCAATAAACTTAAAATAATAAATATACATAATTTAAGGTAAAAACAACATAATTAAATGCCCTAATAATAAATGAAAACATGAAAACAATAAATAAAATACTTAAATACTGTATAATAAAATAAAAATTGCATTTATTGGTTGCCCACCATAGACTTTGGCTGCCAGATTTGCTACATATGTACCACTTTCATACCTTGCAATAAGTTCATTTTTCATCTCAATCATTAATACTACAGCCTTCCTATTAGGCTTTGTTGCTTTAACAGCTGTCATTACATATCATAGATGTGTGAATTGATTATAACAGTTAGGAAACTTAACACATTATTCCTAATGTGAGATAGTATTCTTTGTTTAGAAGCTTATTTTAAACATTTTACTTGGCATTTTGTTTGAATAAAATCAAATTGAAATGTCTTCAGATAAAATGGCATATCAGATTATGTGAGCAGGTGGCATCAGAAGGTGGCATATCAGATTATTGTTTTGGAAAGGATGTAATGTATATGGGAATGATGCATCTAAACTTCAAACATAAAAGTTCTGTTCAGGAAATTTTGAAATAAAGGATACAAAATGTACTGGATGCCCAAAAACTATTAACAAAGAAAAATTTCAGGAAGAAATCATTAAAAATCAACAAACAACACACACTATAACCTAATATACCAAAAATAAAGTGTAAAAGAACTGAAAAATATGAGCATAACACAAGAGTGAGAGATGACTGTGGTGCACAACAGATGGCGTTTACGTTGAGTGCATTTTTTTCACTGAGCTTACAGTTTGAACTTTGAAGCATCATTTGAACTCCAAGGCAAGTTTTTGTTGATTTTAGTGTTTGAAATTAGTCAAAGTACAAGGTACCACTATATACAAGTTTTCTATACCACTATATAGAACTTTTCCTGTGCAAGTTCTTTGCACAGAAAGACTTACAAACATACACATGACTAATCTTAGTTTTGTCATGCATGCATTTGTAATGTAATAGTGACATGATTCGTACATTTTATAAATAACATGCATTATTCTTATTATGTCTTGTTTTTAATATGTTGCTTACATTGTATGTGATGATTTTAGTTTAGTGTGTAGCAAAGTTTTTTATAAATTTCTGTAATTAATAAAAAAAATTTTTATACATAGATGATATTCTTTGTTTCTAATCTTTTGGTTTTTGTGTTAACTATATGCAATTTCTTATTATAGAAATATAAATACATAGACAAATTTACATTGTATTAATACTTTATATATAAAATTTTAAAAAGTTTTGTAGAAAAGATAGATAAATATATTGATATATCAATACTTATTTAATATTTGTTTGATTTTATAGAATCATTTGTAAATGTTTAATGAAATGTTTAAAATCTGAAATTTGATTTCAGAATGAAATCTTGACATTTATTTTACTTTTTAGTTTAAGCAAATTTCTCAGGCCTATGAAGTATTGTCTAATCCAGAAAAGAGAAAGATATATGATCAGGGTGGTGAACAAGCAATAAAAGAGGGACATGCTGGTGGACATGGTGGATTCTCATCTCCTATGGATATTTTTGATATGTTTTTTGGTAGTGGCCACAGTAGAAGACGTGAATGTAGAGGTAAAGATGTGATTCATCAATTAGCTGTTACTCTACAAGAGTTATACAATGGAGCAGTTCGAAAACTTGCTGTTCAGAAAAATGTAATTTGTGACAAATGTGAAGGTGAGAATGGTTTATTTTAATTAATAATTATTAATTTTACTTATATAAAATTACATTGTAAAAACAAAAAAAAAAGTTGAAAGGAAATTTATTATAGACAAGGGATTAAGTTATCTAAGATGAGCATTATATAAAAGGTGATAAGTGCAGTGAAACCCATTTATATGGCTTGAATGGGACTGAGTCTGAACTATATGATCCAGAAAATTCATTAAGAACATAACACAGTTTATACATTTTATTTTATATTTTTAATTTCTTCTCCATTATTATAACCACGTTTTCTTTTAGATGTCATTTTTAGTGTTTACTGAACTTCACAAACAATAGAATATGACTGAAACTCAGTGAAACAATAGTAGCTGTAGATATTGAGTGAATTAGTTAATACTGTAACTTGTGAGGTTACAGTAGATTTACTGTATGATGTTGACACATGTTGACTGCCATGAGAAGCACACATTTTTGTTCAACAGGAAAGTAGCAATTTTTTATAATTGAAGATCTTAAAAGATTAGAAAAGATTTATTAAGATATTAAATAAACTCAAAGAATATCCCCATGGAATGCATAATAATGAACATAATATGCTGATTTATAGAAACAAGCCTACTGTTGCAAGCTGCAAATGTTACTCATGCAAAAATGCACTTAAGAGTTCTTTGATTTTTTTTTGTGTTTATAGGTTTTCCATATTTATATCTTTTACACTTCTGAGAATTGTTTTATAATCTGGATGAACCAGAAATCTACTAGTTGACTATTGAGATCTATTTGTTACTTTAGAAAGACATGATTTAAACTTGGACATAAACTAGAATAAAAGTAGATTTAAAGCTGCTTATAATTAAGTGGGCTCATAACAACAGAATTATAAATATTTTTACAAATTATGCTTTAAATTTAGTTTTATGAGAAAATAAAATAATCCAAAAAAAATCAATGAGGTTTAGCTTTTTTTTTCTTTTTTTTTAACTTAATCCTGTCTTAGAATCATTAAGATCTATAGGAATAATATGATAGTTATGCATATTAATTATAAAAGGAAACAACTTTTTAAGTTTTTCTCATAAGTTATAAATAAGAATATTCAACAACCCTAATTATTGATATGTCAGCTGCTTACCAAAATAAATTTTCAAAAAATATCTAAATTAAATTCTATTCAGACAGATGTAATACTTGAAAAAATTAATCATTACAATCAAAAATTAGTAGTAATTATTGAAATAAAGAAAAGGAATTCATTGGTGCACAATTTATTAAAAATATTTAAACAGAAAAATGGACTCGGCTTTTTAAACCAAAGAAAATAATGCAAAATATAATGCATTAATCTTTAAACATTATTGTTGTTTTTCTTATAAGAATCTAAAGCTTAATAAATAAGAAAAGAAGAGGGTGGAGTATTAATCATGTTTTTGTGTGTATTGATCTTCACATGTAAGTTAAAAATCATTAATTTTTTTTATAAAAAAACTTATTTAAATTGTTTAAAAATGAAGCATTAACATTTCATTTCTTTTAAATAATTTTGTTAAAACAGAGTGTAATGAAATGAAATAGTTAAGTTTTTTATATGAATGATATTAGTTTATTTATGTAGGATGTTTGAGATGGAAATTTAAAATAAAAATGTTTGAACTTTTTGTAGAATGATGGTATATACATTTTCACAGTTTTTTATAGGTAAGAGTGTCTGATGAAATCAAAATTGTTATTTACACTATTTGCATAAATTTTCAAATTACTTTAATTATTACTGGTTGTGTTTTGTTTTGTGGCCAATAATAGTGTAACTGATTTATCCATAGTTTAATGATATTATAGATAGATATTCCCTTATCTGAACACAGTAGAGCATCGATTATCTGAAACAATTTAGGACTGGGGTTGTTCAGATAACCAATCGTTTACGAAAAATATATTAAACACAAAACTGTACTGTATATTCTAAATAAACTATTTAAAACGATGGAGTCAGATTAAATATCAATCTTACGTAATTGTATTGTAGACAAATACATGAAAATTCAAATTTTCATTCTTTTCTGACTGACTTTCTGTACTGTATATATTTTGTATCACACATCTTATAAATACATATCTTACATAACGTAGTACATTAAAGTCAGTCTACAGTTTACATTGGTAGGGAGGGGAGAATGCTGCAGCATCAAAGCACTAGCGGAAATTTGAATTTGCTGACTGGAACTCTTTCGGTTAACCGATGTTTCAGTTGATTGGTATTCGGATAATCCATGCTCTACTATATATTCATAATTATATCTAAAGTTTAAAATATGAATAATATATAATAAGTAAATTTATTTATTTTTTAATTATGCCAATAATTTATAATTATAAATATTTAATTACAGGTCGTGGTGGTAAAAAAGGATCTGTGGAAACATGCCCAAATTGTAGAGGAACTGGAATGCAGGTTCGTATTCAACAGTTAGGTCCTGGTATGGTTCAACAAATTCAAACTGTGTGTCCTGAATGTCAAGGCAAACGAGAGCGCATAAATCCTAAAGACAGGTGTAAAAATTGCCAAGGTAGAAAAGTTGTGAGAGAAAGAAAGCTATTAGAAGTTCATATTGATAAAGGTAAGTGTAAATTTTAAACAGAAAATGTTAATTTCATAAATTCATTCAAATAATTTAAAAATTTGTCAAAACTTTGAAATTTACACTTGATAGCAAAATAGTTAAACAATGTTTTAAACAACTGTCTTTTGGCATTAAAGTTTTAGTAAACATGGTATTTATTAAAAGTTACTTGAGAAAAATTAGAGAAAAGCATAATTAAAATTTTTTTAAAAAGGCAGACTTGGCTGCCATCAATCTACAACTATACTGTGGGCTTAAGTTGTACATTCATGAAAAAAAGACAACAGAAAAAAATTCTTGTAGTGCACTCCTGTCATTGATGATTTTTAAACTAATTCAAATTTATGTAGTTTTCCTTATACACAAGTTTTTGTTCTAAAAATTAGATTCTCTTTTCTATTCTGCTATAAGCAGGGTATTTGTGTAGATTTAAAGCTCAAAATCATTAAACACTGCATCACTGCAATATAGCACAGAAAGGGTTTTTTTCCCTCATAGCCAAGGATTGTTACATACAGGTTTTACTAAATTTAGCAACTAATAATTTCATTTTTGCATAAACAACATAACCCAGGATTATCTTCATTTGAAGCATTTAAGACTTACTTAAAAATAATAATTTCCCTTCAAGTCGATTCTTTAATCTTTTTAACAGTAAAAAACTGGCTTGAAGATATAACTAAATCTTCAAAAAACAGCAAGCATAAAATATTAAAAAAATTACACAAGTTAAAACTGATCAAATATCGACTGTTTATTGTAGGATTTTTCACTTTTACAATAAAAGATTGATAAAATTTTTTCAAGCCAGTTTTTTACTGTTACTTCTGAATTGGACTGTTAAAAGGATTAAAGAATAGACTCCAAAGAAAATTATTATTTTTTTTATGTAAGTCTTTTAATGTATACAATGTAATTTTTATTAAAATGTTTTCAATTGTGAGATCCCAGGGAGGTAAGAGGGAGTCGTACCTCCCTTTCCGGCGACTCACTTGTCAAGGATGAATGTTACGTCAGTGGCGCGTTAACGCGAGTGGAGGAGGAGGAAGGATGGGGTCGACGATAAGGCGAAGCCGACAGTCAAGAAAGACACCATTTTATAACAAAACAAGATTTATTAAAAGCGAAACGAACAAAACTACACTTCTACCCTCATATACAAAAAGGGGGTCCGGAGAGAGAGAGTTTACAAATATTTATTCATACCTCTTAACAAGTCCATAATAGACGGAGTCCAGTAAAAGGAGTTGTAGACTGTCGTAAACGGGCACTTAAAACTGTAGAATTCTTTAGTACTTTAGAAAATCTTTATAAATTCTGTAATAGACGGAGTCCGGCGAATGGAGTCGTAGTTGGACACTGGCACTAAAAGAACTTAGAAACTTTTGTGGGTTCGGCGAATGGCGCAGTGTACGTCGTACTCGAGAGACGATCGGAGAGCCCTTTAGGGGGGAAGGAATCGTTTTTTATAGGTTTTTGATGAGAAAACCAGTCACATGATCGATAACTGATCACAATTAGGGCCATAGGTGTTCCCGGGATTTAAATAAACGACTAGTTTGGATGCTAACTGTAAACTATCGTGCAAGTTGATCTACCTGCTCCGAGGGAATAACGGCTTGTTGACAGTTAGGGGACGATTGTTGCCAGTCGAGGGTCAACAATTTCCCGGGTATGGAATGTTATTGATTAAGCCGTTTATAATAGGAGTGAAATAATTCAGAAATTTTAGGTTCTTAACTTCCAGATTTTACACAATAATTACGGTTTGACTCTAAAGTTCAATGTTTACATTGCCAATAAAATCTTAGATTTTACCTAGTTTATTAAATGTAGATTTATTAATACAGGTGTACCTAAGGTTACAACCATTTCATGATAAAACACCATAGATAGGGGTAGAAATATACAGTATGATAGTCCTATCATGATCTGACTTAACTATCCCTACCTATATGATGCTTTGTCCATTCCAAGTGTTTCCACCAGTCCAGTTTTTGTGTTGTGTGTCTAAATGTCCAGGCTAGGGTTTCTCATTTTCCGGTCTTTTGCTTGTCCTGGGATTTTGGGGAAAAATGAACTGTTTCCTGGTATAGAATTAATTATTTTTAAGATATAAAAAATATCTTGAAATCAAATGATATAATTTTTTTCATTTTCTAAAGTAATTTAATACGTTCTGCAACCTCCAAAATCATACTAATAATGCTGTATAAGATATATATTAAAAATTACCTTTGAATTACATAGAAATTTTCACAAATAGAAAAAATTTATTAAAGTTGGCTGGAAACTGTATACAACAACAACAACAAAATGCTTTGAATTGAGTTGAAAATTTAAAAAATATGAACTTAGATCAAACTTCTAACTTAAAAGGAAATTTTCGTTTTTAAAATCTTATTATAAAAATTTACAATAATATTTTGTATTAAGATTTTAAAAAGCAAAGATAGTCAATATTCCTATCACTCAATCTGATTCTTATTTTAGTAGTGAAAAGTTCTGCTTCCGAGAATGCTCTTTCCGATTCAATTGATGTGAATGGAATTGTGTTTAATGCCATTAAGAGAAGACAGATGTTTTTTTTTCCATCCGCAGCCTGGAAGATTTCTAGTTCATTTTTGAGATTGTAGTACTTCTTTTGCTCTCTAGTATTCTTGATTTGTCTACCTCGGCTGCTTTAATAGAAACATCAAACTTATAGACCAATAATTCGGCAGTTCGTTTGTCTTTAATAATCAGGTTATGAAGAAAAACTTCATACTTGCAGACTTCGTACTCGTTTGTATCCTTGCCCAATTTGCACAACTTGGCGTTATGCAGTTATTGAAGCTACTGGGCATGGTTAAAAATTAAAACGACATAAGCACAATTATTCCAGATATTGCAGGTTCTGATAAGTAAAGAATTTTCAGAGTCCTGCCACAAATAAGCTACATATTGATTATTGATCATTTGTGACATGCCATAACAAACAAAAATTTTTAAAAAAGTAATAAATAGGTTTAAAATTAATAAATACAAATGTATTCTGACAGTTTATGGGTTAATTATACTTTCTATTTGCAAAATTTCCTCAACCTTAATACAAAATAAGAAAAAAGTGAATTTTTAAGAAATTTGCAGGATTTTCTGGGATGACAAGAATTTCCTAGAATATTTCTTGGGTTAAAAAAAAGGGATCAGAAACAGTGTGATAATTTAATTATCAAGTCATTTATAACAACATTCCAGAGTATCAGTCCAGATACCAAGCCTTGAATGCATATGTTAAAATTATAGATCCTGCCATCAGGATACTGTCGATAGATATGGGTCCCACCATCTTTTTTCTTTCTTTTATCATCATTCCCAAAGGCCTACAAACAGCAAAGCATGCTTGTGGTGGCAGAGATGCAGAGTGACCATTATTAATGAATGCAAATAGATTTAGAAATATAAAAATATTAAAAGACATCAATTTCTTCTTTCCTTGCTGTAAAGTGTCACACAATTTAACAAAGGCATCTTCTGCAGAACTCTGGGACATGAAACTGTGTTGGTTGTTGCTCAAAAATCTTTCATAAGATTTGAAACTTTCTTTAAATAATAATTTTAAAAAATGTATGGCAAATGGCAACTCAATACTACTACTACTACTACCACTTGATGAAATACATTATGTATGTAACTTTGAGAATCAGGCAGTTGTTTTTCTGTGGATTTGCAAAAAAAGGAAATTATAAGAAACTTTTCTTTATTCTGTCCAGTTTCCACAGAGTTAAAAATGGGAGACAATCCATTGTTAATTTAATGATAAACAATTGACTAAGAAACTCATATTAGAAGGGGATCTTCGAAGCAAAACGTCTCTTCCCCTCTCATTGATGTGAGAAGGTATTGAAATAAAATTTTAACAACTAATTGTTAACATGTGAGAAAGTTGACATTTAAACAAGTCCACAGGAAGAATCTAAAACAATCGAAAGAAGGAGTAAACTATCCACCCAAAGTAGACTAATCCTCACTGTCCTAGCCAGCCCAGTGATGACACATTTGAAGTGTCATAACTATCAGCAAAGGATCATGTGATCATATTTCCCACACCTGATGAGGATATAATGACAGCACACCCAATCTTCGGGACGATGAATTTCAAAAGAATATCTTTTGCCTAGTGAAATGTGTGACTTCCAGATTGTTTCCTTGTTCCCTCGGTTACCTCGCTAATGACTGCCTCATGGATTTTCGAATAGACAGGATTGGGAACTAACAGACAACTGTACAAGGTAGAATACTTTCGATTACATTTGTAAACTCTCTCTTTCTCTTAGTTAGAATAGATAGTACGAGGGAATGATATCCCTAGAACCTTGCGAGAGCTGTGTATACACCTGTTAGGTAGCTGTATGTTGTAATCTGGGTTTATATATATATATATAAATATTAAATTTGTTATTTCATTAAACATGGTGCTGACTCAATTAATTGAAACATGGACTATATCAACTTGCCTACAACCTCTCCACTCGACATTTTAACAACCCTCCTATTTTAAATAGCCATCCAGTAACAACAAGAGCGGTCTTTGCTAGACTGATGCTGCTCAAAGGTTAGGGACCAAACTCCTAACCCACGGATTATCTCACATAACCACATCTGTACCCCAATAGAATTACTTTGATTTATTTAAGAATGAACTTCTAACATTTATTTTAGTGTAAATGTTAATAGAGTTGATTTTTATGATTCAATTGAAATTTGCTAGGAATGGAAGATGGACAGAGAATTACATTTAGTGGTGAAGGTGATCAAGAACCTGGACTTGAACCTGGTGATATAATCATTGTTCTTGATGAGAAAGAACACGAAGTATTCCGCCGAAGTGGACATGACTTGATTATGAGAATGGAATTAACATTGACTGAAGCTCTTTGTGGATTCCAAAAATGTATTAAAACTCTAGATGATAGAGATCTTGTGGTAACTGTCATCCCAGGTAAATATCTTTTTAAATTTATATTTTTCACTTATAATTTTGTTTTGTTTAAACCTTTGTTTATTTACTTGTAATGTTAATTATAAAGGTGAAGTAATTAAACATGGAGCAGTTAAATGTGTGCTTAATGAAGGTATGCCCCAATATAAGAATCCATTTGAAAAAGGTCGTCTGATTATCCAATTTTTGGTTCATTTCCCTACGCAAATTGATCCAAGTGCTGTAGCCAGATTAGAAGAGCTACTTCCAGCTAGGTTAGAAGTAATCATTCCAGATAATGCAGAGGAGGTATGTTTTTATATTTCTATTTCACTTAACTATTGCAGGTATGTAACATCATGTACTGATTTTCAAATAACTGATCCTTCATATATGTTCAAATTTAAAATTTTCTCTCAATGTTTATTATATATATTTTTAAAAGTACTAAATACATTTTATGAAATTAATGTAAGATATTTGTATGTCAAATTATGATGCTCATAACATTCCATTTCTAAATGGAAATGAAATGAGAATTATAATTTGATAAAACAATAAGATATTTAATTTGAATCTGATCAATATCTACTAGTCATTTTTGACAGAAAAAGACCATCAGTTAATCTGTCATTTTTGTAAAAATTATAATTTAATTTTAATTAGTCACATTGTAGAGAGAGAATTTTTTTTCTGTAAATGATAAACAGGTGGCTTAAATTGAAGGAAATTGATTAAATATTGTTGTTGTTATTATTATTTATTCTTGAGAAAAATATCACCACCACCATCATCATAGCCTTTGCTATTGTAAAAGTATGACATTAAATATTTCTAAATTGATTTGCTTAAAAGACATTATACTTTTATGTTTGTTATAAATATTACAATATGTATTAATTCGTACATGCATACTTTAAGTTTTAAAAATAAAAATGATGCATTTAAAAATTTTAGCCATATTTTAAGAATTTCAAATAATAATAAATATATCATCAACATAATAAAATTAATTTTATTTTAAACTAAATATATTTATTTATAATTTACATAATCCTCATAATTTTCATTATTTTATAATACAATTAATAATTTTGTATTTTTAATATTGGCTGTTAAATTTATTTTTTTAAACTTAATTTTGTTTTTGAATTGGAATTTCATTTAACAATTACATAGTCATAAGAATAATTTATATTGTACTTTTGTGATTAATATGGTTTAAAAATAATGACAGAGCATAATATTGATTATTGATCCTTACTGTAATATACAACAAATAAATCAATGTGCAATGAATTTCACACTAAATTATAAATTCAAAATTTCATTTTGATTCAGACTGCATCTTATCTAAATTTATACAAATGAATAAAATAATCTTTTCAAAATTTAAATTTTTTTATCCAAAATTGTGATCAAATATCTTTAGAACTATAAACAAAATTTTATTTGAATATGTTGGAATTGAAAATGTCAGGAATTCAAAAATTCTGGATTATTGTAGATGTCCAAACTAGCATGCAATAACCTTGAATGTTGTTAATTTAGTATCCTCTGAAAAGTAGCCAATAATCCAAAATTGTTCAATGATGATCAAGTCCAGTAATATTCTGCAGATCTGAATTTTTTTGGACATGTGGTGCACCAAAGAGCCTAGATGGAAATCAGAGCAAAGGTGGGAATGTTGACTATGGGAATGAATGTGGTGGTGTTAAAATAAAAAGACTCATTACATCACCTTATTTGTGTTGGATCAAATGATTTCATTGGTGCTTTCTGTATAATTGTCAGAGGTTGGTGTAAAGATCATTCAGGATCAAACTTGAAAGCATCACCAGATGGCTACAGGTTTCAAAAAGAATTCAAATCTAACTGCCTGTAGTAGTGTACATAAATGGAGTCTTTCATGAGTTGTTTTGGTGTTGCTTTCAACCATCATTTGGCAAAGTCAGCAAATGGAATAAACAGGTCTGTCCAACTTCTAAACAATAGACTGCACGTTTAAATCAGACTGTTGCCACTATAAATATTTGCAACCAACTGAAGACAATTCAACAATACAATTATTAATGAAAGTGTAATAACAAATCAATCACAGTAACAAAAATGTTAGTGATTGATTTTGAAAAGTCTGAAATATTAGTATAGGCTGTGTATTGCAGATTGTACCTTTAATGAAGAGGGATTGGTGAGAATTTCAATCTGAAATGCATATAAATAAAATATCTGAGAAAGTATCGTTTCTGAGTAATTCTTGAACTCGGGTGAGCATCAGATTCGAAGAACATGACATTTTGGTTTATTCATCCAAAACCTCTTTTAAGTGGCTATAAAAGTGACTAATTATATAATCAGTTACTGGCAATATTGCTAATTTTAGCTTCTTATTAAAAAATATTGTAGCCTATATAGAAAATCAGTGTAAGAGAAAACTAAGCAGGAAATTAGATGTAAAAAAAATGTTATTTCAGCATAATACAGGTTTTAAGCTGATGAGAGGTTGGAGATACTTATAAATTATGCAAGTCAGTTGTCATCAGGAATTAAATCACTGCTGTCTGGCTTTTTGGATAGAAGAATCCTTCATCTGTATGAGGAATTCTTCTCTGAAAAGGATGAGTTGTCACTAAATTCAACAGCATCCAAATCATACTCAGATATTTATTAACACATCCATAGTATTCTTTTATGATGATAAGGGATGAGATGTGATTCTCCTTCCTTGATATAGCTGAAGAATACTGAATATTGAATGCATAAAATTTTATAGTCAGCTTGTGCTATCTTGTTTAATTGCCTATATAAAAAACCAAAATGACATCTCTAGCTGCAAGAAATAAAAAGATTAATTCAGAAAGACAAAGGTCTTAAATAAGTTTTATCTATATATGAAAATATTGCTACTTCAGTAGGAATCATGTTCTAATAATGATAAAACAAAGCAGTTCCTTGAAATTTTAAGATTTAGTAAACAATGGGCTTATAATAAAACAAATAACTTACTGGAATATACTTAAAATAACCAACACCTTAGTATTTCCAGCAACGATATATTTTATTAAACATTTTTATTTTATTAAATACATTGTTGCTGGAAATACTAAAGTGTTGGTTATTTTAATGGGCTTATAGGTTAGAGACAATCCTTCTGGCAATTCTAGTGTTAATGCTGAAGGAGTACCAGTTATTGGCTTGGTGATCATTGAAAAAAGTTTCATGTAAAAATGGACATCACCCAGGCTTGATGCTTTCAATGATCGTTGGCTTCAAAGATTCAAATAATGACACAGCATTTGAAATCTAAATATCTTGGGAGAATAATAATCTGCTGACCATGTTTTTTGCAGAGCAGATGTTTTTGGGGAGTTTGGTAGAGAGTAATGATTTATTACCCTCATGGATATATACAGCATTAATGAAACTGGTAAGGAAAGTCACAATAGCCAAAGTCCGCTGTTAGCTCCTTTCTCATCATGACTAGCTAAGATAATTAAACAAAATACAGACAGAATTAGTAAACACTAGTTATAGGAAAGTCCAAGAAACCTACATGCCATGGTTATTTACAAGAGTTTGTCATTATTGTAGAAAACAGTAGTGTTTGGATTTTTAAAAAGTGATGGCAACAGCAAATACATGGGGAAAACCAAAGAATTTAGAAAAATGCTTTTCCAAGATTGACAAAGCCATTTTTGTTATGAACAATTGCTAAGCATATCTACCTGCTTGCAAGCTTGTTTTTGGAAACATTTACATCATACAAATGCAAATATTACATTATTTTAAAATCCTGGCCAGTCTCCTGATCAACTTATATCAGATATTTATATGAAAGCTGGTGAACAGTGATAGATTAAAATTCAATGATGGTGCAATGTTTAATACACTGTTCAGTGTAGACCACTCGATGTGCATCACTACAATGTATCCTGTGAAGAGGATTCTTCTGTTGATGAAGTCCACCAGCAACATACAAATAATTTTTCAACCTGAACCCGAGAACAGTCCAGTGGTTTATTTTTAAGAAACTGAACTAATGATTGGTTATACATATACATAGGTGAAAGTGAAGTTATGAGTGTTTTGACTGAAAGAATTGAAAACATTACAAATCCACCAAACTGAAAAAACAGAAAAGAACAATGACTCTACTAGGCAACTGAACATATCACAAAAGTCCAATTATCAGAAAGAAGTGCTATTAAGATGTATCCAAAGTGATGAATCTTCACACCATACTAAATAACTTCTATGAAAAGAAAGTATAGAGCTAAAGCAATTCCAAATATATACTGTGATGTGTTGGGAAAAATTGTTTATATGCACATGAATCATTATGAAGGTTGATGTTATGTAATAACACTTCATTCACATGGCATCCTTTTTACAGAGGGTTGCAGTTGATGGATAGTTCTCCACTCTTCAGGGTTGTAGGCTTTTCCCAAGCTTGAGCCAGTCCATTTTTTGATGTTGTCCTGCCATGTTAGCCTAGGTCTTCCTTTTCTATGTCTGCCCTCCACCATTCCTTGAACTGCAATTTTCATCAGTTCCCCTGAGTTCCCTCTTATTATGTACCCATCATATACTGTTTTTCTTCTGGATGCTGACCATCAGATTTCTTTTCATGAAATCTACTCATTGGTTATTCTATCCATCCTATTAACTGCCTCTTGGTTTATTGTCCATGATTTGCATCCAAATGTAACCACACTCAAATCATTGTTTTAAGTATTTTTAGTTTCAATTTTTTGCATACATTTCTATCTCTTAATACTTTGTGAAAGTATCTTTAGCCTTTCTTATTCTGTTTTTAATTTCATAATTAAATCTGTTATCTCAGTTATCCAACTTCCTAGGCACTCAATACTTCATTGTTAAGCTTTCTATAGGTTTTTCAATCACAGTAAAGTCATGCATAGTAAGATTACACATACTTTTTAATCAGTCCAATGATAAATAAATTGGAATCATGCAGTAGTATGTGTGCTGATACAAAATTTACAGCAATATCTGCAATGTTCAGATTGCATATAATTTATCAAATTTTGTGAAATTACAAAAAATATCTGGTAATACAGCATTTTCAATAATTTGTAGCACTTTAGGTTATAAATTATACTGTATATTTTATTATTGAAATTTTGTACAATAGCTATGGACATTTTTTAAAGTATGTTATGCTTAGGAATTTGTTTATTAAAACAATTAAAAAAGGAAACAAATGTATTCCAAATGATTTCTTCATTTTCTGCATAAAAATTTCTTTTTATATAATACAAAAAATATTTTAGATGAAATTATATCCATAGTAAACATTTTTATTAGTTTTATTATTATTTTACATTAATACAATTTTTTATTCAGGTTAGTTTAATAGAATTGGATCCGGAGCAGGAAGCTAGAAGACAACGCACACATAAACAAGTGTATGAAGAAGACGACGACTATGGTCATCAACGTGGCGGAGTTCAGTGCCAGACTCATTAATTCGTTTTCTTTTCAAATATTATAACTGTAAGCCTTCGTGATACTTATGGCACTTAAATTTTATGCACTTTAAAATGAACAAATTATATAAAAAGGACATTGTTTATTTATAATGGATTTGTGAAAAGTTGTTGGAAACGGAAATCGTTGCATTGAATAACTGAAACGAAGTTACCTCTGACAAAATTTCCATCTTGTTGCTTTAAATAAATTATTGTATATGCTAAAATATTTGGTTTGTGTTTATAAGATTATTTTATTAGATAATGCTTCCTACAGTATTTATATTAGTTTTATATACATATATAAAAATGTAATTTTTGAGGTGAGCACCAAAAATCTTAGGGTTATTGTAATGTAACTAGTTGTACATCCACATTGTTTATGATATATATATATATATATATATAAGTAATTATATACAATATAAATATGTTTGATGAAATCTAAAGTGAATACTTATAAACAAGTATTCATTTGACTTGTGTTCTTATAAATTTCCAGTTTGAAATGTAAACAAACAGTAATGTCGGTTATATCAAAATTTTGCAGTTTTTCGAAATTCATATTAGAAAATAAAGTAACGTTATGTGATTTGATCCTATATTTCGTGTGTTTTTATTGCAAGTTTGATTTTTTTAAAATATTGAATCTCTACAATACCCTTATTTATAAACTGTAAATACCTTATTTAGAATATTTTATGTATTACTAAGAATCTGCAGTCTCCATTTATAAGTATGTTGTAAATTGTGGAATTTGAAAATAAATCGGTTCCATAATTTTGAATTTACCAGTAATTCTAAAGATTCCTATCTCATTCCACACAACTTGAATAATTTGGGTAATAATAATGGACTAAGCTTAACTATGTAAACATATCACTTAACCATTACTCTGAAATCGTAATTGAGTAGTTCTGTGGAGTAAGGTAACTGGAAAAAGTTTCTAAATACACATCGAATTGGGTTTTTTTGAATAGGGATATTATTCTCTTTGCTATATAAGCATTTTACTAAAGTGTATTTAATTAACATTAAAAATTTATTAAAAAAATGTTCTTGCATAAGGTTTGTTGAGAAATCAAAATTTAACAGATGTCTTTTTCTATGGAACTGTTATAGGATCAAAAGAATATACAGCGCTTGGTTACAATCAATCAGAATCTCTGACACGAAATATATTCTGTCGTTAGTCAAATTAACGTCGTATTCTAGCAAACCCGTAGGTGTTGCTAGAATACTGTGTTATTACTGTGTTAAATAGCCTTTATTAAATTAATTGCGTTGTTAGCTAAGCGTGAGCGGTTAATTTTTTGTTTTAACACGCTAGTACATTTGAATAAAATAAATGTCTATTTTTCAATATAGAAGGAATTTAATACAGACTATATAACCTTTACGTAGTCTATTAAATTGATACACGCGATTATATTAGAAATTTGCATCCTATAAAGTGTCGGACAAAATTTGTATTGTATCAAGGGGGTTACAGGATGATACAATCGGTTTCCCCATAGTTATCGATAAAACTAAAATCGAACAGACGGATGAAGGTATACACATTGAAATTCTTGTTCTAAATATTGAAAACAGTAGGCGAAGCGAGCGGGAAGTTTATTATAAAAAGAAAAACTCTTCATTGTATTTATGACATGCTTGAATTGAAGTCAGCTTAATTTTGTTTATAGGCAAACTAATCAAAGGATCAGTATAGGATAGTAGCCAAAGTCTTTCTGCTCTATTCTGTTTTTTTTTTTTTTTTCTGTACCAGTTTTGTCATGTGAATTTCATACGGACTTTAACAAAATGAGTTCTTCCATATGTTTTCTAATACTCAGCATAACCCAATTTCACTTACAACTGATCAGATTTTCAAATTAAAAGTTCTTCAGAAAAGTGACAAAACTAGTTTCTGGGAAAAATCTTGCCTTTGTCGGACCCCTAGTAAGAATGAATGTAAACGAAAGGCCTTCCCATTTTTGTGTTTGTTCCTTCCTTTGGATCACCATACGTTTCATTTTCGAGCTTCATCAATGTAGTTTCAGGTACACCAAACGCTTTAGAAACCCTTTTCTACCTCACTGTCTTGTTTCTAATTTCTATGCATTTTCCCATTTTTTGGTCATCCCAGCTACGGGGTCTGTGATTACTTGAACATGATTTCAAATGACCTTAATTAGAAACAAGATTTTTAAAAATTTGAAATACATAGGAAAAACTTGCGGATCCTATTTAGGACTTAACTATTCTTATATTTGCAAGGCTCTATTCAAAGAGATATTATAACAGGCAAATATAGTTATATAGAATATTTACCATTGATAAAAACTACAGACCTAAAACAATTTTTCCTTTTGAAGTGTAACAAAATCACAGTTTTATGGCCACCAGGAAAATTACTTGTTTGTAAGCAAAGGAAATGCATTAAAGATCTATTTTCTTTGTATAGTTCACTACATTATAATTGTAAGAAATTGCCAGTAATGTGAATAGTACTGCCACTTGCTTAAAATTATATCCTCATTTGATATTTCCAGTTGATGAAGTGAAAATATAATGCAATTTTATATATTAAGCTTTAACCCTTTCCCTGCCGTCTGCCACGCCCCCTTATTTTGTAAAACGGCCAAGGTCAAAATAGGTAAATCAGGCAATATTATTTTAAAAATTCACGAAAAATTAAATTATTATTTGATTTATATGAAAAAAATCACATATATTTACCAATATAGTTAGTTTTAAATACGACATTTTTCAATAAAGTTTGTTTGAAAAATTTATGAGAAAAAAAAAATAATATATGATAATTGACATTCAAACTTGAAAATTTGTTACTTTTTGTCAAAATTAACATTGTCTGGTTACTTTATTCTTATTGTCACTGAGCAAGAATGACGTAGAATATTGTTCTGTACAATTTGATATTACATTTATGCACGTACGTTTATTCGTTGTGAAATTATCGCACATTATATCAAACATTTGTTTGAAATCTGAACTTTATTCTGCTTTCATCTAATATAATTAACTAATATACTTTATTCATTTCATATCAAACAAGACTATATATTTTTGTAATAAACATACGATTACCAATAGCAATAGAAGTAACATTTGCTAATATTTTAGATTTAAAAAAAAATTAAAAATTAAAAATTAAAAAAAATATATAAAATATCAGAACTGAAGGTCATAACTTAAATATTTACGATATATTAACATATTATAGCTGAATAAACTTATTATAGCATAAATCAACTTATTATAGCAATATTATTGCATGAATATGCTAAAAATAAAATAAAAAATTATCAGAAAATGAAAAATTAAGAAAAAATAACCGATAATTAAAATTTTTTAAGTCGACAAAACACCACCTGGACAAAAATATGTAGAATGAACGATAAACAAGACAATGCCGTCAAGTGCTGACATCTGTTGTCGATAAATTTTATAAAAATCGATTGTTAACAGGGTAACGATAGATCGGTACCCTGGCCGGGAAAGGGTTAAGTGTTTAATTGTCTAATATTCCAAATGGTTTTCGTAAATTCACGATAAGTATGATTTAAAAATTTTTATAACAACAAATCATGAATTCTCTTATACAAAAAAGTCTACTGGTTAATTTAGTATAGATGTCTGAGTCCGGGGAAAAAACAAAAAAAAAAAAAAATTATCTGGTGCCCAAATAGAAAACTGAAGGCCGCAAAAGAGGAATTGTGTCAACCACCAACTGTCAGGCTGTAGAGAAGATTCCAGGAATCTTCAGCGAAAAGAAAGAAGGATGGAATACCATCGGCATCTCCATCATCTGAAATTTGTCAACCATCTTTGGAGGAAGATGTACAGAAGCGAAAGACGGACTAGTGAATGTTCTATCATCATCTGCAGAAAGAGATCGAGAGAGAACAGAAACTCAAGAACAAGAATGAGCGCAGAATCCAGCAAGATATTAGACCCCTGATTGTAACTTGAGTAAAGCTCTCGAAAGTTTAAAAGAAATTAGAGGCGATTTGAATGAATTTAAAACAATTAAGTTATAAGTTGTGAGGCTCAGATGGCAGAAGACCTAGAAATTGAGTCAACATTTTCTGCCAAGACAAGACGAAGAATAAAGAAAAGACTGTTTGATTACATATCAGAAGACGAATGCATCGAAGATCCGAAATTAAATTTTAAAACGTCTTTCTTTTTGGTAATAATAAATTTACCTAAAAGTGCCATTGCTTTAAGAATATATTTGACTTTATCGGTAACAGTTGTCGAAAGATGTTTCTCAAAATTAAAGATAAATTATTATTTAAAGTCCTCAATGTCGCAGGAAAAATTATTAAACTTATCAACAATCTCTATAGAAAGCGAATTATTAGATGGGTTGGATCTGACTGCCTTAGTTAAAACGTTTTCTAGTAATGAAAATATTTCAATTTAATTAATAAAATATACTTGTAATTTAATCAGTTTGTGTTTCATTATTTACGTGTAGTGAAAGAATGCGCATATAAATATTTAATTTGTTTTAGGCGTAAAAAGATAGGGGCGCCGAAAAATGCGCAAAGGTGCCTCATACATCAGCGTCTGCACTGCTCCTGGGAGGAGTTTTATGGGGAATTGACCCATATTTAGGTGTTGTTATGTTCAAGTTTTAAATCCTTTTTGCCAATAGATGACACTATATGTAAATCCAGTAAATGTACAAAAAAATTAATTGACAGAAATCCGATAAATATTTTGGAGTGATTTGTACCACGTTATCTAATGTAGTAGTATATTAACGGAACTGCCGTGTTTCGTAGCAATTGGTCGAACGGTCTAGGAGTGCATAGCGAACAAACAAAAACATTCTCATTTACAGATATAGATGATAATGCAATTCTAATGTCTTCTGGTCTATGTACAGCAGGCACAAAATCAGGAGATCCGAATCGGATTATATTTTTGCTCAACTAAAAGATTATAAATGAGACTGAAAATTTATTTACTGAATTCACATGACTCAAGTCAATGAATTATTATGCAATTAACAGTTTTTTGTTTATATCCGTTAAGTATTTATCACAATCCGTTTTATTTTGTAGATTGTTGCGAAATTTCTGATAGAAAGTTTAACAAAAGATAACCTCACATAAAATACGTAGATTGATATTGCTATTTAAGAAAATAGTTGTGTTATTTGATGACGTTACATTTATTTTTAATTAAAAGAAAATTGTTACCAATTAATCTCAGTTTATGTAATTATTTTATAGACGATAAAATACAAAATAATTCTTATTGGGCTTCAATTTTGAAATTGCAGACCTATACATTCCCATTGTCGTCCATTCGTCCGTTCTTTGCTAATCTCGAGAACGGAGCTTGATGAAAATCGTGACCAAATATAGAAAATTTAGGGACCAGAGATCCTTAATAACTACATTATATACGAACTTTCTGTTAAATCTGTGCATCTAGAATTTGACACAGATTTAAGAATTTACAAAAGGAAAAAAGAATCCTTAAATACAATAAATAGATGAAATAGATGAAAATTTGTTCTCACTTTACCTGTAACTTTGGAGAGTTGATAGCGTATATAGAAGGTGGTGATGACGGCGAAGAGGAAGAGAGAAATTATTGTTTAGAAGACGGACACGTTTTCTTTGTTTCATCCAGGATTACCCATACGCAATACAGTGGCAAAATACTTCTATAAATTTTAGCTATAATTTTGTCTGACGAAGACAGGCAATTTTAAGGTTTTATTTTACAGTATTTTTAAACTAGTTACTCATTTTTACCAAGGAATTTTTTTATGGATGACAAAATTAAAGTCAGAACAAAAATATTTGTTTGGTCGTGTTTGTTCGTCCGTGTGTCGAGCAAACAGATTGACTACCAAACGATTTCTTCCCGAACATGAGTTCGAATACCAAATTGTTCGAGCTGGGAAGCAGTTCGAGTACCGAGATACTACTGTACCTTACGCGTGGTTTCACGAAACTTTCATAGCCGATTAAAGTGTTTTTCGTAATCTTTCTGAATATAACAAACGATCTTAGGAAGATACAGGATGAAGAGGAATGCGTAAAAATTAAAAGGATAGTGGAATCAAAAGTGTCTGAAGCAGTCATTGTTACTAACAATTGCAGGCCTCGGAGTCGCTCACTTTTCTCACTTGTACTCACTTTTCTGAAGTATCCTCACTTTTCTCACTTTTCAGGTCATTTTCTCACTTTTCTCACTTTTTTGGTCATTTTCACGTGCTTAATTAAGATGTGGGACAAACCAAAAATAATTTTAAAGCCAAACGAATTGCCGAATTATCGGACTATCGGAATAGAATTTTTTAGAAGAAAATACGCGGCCCTGAGCAGACTCAAAATTGCAACTGCCCGCTCAGTGTCGTTAGGTTATAGGAAACAAAAATTTATTTAACGTATTTAAAAAAATCTTTTATGCACTTAAAAAATCCCTCTCATTACAAATTCAGAAGCCAGTGTTGAGTAAAGTTATGTACTCATGCCATATTTTCATTATTCGCCAAAATCTACCTTATCCGAATTGCATTTCCTTCTACAGAGTTTAAAAATAAGTATTCTAAGCATCCCTGCAGTTTTGGCTGTTTTCTAAGAAAATCACTAAAGTCCTTTTGCAGCGGAAAACACATTACGCAGAGGGATTAATCTCTCAAGCTGACAACACTGCTGCCGCTTTTAAATTCAAAATATATAATTATTAAAATTAACACGAGATAGTAGCGTAACCTCCTACCACTAAAAAAGATTTCGTTTCTGACCATTTAGTTATTCTGGTTATAGCCCAATAATTTGGCAGATTATTTGGTTTTAATTAACAATCGGGTTATGGAGTTGTCGTTTACAAAAATATTTTTTTACTTGATTTATCTTTAAATAATTTCATAAACTTGAGTTTAATAAAATTACTTTAATGATTTCATAGCATATTGTTAACGTTAAATCACATCTACATCTTCCCATAAATGTATGTTTAAATTGACTACAAGTATAATTATTCCATATAGTAAGTGTTATTTTCATAAAATGTGTGATTACTTTGCTTGTGAAATATCCATTTTTTAATCTTCTCTTATGCCGATTATAATTGTGCATTAATTGAGAGACTAAAAAAGTAAACGAAAATGTAAATTCATATTTACATATAAAATTTACCAAATAAATTAAAATATTCGAAGTGTTGTAAAAAGTACAACACGTAATTGCTTGTGAGAAAGATTTTCACAGGCTTCCCAAAGGTTAACAACTTTGCAACGATGTTGGTTTTTATTCATCTGCAGGAAAAAGTTTTTTGTTATTTATGAAATCATTAATAAAATATTATTTTACTTATATTATTTGGAGTACTGTATATTTATTTCAGATTTATTATTTTATTTTGAAATCAATATTTACACATCTCGAAGCATTAAAAAATAAACAGTTTCTGATAATGATAAATATCCGAGAATAGCCAAATTAGTGAAATCAGCATCGAAAATCCCGTTCCCATGAAAGAGAGGATCAATTTTATGCCGGGCACTTTCTCCTGATAGAGCATCAGTGTTGGAAAGAATGCTTAATTCACTTTTGATTGTTAAGGAGGGACTGAACATGTATGACCAAAGCCCACACCTTGTACCTATTACAAAGGACGACTGAAATTAGCTTCCTCGGTGCATAGAAATTATCAAGAACGATTGGAAAATGAAAAGAAGTTAAAAGAATAAGAGAAACGGAAAAAAGAGCACAGAAATGTTTTGAAGAACAACAAAAGAAAGCTGTTCGTAACATGAAGATTATGGAACTGCAACTGAGTTTAAACCAGAAAAATGTAGAAGAAAATGAAATACATGCGACAGTCCAAGTTTTGTTAGAAGCAGCAAACAAAAAAACTGGAGAAGGCTATTAACAGCAAGAACATGAATGAAGTACAAGCAGCACGTGTGATGCTTATTAGTGTTAAGTGTTCAAAAGCAAGAGGAAGCGAAAAAGAAGGAAGCTGATAACATGCAGAATAATCTTAATAAAAGAACATCATCTTTCATGACTGATTATTTACAGAAGCCAAAGACTTTTCAAGTATTCATGTTTTACTTGAAATACAGAAGCCACTGGTTATCGGGAGACAGAAAAAAAACGCGATATAACCGAGTAATAAAAATTCTGGGCTTTTACTGAACAGATTATACATGCTATGGAATCGCTATTCTTTCATCAGCAAGTGTTTCTGATATAAAATAAGCTTAGTTTTTCAATCCTGAATTTTATTCGTAGGTTATATCGAATTAATTGACGTTTACGTAAACATCGAAACCATGAACGCCCATTTAGCATTATTGTTTCTTTAACAATGACATTGAAAGACAAATACTGTCGATATAAAAACAAAACATCAATTGCGATTTTATTATACAGTACTATATAAATCGCTTATTAGAAATTCGTGTAGTTTATATTTTTCAATAAAAATTATAAATGCTGTAATTGAAAATTTAAAAAAATAAATATTGAATATATAATAGAACATCAAAACTTATAAAATTAGAGTAAAAATTCTCTAAAAAGCAAAATAAAGTTACTACTGTATAAAAATTTTAAAGTTTTCGTTCAGAATTAGAGAGATCGTTTCCTTACACATTATGCGGTGAATTCGAAATTTTACACCTTTATGTGAATTGACGCAATACCGTTAATTCACATAAAGGTATGAAATTTCGAATTCACAGAAACTTGTAAATGAGGAGACTGTACTTAAAACTAATAAATAAACAACTTTTTATATCAAAAGGAAACAAATGACAATCGATCTATCCACCTGTTCTGCATATTTAGCTCTTTCTCGTATTTGGTTGCAAATAGAAATTCAGTGGCAATTGGTAATTTAAAATTAATTGACTCAAATGCTTTTAAAATTTGGGGGACCAAAAAAACGCGATATAACGAGTGGCTACTATATTACAGTATATACAGAAATTTTTAAAATGTGTTTAACCATAACAGAATAAAAAGAAAATAACAATTTTTACCGCTATTTTGCTGAGTTTTCCTTCTGTGTTTTCACTTTGTTTTGTCACTATTGCACTCACTTTTTATTCACTTTTTTCTGTATTTCAACTCACTTTTCTCACTTTTTCAAAGGGGAAATAGCACTCCTAGGCCTGCAATTGTGTTCGAATTAAGTCTTTAAAAAATCCATTTATCATTGTTCCTAAAACTACAACAATAAAGTTGTCACTCACGCCGTTTTCGTATTATTACAATGATTAAAATTGCATACCAATCACAAAACGTATTTGCAGACAACATTGAATTATCGTAGCTATAATACAGCGTTAACAAGAGGAGCCCTCATAACGGTTGTTACTTTTTTTCAATGTAATAGCTTATATTACATTTAAAAAGCAGCATTTATTAGCGTTGAGTATGAATAGCAAGACCTTACTTTCAATCTAATTCGTATGCCAAAGAGAATAAGAAATATGAAATACGAATGTGATTTATATTGAGTAATGTAAGTGGCACTAAACTGAAACACCTCAAACAATAGTTTATGAATAGAAATGAGGTTTAGTAATTGAAAAACATGAAGGACTCTCCATTTAAAATGTATGGGAAAATTCGTTCACAGGTATTTATTGACACTTCTCGAGGTTAGCGCTAATTAAAAGGATGCTATATCGAGTTTTGCCTATTTATATACACGCGTGTATGTGTAAATTATGTTTATGTTGTAAATATGCGATTGTGTAATAAATTTCACTATCAAAAAGCTCAATACAATTAACTTATCTTTCATATCAAAACATGTCACGATACACGCGATTAACTTTTATTCTCAATGATGAAATATATTAGATTCACTTTAACATATTCATGTACAGAATATTCGTACAGTGAACGATACACAGTGACATCGTAGGAAATTTGATTTGACACGAGTTTAGAATGATAAAACTTAAACGTGCTGTATATTCCTTATCGAAATGCATTTAATTTAATTCTTATTAATTCTATTGAGAATATTATTTAAATTATACTGGACTTTGAGTATATATAATACGTCAGATTTAAAGTAGCATCTTCATTCTTTAAACTAGAAAATATCGTGCATAAAATCTTTTTGATACTAACTACATAATATTCTTAATAAAATTCTGTAGATCACTTCATTTAATTAACGGATATAAAAGTAATTATTATAATAAAGTTTTAAATTTCAAATTTAAAAATAAATAACTCATTTTTCTTTACTAATTGTTTGTGTAATTGCAAACGCGTTTAATTAACAAAAGTAACAAGTCGTTAAATTTATTAATTTACGATTAAATTTGAGAATTGTTTCGAAACGTTTTGAATAATATAATAATTAAATACTTTTTAACATATTCTTTGACACTTAAATTGTTGAAAGCTTTATTAAACTTACTCTAGACTAATCTAGAGAAACTTATTTTTCCAAATAATTGATTTAAAAACAAATATTAAACAACTAGACTTTAATTTTAAGAGCGTATATTTTTGTAATTTTGAATGATCCAATCGGTATGATTGTATGGAATTTATAAAAAATATTATGTTTATTTTTATCTCTATTTATGATTCTGAATTCATATTATTAACATCTCTCCTTTCATACATTATTTTAATACACGTCTCTTTGATATAAACAGTTTCAAAGTATAGAGAAAACAATAATTCATAACACATCGATTTAGCGGATATTGTTTGCTTCCGAAATAGGCACTAAATCGAGAGTGGCGCTAAACTCTCGATTTAGTGCTAAATCTCAAACGATAAAGATTATGTATAAAAATAAGGTTTAAATAGAAGGTTTGAGTAATTAGTAATTGACAAACACGGAGTTTTCCATTTAATAATTATGGGGAAATTCGTTCACAGGTTGGCGCTATATCGGATTTTGCCCATCTATATACACGTGTGCATGTGTAAATTATACTTATTATCTTCATTGACAACGAAAAATCATTTACACAAATTTAAATAAAAGTAGTGTATTCTATAAAAATAATTTTGTATAAATAATAGAAAGAATATAAGCTATTTTTATAAAAATATTTGATAGTTTATTGTAAATACTTATTGCATTCATAAGTTATTACTTGAGCATTAGTTATACTAGGTTTTGAAGTCATTATAGAATATTAATAATCTAGAAATTAATTAATAAGTAAAATAAAATTATAGAATATTCTGTACTTTTTACTCATAAGATAGTTATTATATCACGTCCAATGTTAAATTTATTTTATACTTTATGGAAGGGAATTTATATACCAGTATGAATATAATATAGAATAACGTGCTAATGATTTAACATACAATTTTAAAAATAGACTTTTATAGCTTTTATAAACGTTAAAGAAAAAAGTATTTATTATCTGTAAAATACTATTTATTCGAATATTATTTTATTCTCCTTACTTTGTAACCTAAGCTTTTGGGATACTTAAAAAGATAATTTGTATCTTTTCCTAGAAGAATAGGCCCATATACGCAACAGGTAAATATCAGTTAAAATTACAGGTAAAATTGATATAGATTGTTTATCGAAGTTTCGTAATCAATAGATAATTTTTGAAAGATACCTGTTATAATCTTTCCTTTAAAAGGTTGATCCAGATTGACATTATTTTAAACGAACAATGAAAGTAGTTGACGTGCGTGAAATGGCAAAAATGTCAATCTTGTTCTTAATTAGTTGTTTTGCTCTTAGTTTAGCAGCAGAAAATTTAAATGAAAATAATGAAGACTTTACTACTTTAAAAGATTTTAGAAGAAAAGGTGAATTTACAGAGCAACCAGTGAATATTGTAAATACGAACAGCGTCGAAACAAAATTAGTGAGGGAAATTTCACAAGTACCTAAAGATGAAGTACCTGAATCAGAAGGTATTTCTACTAAACAGTCAAAAAAAGAAATTCAACCAACAAAATCAGAAAAAAAATTGATAAGGATACTAGAAGAAGAGGTTCAAACAACAAGAACAGGACCGGAAGAGGAGGAGAAAGAAGAGGAGGTTCAAACAACAGGGCCAGGAGAAGAGGAGGTCCAAACAACGATGCCTGAGGAGGAAGAGGAGGTTCAAACAACAGGACCGGAAGAGGAGGAGGAAGAAGAGGAGGTTCAAACAACAGGGCCAGGAGAAGAGGAGGTTCAAACAACGATGCCTGAGGAGGAAGAGGAGGTTCAAACAACAGGACCGGAAGAGGAGGAGGAAGAAGAAAAGGTTCAAACAACAGGGCCAGGAGAAGAGGAGGTTCAAACAACGATGCCTGAGGAGGGCCAAACAACAGGGCCGGAAGAAGAAGTGATCCAAACAACAGGGCCAGAAGTGATCAGCACTAGCGAACCAAGTAAGTACTTATTATTTTCATATTCGAATAAATAAAAATAATGAATTCGTTTTAAAAACGTAAAACTTTATCAATTACAAGTAAATTATTGTAGAAAAGTCTGCCTTCAGAATATTTCAATAAAAATATACATATTTGAAAAGAATATTTCATAAATATTTCAAATTGGATAAGCAATCAGAGATAAACATACTTGTGAAAGTATTGACTAATGTATTTATTATCAATCAATGCACAGATTTATTTATGACAATTGTTATCGGATATTGAATATTGCTACGTAGCAACAATTATTCAAAATATATTTTATATTACGCAATTTATATGCGTAATATAAAATATATTTATGATTGATTTTCTAACATCAATTATTTGATTATTTTATAATTATAAAATAATTAATGGGGGAGGCCCTAATTCAAAATTGAATTTCGGGCACCACGTACAGTACATATAGCGTTGACTTCAGAAATTTTTGGGAAATTTCCCAGTTTTCTCGTTCATTTTTTGGATGCGACATCTGGACTTTTCAGAGGTTGCATCAAAATTAATCAATTAATTAATTAAGTTAGGCGCTACGCCACGCCGGCAATCTAGAGGCCTCAGATATGGCGTCAAATTTAAATCTCGATATTCCTACTACAGTAATGAGTTTATAAAAGATTGGTTTGGGGCTCCCTGTTGATGGGGGCCCCAGGCAATTGCCCTTTTTGCCCATAGGTAACGCGCCACTGTGTATATATATATATGTATATATATGTATATATATAATGTTATTCTCAATTTTATAGACGATGATGCTTGCAATCCTAATCCCTGTCAGAATGGAGGTATTTGTAAGATAAATAAACACGAAAGATTCGAATGTAAATGCCCTAAAGGAACGAAAGGGAAACGATGCGAGAGAGTTGATTGGTGTAAAGTTCTGAGAGATGACGGAACTACAGGTAAATCCTATTGTAACAGAGGAGAAGCCAAATGCGTGTCACAAAGAGACGGAAATTTCAGCTGTAAATGCTACAATAGAAAGAAAGAATTTAATTATGAAATTGGGAAATGTAAAAGTAAGTCATATACGGTGTTATTTTTATTTTAATATTCTCAATAATTATATATTAAAATTGATTTTAGGCAGAGATATGTGTTCACCGAATCCCTGTCAGCACGGAGGGATCTGTAGCACAAGTGGCAATCAAGCTCATTGCGAATGCCCAGAAGGAGCGTACGGAAGATATTGTGAAAGAGTCAATTGGTGTTTTATTAAAATGGAGAACGGAAAATCGGGAGCAGATTATTGTGATCAGGGAGAAGCTAAATGTGTTGAAAATCGCAGAATGCAAAATTTTACTTGCGTATGTTACAATAAAAGGAAAACATTCAATGAAGAATTGCACGAATGTATAGGTAAGATGAAACTTACATTATACAGTGAAAATCTGTCCAAAACGGAACCTGAATAAAAAGGAACGTGCCTAAATGGAAAAATTATTCGGAACGGAGCAATTTCCTATGTTAAAAAAGAACTCGTTTAAAACAAAAACATACCAAACTGGAAAAAATATTCGCTCAATTCCGGTTTACACAGGTTTTACTGTTTATTTTTAGATCTATGTAAATTAATTTAGAAATGTATAAACTTATATTGGAATAACTTTCAGATGAAAGTTATGAAACAGAAGTTAAAGCTGCAGAAGGTAATGAATGAAAAATATATTCTCAAAATCTAATTATCTGAAATCTAATCTAGGAAATTATATCTTGCGTATTTCTAACAGCACTAACGGAGTGCGAACAAGATACAACAGGCTACGATGAATGCCGAGATAAAGACGCCCTTTGTTTTAAAGATCCATATTCCTACCTCGGATATATTTGTGTGTGTAAGGATGGCACTAAATTAGAAGAAGGCACTTGTGAAACCAACGAAAATCCTTGTAATTTATTCTTATAACAGTTCCGAAACTAACAGAATTTTCTAATTTTTAATAATTTACTTCTTAATATATTTAAATCGAATGTTATTAAACAGCAGAAGTATGTTCGGAAGACAGTGTAGGATATAAACATTGCCATAAAGTTTCCGCAGAGTGTTTTGTGAATCCTAAAGAAAGTCGTGGTTATTCGTGTCTTTGTCCAAATGGAGCAGAATATAATGAGATAACTGGCTGTGAACGTAAGCTTTAATGATTCTACACTTAGTAACACATAAGTTTTTTTTATTTAACTACATGTTTAAATTCACATAAGGTTTTAGTTTCGAAATTCACTATATTTTGGAAAACGTTTGTCAAAATATAGTGAATTTTATTGATATCTCGATTTATTTACATATTTCAGCTGTATTCATATACCATAAGTTTTAATTCAAAATACTTATCGTGGAACATTTCCTTATCATAAATATAAAAGCGTAAATTGCTGAAAAATACATTTTGTAGAACATATAATTTTATTAGAATGTTTCTTTAAAATAAAAATAATTATTTTCAGTTTCTATTGCTTACGCCAGTGAATTAAAATGTTCTGATGGAAACTGCGAAAATGATGATAATAATGCAGGTAATAATACTTTAATTTTTAATATGTCATTATTTTCTTAATAAAACAAAATAAAAATAAAATTTATAACGATGTTTTAGAAAATTAATGCTATTTATTTTAATATTTGATTATTTAGGTTCTTCAAACGTGTTTTTAGTTTTAATAATTTCGATGAGTGCTAATATTCTGCTTGTTTTTGGAGTGATCGCAGTTGTTTCGTATAAGCGGATTAGGTAATAATTTTTTAATGATTTTATTGTGAGAAAGGAATATTTAAGTTTATATATTAATGCTTTAATAAATACATAATTTTCTTTTTAATTTCGAATTTAGAAAAATGAAAAAAGATCCTTTGATACCCGTAGAAAATTAACTTTCAAACCGTAACGAGAAACTGAGTTTCTGTATTGTTTTAACAAATATTTACAATTGTACAATAAATTTTTGTTCTTTTAATATTATAATTATATTGTTTTAATAACATAATTATAATAATTTTCAAATTTTATTTGTAAACGTTTTTCATAATATAAACAAAATATATTAAATCTTGAATGATGTCACACGCCTGCATTTATTCCTTTGATATTTTTTGTTATTTAAAACGTTGTAATCTATTAGTTTAAAGTAAAAGATGTTTATACATTAATATATTTTTTAATTAATAAATTTAAATATAGTTAAGTTTCGATTTAGTGCTTTCATCTGTTCGACTCTGAAACTGGCATTAAATCGAGAGTGGCGCTAAATTGAAGTACTTCAAAACAAAGTGTGAGTTCGTGTGTTTGAAAAGCGTGATAACAATGATGATTGTAAAGTAAATTGTATGCTGTATTTAGTTTCATAGATACCGAAAAGTTCTGTACTCATCCATTTATAAAAATTGATTGACACTTTATAATATGATAAAATAAAAATATGTGATAATTATAAGAAAATGTCTAAAATATTATTTGGATTCCAATGCCTTAATAAGTATTTAAAGACCTACAAATTCTCACTGGCACCCGTTTGTCTATCTGTTCTTCTTTAATCTCGTAAATGGGGTTAGATAGATGAAAGTCGAGACCAGATACAAAAAGCTTGGCGGCAGAAGGCCTCGATTAACTATATAGTATGTATTGTATGTATATAGTTCGTATGAATTGAAATAACGTGACTTCCGGTCCAAACTGGAAGTCATGTTATTTCAATTTAAACTTTTCTCCTGAACGAAGTTAGGTTGATGACCGGCACGACTCCATTGTTAACAGGATAACTACGATGTACTGTACAGGAGCAAAACACTACTAAAATTGAGAACATTGTGACAGAAAATTGCAGCATGGCATTGTGATAATGCCACAATAAATAATTGCTCGTTTTTGCTATAAAAACCATTCGATTTTCCTTTTGTATATAAGTATTTTACGTCTTTTGATAATACGATTTCATAAAAAGAAAGCAGATATGTTAAAGGAGCAATGCGCTAAATATGTCCAGACGTAAACCTTTACATTAAATGAGTTTTAATAATTACTGTAATTGGTATACAGACGTTTAAGTGCATTAAAATTAGTTATTACATCCGAATTTGTGTAGTAATTCAATCACTGATCGCAAAAATTATCAATAGTATAATTTTTAATATGCTAGTTTAATTAATATCTCAAACTGAATTTAAATTGCCAATTCTTTATAAAGTACACACTAAAGTGTATATTACGAATTAGCGATTGGTAACACTCTGCAAATAAGGTGTTGAGAATTCTCTATTTTCCTGCTGGCAGTGATTTCCGCTGTAATAACATTCAATTGTGTTTTTATACATTTACATCAGTATAAAAACTATTAAATATTAATACTATTTATATAAAATCAGGTCTTAATAAAAAGCGAATTCTGCTTTTAAATTTCTCAATTCTAAAAAATATGTGATAAACACCAAATTTTCTTTTCTCAAGCAATTTAATGCTTCTCCTAACAATTAAAACAAGAACAAGAGGCAATCAAGTAATAATAATAAATTATATTGAACTATAAACATGAAAAAAATATTTTTTTCTCAATCATTTTTTAATGCTGAATATAAATTATGGTTTAATTTGCCGGTCTAATTCAATTTTTTCTCATTTTTTACACTTTTTAATTTATGAATTCACAAACCAATAAATGAGAAAGTCAATAAGCTGATTATTTATGTTTTTACGTCATACTCAGGTGAATATTTCCAGAATACATTTACTCGTAAAAGTATTAAAACGAACAAATAATATATAGGCCTATATGAAAGTAAGTAAAATAGTTTTAAAATATTTCTTATTATAATTAAAATTCTAATAGTTTTAGTACAGATACCAACTTCTTCCGCATCGTATCATTTATAGAAATGTATCTATCATCCATTAATACTTCTGAAAATTCAATAATTATTATTATAACAAAAATGATTAATATTCTGAAAACTTTTGAAAAATAGACATGTTTTTAAAATATTAACGTAGACTATGAAAACGCCGAAGATATTATAATGTGTTACTTCTTGCAAAAATAAATTAAATAATATACACATAATGCGTATCTATAGATTTTTTTTTTAATAAAATGAGAGCTTTTTACTAAAATCTATTTGAATAAAACTTAATCAATATTTATTTCCTGTTATAAAAATTCCGAGGACGTTGATAATACATCGACCTTCGAAAAATTTAACTTATAAACTAAATAAATAAACTGAACGTAGAGAGAAAATATTAGAATTTATTTTTAAAACTGTAAATAGAATTTTTAGATTTTTTTTAATATTTAAAAGTTTAGAGAGTAAAATACATTGTGTCAATTTACAGCTACACATAAAGGAAAATAAATATATGTCTATTCCTGGACAGTCTTGTGTAAATATAAATGAAAATGAAGATGACTACTAAACAAATAATACAAATCCTCTTATAATTGCCGGTTTGTAGTATAATTATGGTTAACTACATATTTCGTTATCTAATTACAATTATTTTGAGAATGAATCATAAGTAAATTATATATAATTGTAGTTAAATTGATAAGGATTCTAAATTCGCCGAAATAGTTGCACTTTTCATGCGTAAATGCTTCAATAAGTAAAATTTAATTAAGTAACAAACCAGAATTTATGTCATTAAGACATGGATGCGTACAAGGAAAAATGATTTATAATGCTGTCTATGGATAAATTAGATTACAAAACTGATAAACTGGAGAATAACATTCCTAAATTAAAAGAAAAAATATTAATACAAATAAAATTGCATTATTTGATGTGTATAGGGATATAGAAAAACACTTGTATGCGGGATGTATTAATATCTTATCATTTTATCAATGGGATGAATTTATGACATCATCTTTTGCAATTTTTAATATAATATAATAAGGTGATAATTCTAGTAAAACGTTTGCAAATTTATTAAACAAACTAATAAAAGTAGATTCTATCCGGGATATAAGTTAAAAATATAAAGATTTTTAAATTAAGAAAAAAGGTGAATAAAAGCGGAAATTAGAGATTTAATGTCATCTACGAGTTGCATACACAGTTGGAAATTTCACTTGAATTTATTTGTGATGTAGTGACATTGTGTATTATCTAGTTGATCTATATTATAATCCATCTGTTCACAACCGTTGAATATACCAAATTAATATAATAAAAAACAAGTTTTATAACATTTATTTATAATTTCAAAATAAATGAGAATTATAATAGTATATGTATAGATTAAAATATTCATTTTTATGCCTATAATTAAAACTTTATTGCTGGAATTAAGTAATAGTCCAGGTGTTAATTTCATAAAGTATTAATGGAGCAATGACTAAGCCTAAAGCTAAACTATATGCGAATAATTATTAAAAAAGAACTTTACAATTTAAAAAACAATGAGTATAAACGATAATAAACATAATTATATTGTGCTGTCATACTACATTTTATTCAGTTAAAAATTGATACGTGTTTAAAAATAAAATTGCACGCTAAGTTTTTTAAAATAAAATAATTTAAGATCTAAAAATATTTAAAAGAATCTAAATAACATTTGAATAAAGTTAGAAATTGTGTGTAAAAATTGTGCCATCTGCCGGTTCGCGGAACGATCATTATTATTATAACTTGCTGAACATTGCACCGAGAAACGTCATCAAAAAATCATACTACGACGTTAAAATATTATATATTTCAACCGGAGATCACTTTCTGATTGGTGGATTTAGTTACGTTTAAATTTTAACTGTAACTAATTAATCGCAGGCCTATATAATATGAAATCGACGAGTTGGAAGTGCATAGTCGTATGAAAAAAATTATTATTCCCAGTTTCCTTTAGACGTTATTACTATAATAGTAAGTATTTTACTCGATTTTTCCTACTATATTTTTTATTTCTTCGATTGTTCTATAGAAGTAAATTTATAGAGGAAATTGCTCATTATATTTATTGTCATAAAAAGTTTTAAAAAATATTTTATGATGATTAAAATTTTGATAATTTACATTGTCATTTTCTAGTTAGTCTCTTAATCCGATTGAATTTTTCATGCTTCGATTCACATTGTTAAATTAATAATTTTTATTTTTACTTTCTAAAATTTCTCGGTTTATTTAGCATTTATTAAATTCTGACAGATTTCATCGCAATATAATGGCACTCTCATAATTTATTTATTTATTTTTATGACGTTTTAAAACGGTTTTTTGAAGATTGGTTGATTTTCTGATTTTTAACTCTGACTTTTTTAGTTGAATTTATCAATTATTTTATATCAAATCGGAATAAAATATGGAATGCCAACATGTAGCTAATTCCAGTGTTAGTGGCCAGTACATATAAATATATGTAAGCGAAATATTATTATAACGTAAATACTTAATCCTGTCTAGGAAGGATATCGTATCGACATGATGCATTGTGTTTTTGAATGAAGTGGAACAAAAGCATCGATTCTTTTTAGTATCGAGTTGCATAAAGAAATTATTAATATTTTTAGAAACTTAATAAATATCATAAACCGTTAATTAAATTTATTCAACTTAAATAGGTTTTCTTCTAAAATACAGTACAGCGATTTTTCTTTATATGGCAGGATTTAATACTGTTATTCTACTAAGGAGAACCTAAATATTATTGTATATAACACATACCAGTAACTTAAAATTATAAATAAAATCTTTAATTAGTTAAATTAAGGTAAATGTTGTTTTATTTTAGTGATTTTCGCAATATTAATCCTCTCAATGTCCATCTCGGAGATGGTCATGTCTCAGAGCTGTCCAGCAATATATCGACGACTCAGCAAAAATCATTCTTATTGCATGTCTTCAACATGCAAGGTCGTAGCAGGAGGAAAAGTTTCGGAGAGTGATAAACAAACAATATTAAAAGTGCACAATGAATTAAGAAGTAAATTGGCAACTGGAAAGGAAACTCAATATCAAAAATTGCCCTCTGCTGCTAACATGATGCAAATGGTAAAATAATAACAACAAATAAATAAACTTTACAATAACAGATACTTTTTATAATAATAAGTATTATTTTTTAGGAATGGGATGATGAATTAGCAGCTATAGCTCAAGCCCATGCAAACCAATGTAAATTTGACCACGATTCCGGAGATCAGCGTGCAGTAGGTAGGATAAAAATTACTTTATATTAATTTTAATCGTAAAAATAAATATAAATTTAAATAAAATGCGTATCATAAAATGTCAAGGTAGCTCATAAATATGCAATTAGAGAAATTAACTAAATATAAATGGAAAGTCACATACAATTCGTTTCAACTTGGTGATGTAATTGTCGATAGGGAGGATTTTATAACTATCAAAATATTTTATTTAACAGGGTTGAATGATTTTAAATTAAAGATTGAGATTCTCGCTGTAGTTTTTGCCGCTATATTATAAACTTCAACAAATTAGAGAATGATATTAAGCGTCACGTTTATTCTACAATTGAATATTAACTTGTTATTAAGTTTAAAGTTTTTGGTTTGTTGTGAAATATATATGGAATAGAATATCAATTAAAATTCTATTATTAAAAACCGGTATGTTAATTACAATCATATTTTTTAATTTAAAAATGCAAAATTAAATAATTTTGAGGGATAAAATATACCAAGTGATCCTAGGTTTACCCTATTCAACTCTTTGTACGGAGATATTTAGCAGTCAAAATAAAACCAAATTTGGTATCGTAACATTGCGGGATATGTGGAAGACATTTCCGTAAAATACTAGTATCAAAACGTACCACTAATGTATTTTTGGCGCTGCAAGCAACAAATATTTTCTTATGCAAGATAATTCTGTCATAGGATACGTCCAACTACTGTGACACTGCACATGCACTATTCGAACCTTTATTTGGTACGGTCCACCCGTACCAAATATAGTTGTGTTTGTATATATTGGAAATAGATAATTTTCCAGTGGGCAAGTCTGTCACTGGAATCGAATGATTATTCTCCTGAGCTTGTGATTGGTCAGGGCGTAAATTTCAGATGTACGCCGTTGTTTTCGCTAAAAAGAATAATAATAAACAAAAAAAGGCGTTCCGGCAAAGTGATGGCTAACGTAACTAATAAAAATGACATTTTACTTTGCACATATATTCAGAACTTTGCATAAAGCGTTGCAGCCAAGAAAACTACGTTTTTCGTTGCTTGCAGCGCCAAAAGTGCGAAATTGGTGAGTATTAATACTAATTTTTATGAAAATGTCTTCTGCATGTTCTGAAATGTCACCATACTACAGCATTTGGACTGTTAAATCTCTGTAGAAAGCGTTGAATAAAGACTCTTTACTTACGATCATCTGGTACGTGAACTTACAGTACAGGACTTAATGCAGTTTTAGTATATAATTTTGTTATTAATTTTTATTTAATTTGCTAAATGATAAGAATTTTGGGTGTAGTATTGTTAATATTTTGAGCAAAAATATATAAATTGTAAGATTATTAGTCATTATCTAATAATGTAGTATGCACAAAGTGTGCTATGAAACAAATAATACATATAATTCCGAAATAGAAAAAGGATGTAATTTACATTTTATAGAATATTTCTACTTAAAAAATAATGAAGGAATACACTCTTAATAAGCCTATTATTTATAAACCGGTTATATGATAACGTAAATGACTTCCATTAATATCAATGACCGCTACGTTCTTTTGTTCGGATATAGTAATACTTAACTTACATTAAATTTTTATTACAGAAATGCTATAAAAATAAGACAGAAATGTCGAGTTTTCAATTTATTTTATTACCTCATATATACTAGAAATTGCAAGTATTTTGTCTAAAGTTTTTCATAGAAAAATTACTTTTAAAATGATATTTACTGTTTCGAAGACACATTTTTATCTTATTACTTTCTAAATTTTTGCTATGACAAGCGTTAACTGCATAGTTTTGCACAGTGGCCAATAAATAATTGCAGCTGTCACGCAGTATTAACATTTACAAATGATGTAAAAAATTCAGAACATTGCCAATTACATATAATTAATGTAGTAAATAAAAACATTGTAGAAGTGAGAAAAAATTTTAATGTTAAGATGATAAAAAAATTATCAATTTTTTCAAAATTTTTAATAAGAAAATAGAAATAAACCGCCATACACCGTTTTATGTAGGAGGATATTTGAGTTTAATCGAAATTAATAAAGTAAGTGTTAGCCTTGCTTGATTTTTACGTACAGGTAATAATTATTTTTTAAAAATCTAATCCAAGTTATTAGGCTGCAATTTTAAAATTGCTGACCTCTCAATTTTTTCATCTGTCTAATTGTCTGTCCGTACATTAACGAAGACGGAGTTAGATGAAAGTCGAGACGAGATATGGCTCCGATTAACTACATATTAACTTCCGTGGTTTTTTAAATTAAAAGATGATTAAAAATTGCAGCCCGGCATTGTGACTGGGGATACGGCGTATTCTTCGCTGCGGATCCGCAAACATTCCAGCTGGATACGGCGCATTCTTCGGCCTGCTGAATCCAGCACCAGGTGCTGGATCGAGCGCTGCGGATCCGCAAATACTCAATTAACTTTCTAAATAATGGGGCAAAAGTCTACGTTGTCGGCGTTGCCGCTTTGTTACGTGCGCTATCGCTCGGCGGCGAGAGCGACGTTGCCGTTCAGTGCGGCACTTGCTACACCCCCTCTCTACACCGCACCGCCCGCCCTTTTACCTATGCTGATATAATTGCCAGTTGACTTTCCGCTCTCGCTAAATAAAGTGTCTTCGCGCTAAATAAAATATTTAGCGCGAAGACACTTTATTTAGCGAGAGCGGAAATCCTGGTGCATAATTCTAATTTACGGTCGGTTGTGACGTCAATGAATCACGTGACAGAATGATTTATGATTATTTGATGACTGAAACCAACTAGCGTAGAGGCAGAAAGGGCCTTCTCCGCAGCGGATATATATATGCAGTTCATTAAGAAGTAGGTTGGGAGACAACACCATCAATACCATTTGTTTCTTGAGATCCTACTTCCAGAAAAGTCAAAAAATAACAGAAGTGATTGATTTAATTTTATTTAATCCTTTAAAATATTTTATTCAATACAGGACTAATATTTTATAACTTCTACTCTAATTCTATTAAGTAAAAGTTTTTAACTTTTATTCTATGAGTGGTTAGTGGGCTAGTCTAGGCAATTTTATTGTGAAAATTAGTGAGAAACTGAGACTACCTAGTTAATTAAATAGTTAATTAAATTAATTAGTATCAGTATCTTAGATATATGATGATATGAATGTATGTGATTCATGATTGTAATAATAATAACTAACTACTAGACTACTACTAATTACTTATTCACTACTTTACTAACACTAATAATTAAATTACTTATAACTAAATACAGACTGATATGTAGAGTCTATATAAGAAAACTGGTAAGACTGATAGCCACTTAGCCACTGATTATCCGTCCTTACATTATTATAATATATTAGTATAAATTAATTAGTATTATTACCTTTGCTATTATTTAACTTAAAAATTACATTATAATTATAATCTAACTAAACATTTAAAGTCAATTATCTCTATCTCAAGTGTTAAACCGAAAGAAAGATAAGTTTGCTACCTAAATGTGTAAGAAGTTTTACTGATTTATAGTGACCAGTCTAAACAATAAAAGTTTCTTAAGTATTTTAAAAAAAAATGTTTTATTTCTTTAAATAAAGACATAAATTACTGGATAGATAGATAGATAACACTTTATTGCACCAAAAATACATCCGCGCTGAATCCAGCTGAAATGATGTTGGTCTAGCAAAAATCCAGCTGGATTGAAAACACTACTGGATTGCAATCCTTAATTGTGACCTAGTCACAATGAACAATTGCTCGTTTTCTTATATATATATATAAGAATATATATATATAAGAATATATAAAAAAATGAAGAATAAGAATAATAAAAAATAAAAAATAAGAATATATATATAAAAAAATGTATATATTATATATATATAACAATTTTTTTCTCGGTATTTATTTCAAATAAATATATGTGAATGTTTGTGTGTTAAGAACTTTAAATAAACTTTTAAATAAAAGCTTTATAATGGCTTTTACATATTCATTTAAAGCTCTATTTAAATTAAATTCTTGTTAGTATTATTTTAAAAATTTTATTCGTTTTTATTGATAAATATATTATTTGGAATTTTGGTTCAAATCTTATCTATTTTCTGGGTTTTTTCGTTATTTTAGTTGAAATTTTGTTTCCTATCCATCTTACATACTGACGACTTTATTGTCGGATATACAGAGTCTTCCAATATTAATATTTCCATTTTAAATTACTGTAACTTATGTTAATTATTATCGGTATAGTAAGTTATGTACTGCACATCAATCGATACATAACTGTCCGAGTTTCATCTCCCATCTGAGTTCAAACGTCCTGTAGAATTATGGATGCTGTAGGAGGAGTTGCATCAGGAAGTATTTCAGTATCGGTTGGATGTGTGCCATATGACACGAGGTGCACACGTTGAGAAATTGTAATGGGCAAATCTGAAACTTGAACAGTTTTCCGACTTTTTCATACATATTACAACCTTCTCAAATAATTATTAACGTAATTACAATAATAAAATAATAACATTCTTTTGGAAGACAATGTATTGTACCGATACATTAGTCGATGATAATAATTAGATTTAATAATCAAAAATAAATATAGCATCTTATATTAAAAATTTAATATCATAAATATAATAATTATGTTATGGAAGTTTTTCAATTTGTCCATTTTTCTATATAATTCTATATAATTGTATAATACAGAATACTGCCTATTAAGAATTTCCGTAGATGCTCACAATTAAATATAAGAATCCCTTTTAGACAGAAGATTAAAAAAATAATAATAATAATACACATTTAGGTCTATTCGAATTTTGAAACAATTCATCTAATATTAACGCTATTATTTTATTTAATAGGGAACTTTAGCGTTGGACAGAATCTCTTTCAATCAGCCGGAAGTTTATCTATAAATTGGAATGGAATTAAAATGTGGTACACTAGCGAAGTAAAATATTTTCATCCAGAATACAATAATCCCTTTCAATTTCATGGAAATTATGGGCATTTTTCTCAAGTACCTATAATTTAATACTTATTATAGTTATGTACATAAAATAAATTTTATTAAATTAAACATTTAACTTGATAAATTAGGTTATTTGGGCAAAGACCTTTAAAGTTGGATGTGGTGTAGCTGGATATGAAGAGAATGGTGTCAAAAAAGTTCTCTATACTTGTAACTACGGACCGGCGTAAGATATATTTCATTAATATAATTTAAATCAACTAATTTAATTTGTATTAAGTATTTATATTTTTAATTTTCAGCGGAAATTTGGTAGGTTCGGAAGCATACAAAGTTGGATCACAATGTTCTGCTTGTCCTAAAAACACTAAATGTTCCGATACTTATCAGGGATTATGTAGTAAGATAAAACGGGGATTTTAAAATTATATTTAATATTGTATATTTAGATTTCAATTTTAATATATTTTGAAATTTATAGAATCGCTTACTCCCGACGGTCCTCAACCAAGTCGACCTTCTTCGAGTGACTATTTACTTTATTGCGATTTTAGTAACGAAGATCCACAAGCATGTAAAGACGTAAAGATGACTGGATCGAGATCGTTCTCAACTCAGAAACTTTATACAGGTAATTCATTTATCATACAATTCTTTTATAATGTATAGTTTGTAATATTAACATTAAAACAGGAAAGTATGTAACCGCGGTGTTTAATGCCGGCGAAAAAATGACAATAAATTTTGGAAAATTTCAACATAAAGATGGATTATGTGCATTTTTTATTGGGAGATTTGGTCCAAATGTAGCCGGTGAAAAAGCGGGATCATTTGTAAGTTTCCATTTTGCTGCTCCCGGTTTGATTTTCCCAGATGGAATGAAAGATACCAGAATTTCTTCGTCTTGGCATACTATTGGAATTTTAATGCAATCAGATACAGAAATGGAGGCAAGTTTGTAACTTTTTTCTGAATATTAAATACCAAATCTTAAGCTTAAACCATATTTTTACATCATATATATTTTTTGAAATATTGTAGGTATTTTATACTTTTGAAGTTAACGCCGGTGCTCCTCCACAATACTTCGAGTTTAAAGAATATGGAGTTAAAGGAGGAAAATGCCCTTAAACTTTATTAGTATCTCTTATATTTTGGCTGTCTAATAGGTTTTTATGGTATTTTTAAAAATATTTTTTTTCGGTAAAAACAAATCTTATTTATTTATTAATTGTATGCATATTTTTCATATGTGTAAAATTACTTTTGAAATATACTGTATATATGGAATAAATATAATAAAATTCAATTATATGAGCAATGAAATATTTGTAGTGATATAACAGACTCTGAAATACATGGTTGTCAATACTCAACCCCTAGAGTTGGCAACCTTTCAGCGGTGTTGTGACGAACCTAAGTTATAATGTTATTCCGGGTGCCGACATGATTCTATAATTTCATTATATATACTATTAAAATTGGACTATTTATATAGATTGTTATATGCTATATATATTTCGATTATAATGGATTTCGAAAATATATGATTTTGAAATTAAGTTGTTAATTGAATTATATTCTTACATGTGAGGCGTATGCACAATACATAGATGGAAGCACGAAGCGCAAACTCATGCGCTGTAATCTAAATATACAACCAAGAAAAAGCTTTTGATGTACAGTACTAAGACCTATACGGGACTATGGTTTCCATTTAAATGTTTAAGTAATAATTAAAATATAACTTTTTCTACGTTTCTATTCAATCAAAGTGCGCTTGAAAATCGTCCCGAATGCCAAGTTTGGCACGCGTGCCATAGATTGCCAACCCCTGCTATAGCTTATTAATATACTCGTAATATACACTTTAAACGTAATAAAGGTAAACCGTGTTATGGTGGGCGACATTGTCTCCTTTTATATAATAAATTAATACAGAAAAAAATGCAAACTGAATACAATAAACATTGAAGCTGTTTATAAATTGTTAAATTTTTTCATAATATAAATATTTATAATTAACACAATAATGGTATTCCAGAAAATGCGGGGTACAATTAGTAGTTTGAAAATTTGTTGGATATAAGTGAATAATTTATATTTACCTTTGCATTGTGTTTTAGATTAAGTTCTTTTTTTTAAATTGAGGAACTTATACACAAAATTCAAATACAAAAATTCTTATCTTGGTAAAAACATTATAAAGTTTATTTGAGATCAAAGTGTATGACACAACTGAGGCGAGTGACATCGCCCTTGAGTACAGAGTATAGCACATTCGGATAGATGGAACTCACTTCACTCCTAATAGCATATTTCATTTCCGACAATGTATAAGGGCCTAATTGATATACTGTAGATTGTAAATACCCCACAAATAGAAAGCTACTGATGTGAAATCTGGAGACCATGGAAGCCAGAGGATTTTGCAGTGCCTTCCGATAACTCTTTACCTTCTTACCAAATTCTCTGTTCAGAAATTTTTTACTGGAGAAGCCAGTTGGTGGCACATTCGGCATAACTAATCTGTTGGCAGCTCTTTTCTTTATTGCAAAGAGGAGAGGATTTGCACACGCAACAGTATCAAACAACGCTGCGCTTTGACTATGGTAGTGTTTCAGCCAGTTCTTGGGCAGAGCACTTCAAAGAAAAAGGTTCTACTCTGTAAGAGGCAAAGAAAAGATTTCAAACTTTCACTCAAGGTGAATAAAGTGATTGCGATGTGTACGAATGTGGATAGGCAGGTGTTCATATGCGGAAGTAGTGTGTTCACTTCTCCCCGTGATGAAATGAGGGCTTCATATTTCTAAAACTCACGACATTGTGCTTCCTGCAAATTTTGAAACCCATGTGAAAATGTTTTCCTATGAACGGTATCTAACTGCCATCTATCAGTACCTTTTAAAACTGTATATATAAATTTTTGCTGTGAAAATCTCCAATTCTGAGTATACTTTTTAGTGAGACCTTCCGAAAATACCCCGTATACGATGTATAAAAAATATTCGAAAACATTTTAAATTATTATTAATCAGAAAAAATCATTATTTATATATAAAGGAACAAAATATATAAAGGAACAACACCGGAGTGATTTTATTTATGTTTATACCTTCATTAAGATCAATTAGATAATAGGAACTTATAATATTCGTCAACGTTTATTAACTTTTAATAAGTACATTTTATAATATAAATAATTTATTTAGGGTAATACGAATAACAATATAAGAAAAATACATAATTTCAGATATTAAATACTTTAATTCTATTGTGTTGATAAATTTATAACCATCCTTTTATACTACTGTGACTTTAAAAATGTCTAAATTAAGACATTTAATTGATTAATTTATTGATTTATCTCTTTAATGACAGTGTATTTTCATTGTGCAAAATTGATACTATATAATTCTGATATATTTTATAAAGAAAATAGAATAAAAACATTAAAAATACAGGTGATTATAATTTCAAAGTTTTTAATTTATGAATTAATGTCTATAATAAATTGAACTTCGAAAGAAAGATTATTATTAAACGAGTTCTATTATATATCAATTGTTCAATATTTTCAAATCTCTTGATAATTATGAGTATTTACGTTCAGAATAAGAGTTAAGTTATTCGAGACTTTGACCATACAGAAAAATAGTAATATTATCAGTATATCTTTCAGTAAGTCAATTTCATTTTTCTAATATTCATAGACACACAAAAAAATTATAATTCGATTGAAAAATATATTACTTAAGAGATTAGCAAGCAATTTTTCTTATTGTGGATAGAAACGAATTTTAAACTAAACAAGATTTAGTAATTATTCTCCAACATTCTAAAATATTCATATTTATGTTTAGATTTTAAATGAAATAAACTAGGAAATTCTCCAACACCTTACTTGCTGAGAAAAACTGAAGTAGACTTTTTTGATTTTAATAGTTTTGAAAATTTGCTTCCATTTGTTAATAGCTCTAGAATAAATACTAAAATTGATAAAACGTATCCAATTATAAGAACAGAAAATCCTCCAATTAAATCTTCTACTGCTAATGGTTTGGGATCCGTATCTTTTTCTGGAATTACCTTTGTATGTCTCAGTTTATTTACTTGATAATTTACAGTATAACTAAATAATCCACTTTCTATTATTCGACGAATGCTAAACGAAAAAAATAATTATTAATAAATTAATAATAAAGATTCATTTAATTAATAACTTACCATTTATTAAAAAGTTGTTTGTATCGAAATCCCTTTCTTATAGCCAATATTTCATACTGGGAATAAAGAGGTTCTTTGGAATATATATAGTTATTAATTCCCAAAGCACTGATATACGCTATTCCGTCTATATCGTAGTGCATAAGTGCAAATTTCTTCCTCAGAAGAAACTCGTAAACATCGTCGTTTGGTCCAATATGTATAACTTTTCCTTGTTCGTGTAATTTCTTTATCCATAGTAGTAGCGGTGTGGCTTCAGTAGCGTCCTATCGTCATATAAATTTTAAAGTTCTATTTTTAAAAATGCATTACAATTATTTCTGAATAAAGGTTAAACTAGTATTGTAGATAAATAAGTATGTCAACTCACTAATTATTTCAAAGATTTAATAAATTACTTAACTAAGCAGGGAAAAAGTTAATTAAGTTATTTAATATATTTTTCATTTTTCATATTTAATAATTTGTATATACATGTAAATTATATTAAATTACAGTAGAGCGTCGTTAATCGGAACGTCGGTAATAGGAGTGGCCGGAAATCGGAACGATTTTCAGTCGGACTGTGTCGTGCTGAATCGAACATTTTTGATACTAGATTTACTTCTAAAGTATAATTTTCATGTTTTTTATATTCTTCAATATATTTATTTTGTTTGTACAAAATGAAGAAATAATTTTTAAAGATACGATAGCCTCGATTATTATTATAAAAATTTTCGTTAGGCTTAAAATCGACGAAAATTCAACACGAAGCGACACGCAACGGAGAAAAAGTTTGAACATCGGACAGGTTAATATATTTTTTCGTACAAAGTCGGTAATGGGAACAAATGACTAATCGGAACAACCCCAGTCCCCGATTGACTCCAATTTTCGACGCTCTACTGTTATTTATATAGTATGTATTACAAGTTTATTTTCTGTTTATCATTTATAATTTTGACATTACAAATAACCTATTATAATAAAACATATTTAAGAACAGTAATATTTGTTTAATTTTGTTTCTAAAAACATCAACTTTCTTAGTAAAATTTTTACTTCGCTTTAAAATTTGGTTTTAAAAATGTTTTATAAACAAATTTAATATTTTTAATATAATATATTATGCTCTATTCTACTAGGTCTGACTTTATACGCAAGTCTTTATCAGTTCTGTTAGTACGTTTAAATTGATCAAAATACACAGTGATTTTCATAGAAACAAGATTGTTATCACAGAGTGATTTAGATTGAATTAGAGTATTGTTAAAATCTTACATCAACATGTTTTCCCACTCCAGTATGAAATAAAGCTCCAGCTCTATATTTATTTTGTTTTATTGCTGCAATTAATTCTTCAAATGTACGAGGAATTTCTTCGTGACCGGCATGAATAATAAAAGACATAATCGCCCCACTGTAACTGGACACTAGTACAAACGACGAAATTAGCCATGCAAATATCATAATTCTATTGCTTCTATTCATTTCAAAAATGTCATTTCCTAAATAAATTATTCGAAATAAGTAAATATTTTAATTGCTTAGTTATTTTATAAAGTCATTAAATATTAAAATCAATACGAATTATTACTCTACCTTTATTAGTAAATGATCCAAAAAGAGCCCATATGATGTCGTAAAATTTTATTTTTCTCTTTTCGTGCAATTTTCTGCTTTGGTTGATGATAAAATAAAATGACAAACCGCTAATTACGAAAAATATAACTGTTGCTAGCCACACCTAAAATAATTTAATAAAAAAATATTAATACAATATGCAACATTGAATATGAAAAAAGATAAAGTAACTATTTCTTCAATTGAATACAATATACACATTTTGTTCATTTCAAATTCATAAAGTGTAAAAATTTATTATAAATCTGTATAAGAAAATAGTTAAAACACTATACATAGCAAATATTGTAAAACTTTTGTTATAGGCCTACATACAATATCTATTGTAAACATATGGTAGCCTATTGTTGAGTTTGAAGAAAACTGCCCAGAAATTTTTTTTTCTGACCTGAATGTGTTAGATGTTAAAATACAGCTTTTCGTTTATCATACGGAATAGTCACAGCTTCTTCACTGGAATCTTGTCACCGCAACACCCTAAACAGCAGCGTTTTTTAACATTTCAGTTTGATAACTGCCGTTGTCGATAAACAACCAAGCATTTCAATGCAGTTTGACGATGGATTTTAAGCAGAAAATAGAAATAAAAGTTTTAAATCCACCCGTTCAACTTTTCAATAAGCCTGTATCTAATGCATTCCATGCATTAAGTTTCCCAATCACACTGCATCTTACATAGTTTTCCAGCGCAAGTTTAATCAAAAAAACCCGTTTTGACCCAGTTCAGAGGTTTGTTTCAGGTTAAAAACGTATTAAGATACAAATTAAAGAAACGAACTGAGTTCTAATCTCTATCTTTAAATTTACAAGATTCGAAAAACAAACGATTTACGTATTTTAAAAGTTCTACAAACAAATAATTTACGTATTTTTTAAATGAAAACATTAAAATAAAAAAATAAAATAAATACACATGTTACTAACAAAAATCAAACACCTTTCTTAATAATTTAGCCTGATCCCAACTGACGAACATGCATTAATTTAAGTTTATTTTCTAAATCATTTGCATACTATTATTCTAGATAGTACTTATAGATGAAGGCATTAGTTTAGTATAATTGATAGAAAATTGAGATAACAAGTATATTTTTATGCACAAAGTAATCTATGCGGGATATATTTCGCAGTATTAATATTAACGATGATTATTTCAGGAGATTTATCTTAAAATAATTGGTTGATATAAAACTTAGTTGTTACTTTCGTGCTAGATTATCAATTGTCTACAAAATATTTCCTGTTTGATATTGAATAAAATGTTGGTTAATACGAACAAGTTAAGCAATTTTATTTTTTATCGGATTATTTTTTATTAAAAATGTATAAAAAGTCGTAGTTTTGAATAAGTTTCAGCCAACAAATAAATTTAAATTTTAATATAATGGCATTTTTAGGCTGACAATAGACTCCGAAAGTTTTGATTCTTAAGCTTTAATATATGAAGTGGTGTCCTCTAAGGACTCTGTTGTGATTATAAATGTTATGTTTTCCGTTGTTTTTGTTTGTGCTCGGCATTTGCATGGAGATATTATGTATGTATGCTCACAAAACTTTTATTGAAATAGGAGTAAAATAATTAAACAATGCTTGGGTCTTTTTCGAAACCCTTGGTATACTTTTTAAAAAATCCGTAAATTTGATCTATAAAAAGACTAAAAAGTATAATAAGGTAAACTTAAAAACTTGTTTTACAAATTCTACAGTCGGTTGTTGTATTGAATATGATAATTAATTCTAGAATTCTTTCATATAACATACAACCTGCATTTAGAAATCATAAATGAAACTTCAACAATAACCTTTAAAAATGCAATTTTTAAAAAATTTCATTTTTCAAGGTTCACTTTTCAAACGTTTTTGGCTATTTGAATGACCTTCTTTAGGAACAAAAAGACGAATGATTCCGATTTCTATAACGAAATGTGTTTTGGAACTTCTTAATCGTTTGAATTTTCTTAGATGTCTAGTCCGCAGGCACGTAAGTAAAGAATTACAATATATACGAGTTACAAGTATCCGAGTGAAGATCCTTATCTAATCCGTCACGATCTTTAAGATGAATCGTCTCGAGTTGGGTTTTGTGACTCGAGAATGTCCGTAAGATGGTTCGAGGAAAGCTACACCTCCACACTCAACAAGTAAATATATACAGTTTATTTACACAACAAATATTTACAAGATGTACAGGTTCAACAACATTACGTACACTATGTAACACAGGTGTGGTGTCTCACGTCAGCTTGTCTGTCGGGGACTATTAAACTCCGGGGAACTCAAGTCGCCTTTCGGAGATGGCTCAACCGCGTGGCCGTCTTGTCTCTGCACTCAACCTTTTTCAGAGGACTTTCCTAAAGAAGAACGCTCTCTCTCTACACCTCAAAGGCTGTCCGAGTGTCAGAGACCTCCACGTATCCGGTCTCTCGCCCTTTCTCACTTTTTCTCTCGCCACCCTAAGCTTTTAAGGGATTCTACGGCGACCACTTGCGACCAATAGGGTCCGTCTTCTCCCCTGGGAGCTTCCAAAGACGTCCGCCCTACTTCCCGACGACGTGGCTTACTTTCGCGTCCGTCCCTTGTTTACATTTCTTTTTCCAAACCGGCCGACACGTGCACACACATTGACCCCTAATCGGAGACGCTACTCCTTTGATCTTTCCGGCCGTTTTATGGCCCCAACTCCAGGTGGGACTAATTATCTCTGTCGCGTGGCTTTTCGACTTAGGACGCTAAAAGCGACCTTTACAATCCGTATATGTTATAAGGTCATTCAAATGGCCGAAAACGTTTGAAAAGTGAATAAAAAAGGCTGCATTTTTAAAAATTTTTGTCGAGGTTTGGTTATTATTTAAGTGCAGTTAGAGAAAAGTGTAGGCCTAATCATAAACTTAAAATTTTATTGAAGTCATTGGTTACTACATAATACTGTTTTAATATTAACCAATTTGCACGTAGTATAGGCGATTAGTGCAGTCATTTGAAGTAACACGAATATCTGTTGCACGAAAAAATTATATCACAAAACCTTCCATGAACATCAGAACAACAATAGGGACACAATACGAAGGTCAGATGATGCTCGTATTCTCCAAGAAACGGCGATCGAAAAGTAAGCACAATGCTCTAATTGCAAGTGTTTTGTGTGTGAAAGATATGGAAAGACCATCGCAACTGTAACTTGTGGAAAGAATTGCAGTAACGATTACAACTGTTCTGTTTTCTCTCAAATCTAAATGCAATAATATAATCATAGTACTTGTGAGAATTTCACCTTGATAATCAGCACTGAATAAAAAGCTTACAGTAGAGCGTCGTTTATCCGAATCAATTGGGGACGGGTTGTTCGGATAACCGATTATGTACGAAAAAATATATTAACCTATCCGATGTTAAAATTTTTTCCGTTGCGTGTCGCTTCGTGTTGAATTTTCGTCGATTTTAAGTCTAACGAAAATTTTTATAATAACAATCGAGGCTATTGTATCGTTAAAAATTATTTCTTTATTTTGTACAAACAAAATAAATATATTGAAGAATATAAAAACAAAAAATTATACTTTAGAAGTTAATCTGTTATCAAAAACGTTCGATTCAGCACGACACAGTCCGACTGGAAAGCTTTCGGTTAATCGACGTTTCGGTTGACCGGCTTTCGGATAACGACGCTCTACTGTATATCAAAATGTTTAAATTTTTTGATGATTAATAGGATGCATTTACTAATTTGATATAAGGTTTTGCATAAAAATTATTTATTCAAATTAAATAATCAGTTAGTAATAAAATTTATTTAACATACCAAAATATTAAATGGATATATTACTGCTAGCATTTTGGATAATTCTTCAGGTTTTTTTGTGTAAAAATTCACTGTCAATATGTTAAAGATGTGAGTGTAATCCACTGCTTCTAATCTGTCGTATGTTATTCCTGTGGGAAATCCAATATCCGCTTCCTAAATAAAAACATCGTTTAAGTTATTTTAGATAATTTATCATACAAGATATTACAATATTTTACTATATAAGTTTTAATACAGAAAATATGAGATGTATTTTGTGAATTTTATTGTTAACTTTATTAACAATTATACTGTAACTTTCAAATATTACTGCCTGTAAGCTCATGTTAAAAACCAATTCGATTTCAGAAATAAAGATAACAAATCAAGTTTGGTCTATGGTTTCTTTAGCGAAACGAAACTTATAAAGACTTAATTGTAGATTTACTAGAAACTGGAATAATATGAAAAATTGTTAACACCGTAAATAAGTTACAGTAAGCCTGAGTAAGTCCGTTTACATGTATAAAAATGGTCAAATCCATTATCATTTTCTCGTACGTTCTTTTGCAAACAAAATATCCAACAACATCGTAATCGTACAATGATTTACAGTAGGTGTTTGTTTGAAAATTCTTATTTTTTCGGCTCTGTTGTACATAACAGAGGGAAAGTATGGCGATCGGTCAAAAAAATGACCTCCGAAGATTTTTACATTTTTGGACTCAAGACACCTTGAAACATCAAGAAATGCGAAAAACTTTGGAGTTTTTTTCTGTATGTATAAATGTTAGTGTATGTATATGGGGGCACGATTTTGTTCACATCCTTTCAAGCTTAATAACTCCTGTTCTTTTTCGTGAAAATTTCTGAAATTTTGCAGGAGGGTTTGTCTATTATCCTAATAGATGATATTAAATGTTCGTAATTAAAGGTCGAGGAGGTGGGGAGATAAAGGGGTCATGTGTCATATCTGAAGTTAATTTGGACTTGATGACCATTTTATTCGTTATTAGCATTTACAATTTTTTTTAAAATAAAACTCATCCAAACCCTCAGAATTTTAAATTTTATAATAAACAAAAATATAACTGTTTTTAATAATAACTTATCATAACAGATAACACTTCATATTCAGTTTTAAATGTTGCCCGGAAAGTTAAGCATCTCGTTGCTGGATTTTTTATTTTGTGTTTAAGGTCATACTGCAATTTGCTTCTCAAGCACCGTAGAGAGAGATCCTGAGACCTGAATATAGTCTTCAAAAGGTACTCTGCACTTTCGGTCGTGTCGTTTTCAGTTTAGCACATTTTTCACTTTAAATTTTATTTTTCAAACTCAAAATTAAGATTTTATTATACAGATTTCGATCCGAATTTTGGAACTTCAGTTTTCCCTCCTTTTTTTGGCATTGTCTTCCTCTGTTATTTATTGTATAGTGTCTCTTCAACTTCTCTTAAATATAGGAATAAGAAATAGTTTATGATCAGAAATGAAGGTGATTGAGAAAAAATTGTTCTTCTCGTTTTGATCATATATTTATTCACCATGACATATTAGATGTTAGACGACGAATGCCCGATCAAAGAGAGCATTTATTAAACACCAAACATTTCTTCCAAGACTGATTTGACAATAGTGTGGACTGTATGGAAAGTGTATAAGTTGCAGAAGGAGTTAGCATTGAATGTAGTGTCATGTGAAGATTTTTGTAATTTTGCAATAAAACTTGTGCTATATGTTTGTTTTTGTTTTATTTTTCATTGTATAGATACCTATAACCCTTAATATTATCATTAGTCATCTTATAATAATTTTTTGCGGTTCAAACCTTCTACTTTAAATCAAAAGGTGAGAATTCTTCTAGTTTTTAAATGGCCGTTCGACTTGCATTAACATCTGAATTTGTGGTATTGGTTAATATTATCGTTCTCAAAGTAAATATAGGAATGTAAGAACAATGTTCTATGTAGATTGCGCTATAAATAATGATAAATTAACAAGTATATGTTTTTGTTCTTGTTTTAATCTTTGTAAATATTTTGAAGAATAGTGGGTTAAAAAAATACACACATCTCTGTGAACACGTCCATTGCGACCGGTCCAAGTTCCATTTTTTAATTTAATGCCTTCATCAACATCTTCAAATATATATGTACTGTAATAAAACAAAAACACACTTATGAAATATTTATTGATGAAAACTCTCATACTTACAAATAATTATAATAATAATAATTACGAATTTATTAACATGTAAATCTCTATATCTCCGGGACAAATAGTACAGTTACGAACCAACGGGAATTCGAACTATCCGAGTTCGAATTAACGATAATTTTCTGCAAATCTTTGTTAATTAAAATTTAATTTTTCTTTACATTCTTATATAATGGTTTTTACTTATATAGTTATAATTTATGTTTTATGTATTGTAATGTCTTTTATTTATGTAGTAGTATTTTATTTCCAATAATTCCTACCTGAATCCCAAGCCTTCTTGTAAAAGTAGAAAAAAATCAGCAAGATTTCCACTATGTCTGATAAATTCTGTTTTGTTATTAATTTTTCTAAATTTGATTACATTTTCAATCTGTCAAAGAATATAAATTCAATTAAAATACATGCGCTAAAATTTATTTCTGTAACCAAAATTAAGAGATTTGTATAATTATTAATACTATTATTTATCAATATGTTTATAACAGTTATAAATAAATTTATATACCTCATAGATTGTCAACTATAAAGAATAGTTGCATACAAATTTTAAGTTATATTCATATAAGAATAACAACACGAATATATTGAATATTATCTAAAATGATTTCAAAATATTTTACAATGTATCAATCTAACAATTGCAAAAATAATTTATATTATTTCAGAATAAGTGACAGAACGCTATTTCGTTTTCTATATATTATGTATGTACAGTTAAACCTCGGTTTTCGAACGACTCACTTTTCGAACATTTCGGTTTACGAACAGAATTTCTAATTCGTAATTGTACCGGTTGCCGAACAATTCACTCGACAACAGCCAGCCACAGATTATAGAAACACAGATGGTCAACACAACCCCCTACACACCCGGGCCGTTGATTGTCTTTAACTTAAAGACAATCGACGGCTCGATCAATCAACGACAGGACCATTGATTCAGAAGTTATTGGTGCCAAGATAGTTAGACGTCAGGACACGGATTATCAATGATGTTGCTATTTAAATTAGATTTCAACGCGTATACGGAAAGGTACTATTTTTGTTTTTTGGTATACGTGCTATTGAATCTAAATGAAATTAATAAAATTCCCGTTAATTGGCATTTACGATATAGGCATTCACGGTAATAGGAATGGCATCCATGAATTTGTATTTAAATATACTTAAGTTATATTAAATAATAAAAATTTATTAATATAATATATATTATAATATTTTAATATTTTATATGTTTTAATATTATTTATATTGCAATTGTAGTCATTTACGTGCATGAAATACAACTAAAAAAGTAAAAAAAAGTTTTGTTTTGGAGGTCCAAAATTTTTCTGATAAACAATATAAAATTCATTTTATATTGTTTCTTATGGGAAAATTTGTTTCGGTCTCAGAATAAATCGGTTTTTGAACAATTTTCAGGAATGAATTATGTTCGAAAACTGAGGTTTGTATGTTTAATAACGTTTATAAGTTACTCTTCAACTGTGATGAAATAATTTATCTTAATTGTCTTATAATTCCATTATTTTTTAACTATTTACTGTACTCCAGATAATAATTCACTAACTTTAGCAAATATTTTGCTTTTTTAGTTGAAATTGTATTTATTTATCCTAATTATGTAAATTCACTTTACCTATAGCAATTAGTTTGAAAATGGTTAAAACAAAGATATTTTCCAACTTAATTACCTGTGATAATGACCACCCTTGACGAACCTATATCGGGTACCAAAAACGTTTAATAAGTCGTTCAACGAACGTTTTCGACCTTAGTGAAGGTCTGCTTCAGGTTAGAGTAAGATCGAATTCCAAATTTGGAATGTTTGGAACGGAAGAGATTTTAAAATATTAAGTTTAAAAGGTTATGAAACATAACAACCAACCGAAATTTAGGGGTTTGGAATGCATGACATTTAAACTATACACATAGGGCAACACATACGTGTGTATTATTCATGGAACCGCTATAAAAGTAAATAATATACAATCAAAGCGCGTTATCGGTACCATGTTTCTCGCACGAGTAACGCCAGACTTACGACCGTCTTTATAATGATTTACCGTCCTTAAAATTGATGTACAGTACAGTACCCACCCCTACAGGCCATCCGTTTATATTTCTAGGGCTTCTAGGGCCGTAATATGGTCGATGTGAAAGACGCTTTTTATCAGCCTGGTGCCTAGAAAGGTGAGCGTGCACTACTAGGACAGTGGCATAAGTGGATAGGGCGTGGTGCGCCTTTTGTTGTCAATGTCGTACTCGTGCTCCCAAACTCTTTGTTGAACTGAATGTTTGGTGGAACCGATGTATAACAAGTCTCTCCGGAACCTTTCGTCCCTCACCGGAACACTGTCCACACCCGGGGCTCTAAGATCGTCAGATTTGTCTTTTGCATTTCGTAGTAACGTACATATTGACTGAGACCTTTTGTAGTCTAATTTGGTGCCTGTTATGCTCGATATTTCCTTATACATGCCTCGTATACCGATCCCACAAATAATAGACACACGTGTGGCCATATGTGTTTAGTTTGGAGTTCACGCATTTCCAACCATTAAATTTCGGTTGGTTGTTATGTTCCAAAAGTTTTTCAACTTAATATTTTAAAATCTGTTCCGTTCCAAGCATTTCAAATTTGGAAATCTAACCTGAAGAAGACCTTGAGTAAGATCAAAAACGTTCGTTGGACGATTTATTAAACGTTTTTGTTACCGGACATGAAGGTTTATCAAGGGTGGTTAAAATAGCAGAAACTTAAAGTCAAAGTAAATTGTTTTTTCGCAAGAAATAAAATTGTTTTCTGACGATAGGAAAAAACCAATTTTGCCTATACTTAATTTTGTATAGTTTTAACAAACTATACAAAATTATGTATAGGCACAAATTAACTTGAAAAAATAAAATATTTAAAAAGAGAAAATACTATATGATCATTGTATCACTGCTAATTGAAAATGTATTCAATAGTATAATTTATTTCTATAAAGACTATCTCACTATTCTTGTTTGTGATAAAAATCTGATTTTAAGAACAAGATAAGTACTTACATGTAATAATAAATAATTTAGTTTAAATAAACCTTATTTCCAATTATTTTTAAATAGATTATGTCAGTAATAGTAAATGTTTTAAATTTGAAAACACATAACTTACCTGAAACGTTGCTACCCGAAGTGTGACATTCTCTAAAGGTTTTTTCATTTTTAAGATATTTCGTAAATAGATAAAACCAAGTACTGGCTTTCTTTTGTTTTACCTATGTGTAAGCAAATTTATATTATGAAATAAAATTCTATATAAAGATATTTTTATTTAAATTCATATTTTCCCAAATTTGATTCTTTAAAAGAAAATGAATTAATATTAAGCGAATAGCCTATCAGTTTACGACAGTTAATGAATAGGGGATATCATATAAATTATTCAAATACACTCAAACCTGTTTTTGTGCGGTCTTTTTTTGTGAGATTTTTTATACGTGCAATGTGCAATTGTTTTTGTGCAATTATTTTTGTGCAGTATACCAATTTGATTGAAATTCATATACCGCACACAAAAAAATCACACAAAACAAATCGCACAAATAAAAAATCGCACAAAAATAGACCGCACAAAAACAGGTTTGAGTGTATAACTTTGATTAATATGGGGAATGCATTTCGGGTAAACAGATACCTCATCATCCCAATAGACATAAAGCTCTAAGCACAAAAAATATCTAAAATATTTTAACAAAAACAGTTTATAAATTGATACTACAAGTGATACAGTGCACTGTGTATAGTATACACAGTGCACTGTATCACTTGTAATATCAATTTACAAACTAATAATTAACTAATAATAACTAATTAATGTAATATCAATATTTTCTGTAATTTAGAGTAATTGTATACAATTACTCTAAATTACAGAAAATATTAAATATAAAGTGAAATAATTCTTAATTTCAGAAAAATGGTACTTTTTAAACATTTGGAGGAAATAAAAGTGCTTACGTATATTTATAATTTATAGGATTGGATTGAGGGAATAAAGCACTACCATACAAGGGCTACCTGCTGAAGAGTACTTTCCAGCGGACATTTCTATGGAAATGTCCCCTTATTTAGATATTTGATACGACAATAAACCCCGGAAAGTTCTACGCGACAGGCCTGATGGAGAGGCGTGAATCCATGACCGACTACAAGCTTTTAGTAGTGTTATCCATGAGGCAACTGATGGGTATCACTCTTATAATTTCCAGAATATAGTTATGAAACGATTACATATAAGATTTATTATGTTGCAGGTAACAGTCTGAAAATAAATTTATTTTATATGTATTTACTGTATAAAATCGTTGAGAGGAGAAAGGTAAGTTTCAAACTTTCTCAAACTTTTTCAAACTTTCTCATAATTTGAGATAACTATATAAGTAAATAAAAATTATGTCATACAGGAATAAGTACGTAATAAGCATTTTAATTAATACTCTATATCTATAGTATCTTGACTATTTAGTCAATGAACGCACTGTTCACTATCCCATAAAGCTTTGTTCTGTACATATACAAGATATTGCAGGTATTAAGACTAAATAGCATAGCTTTCTATCTCACTAAATATATTGTAAATGTTAAACGATGCAAAACTATTCAATTTTTCGTTGGAAACGATATCTATGTAATTATTAAAATAATTATTTATTTTTAATACAACACGTAGAAAGAATTAAGTATGACGTAACTTCTGATTTTCAGTATTTGAGAAAAGCTTTCAGTCGTGTTAAGTTTAAACGCGTCATGAACACAGATATTTTTATTTAAATCAGATTTTTGTTTCATAAATTGTATAAATTGTGAGTGTTAATTTTGGAAATAATTTAGAAAAATGTAGCAATATTAAATATATTCTGATGAATTTTCGAATTGTATTCATCATCTTAACATGTTAAATTACGTTTAAAAGTAATTGTACCATAATTAAAAATTTAAACATCAAGTTAAACTGTCATGTACAGTATATAAAAAACAAACTGTGATATTTGAAAATTATCTTTTAAATTTGGAAAAGTTATCAATTATTCAGAAAATTCTGTCAAATTCAAAGTCCTTTACGAAACCAATCTATTTTTAATATGTTACGTTAAGAAATGAAGCTTCAAACTCATCATAAAGCACAAATCTTGTGTTTTATGAGTACCACGAAATGAGGAAATAAATTAAAAATTGTATCTTCAATTTAAAGCGTTTTTTATTTTTTATTGCATGCAAATACGAAATGAATTACGAATACGTTTTGAATAAGTGTATTAAATGTGCAAAGTATCGAATAAAATGTTTTACATTTTTAATATATGCAACAGATTCTATTTTTGCATTAATCCAGAAACCTAAATTTTCATATTTTATTTGGTTTAATCAATAAATCTAAATTAAAATAAAACAGAGATCTGAATTCTAATGGGATGTTTCTATTGATTGAGATTGAAAACTTAATGTCCTCTTGTAATATTTCCATTATTTAAAATGCTGTTGATATTTTAAACGTGTATAAGAATCGCAAAATTAACATAAGTAAATTAACAAATTAAATATGTATTAATTTATAAAATTTTATATATATCGTATAAATTTTATTTTTAACATATATTTAATATCAGAGGAAAAAGTGAGTTTGTAGAGTAATTAAAATAGAAAATGTAACGTACATTGTATTGATCGTTCCGCTGTATACGATACTGATCTAAAAGTAAATTTCTTTCTTAATAGATAAACATTGTTATAGCGATTTGTAACCATAAATAGTTTATTTTTTTTTCGAAAGGATCCTCTAATGCATTTACACGTTATTAACGTCAAGAAATGGACATCGATTTTCGATCCGAAATAATGTAAAACTCCGGAATTGACTAAATTAAAAGAATATCAATAGGACCTCGAATACGATTTCCTAACAAACAAAATAAAGTGTTATTAAAAAGAATTAAGCTTAATCCGAGATTTTAAAGAACATCTGAATTGAAAACTTGAAATCAAATTACAATAAAATAGTGTAAACAACTATGAAGATTTGTTTTAATAATATTGATATTTTTCATATCCGATAAAACTTTCCAAATTTTAATTCTTTTGACCGTTAATTTAAATTATAAATATATCAAACAGTGTAAAATGTATTTAATATTAATTAAAATGTACATAACATGCTTCTGTATTTACAAATAAAATTAAAAAATAAAATAAAGCAACTGCCATCAAAGGAACTTTTACTATTAAGAAGGCGATTGACCTCCTTATAAAGAAAACAATCACCAAAATTTGTCAAATCTAAGAAAAAAGTAAGAAGACATCATTTCCGTATGCTTGAGTAGCTTTATAAACAGTAATTACAGTGGTGCCTCGTATAACGTACGCCTCGAATAACGGACGCTGAGAACAACGGAATTTCTGTTTGGCTGTTACGTGACTCGAGCAACGGACTTTCTGCGATCAAGTGCGAATGATTGTTCCACTCTTTTGCCGTTGCCATTGACAATCTACTATTTTTAGACGTTTTCCCCCTCACGGCTTCCCAGAATAACTTCTTGACGTAGGTATTTTGGAAAACAGGTGTTGAAGAAGAGAGAGAAACACACCACCTTGGACTTGTTTTTCAAGAAGCCAGCAGCCAAAAAACAAAGGATGGAACAAGAGGAGTTGACCCTGCAAGCCCCAGTAGCCTCTCCTGAATCTGACTGCAATTAAAAAACAATAAAAGAGACCCGCTGCAATGTGTAAAAAGTGTGTGTCTGTATGAATGTGAAGAAAGTGTTCCTTCACCTCCTCCTCACAACATCTGACTACCCAGCATAATTGGTGACTGCTCCATTTTCATTGATTTTTATGGAACAGTACGGTTATTTTATGTTTCAGAACGAATTAAATGTTTTAACATGTATTTCTATGAAGAAAATGCGTTTCGTATGACGGACTTCTCACTTAACGGACGTGACCTGAAACGGATTAAGTACATTATATGAGGCACCACTGTATTTTTATTATAAATTTTATAAGAAAAAACCGGCAAAAATGTTTCATTCTATTTAAAGTTTCTGCTTAATAAGACTTTGAGAAAGTTAATATTAGAAAATTTTAAAAATATTGTAATCTTTTTGAAAATACGTCGGATGATAAAAATTTTTGTAAAAATAAAAAAGACACAGTCGTTCCAAAAAATGTTTAGGAGATCACCATTTATTTTTCGTTCATGTTTTAGAACACTGTAGACGACCAGGCCTTCCTTGGTAGGCTACTTAGCCGCCCAGTTAAAACGTTCCTTAAAAACATAAAAATAATCCAATTAAAATTCAAAAAATTTTTAAAAATTGGAAATGGTGGACCTTACTGAAAAGTGAACGGAAAAGGATGAGAATTTAAGACGTCGTAAGGTCCACCATTTCCATTTTTTATAAATTTTTTGAATTTTAATTGGATTATTTTTATGTTTTTAAGGAACGTTTTAACTGAGCGGCTAAGTGGCCTACAAAGGAAGGTCTGGTCGTCTACAGTGTTCTAGAAAATGAATGAAAAATAAATGGTGATCTTCTAAACATTTTTTGGAACGACTGTGTCTCTTTTATTTTTACAAATATTGTAATCTTGTCAAAGATGAATAATTTTATTTAAATGCGATGCTATTATTTATAAAATAATTTCTAATATTTTACAAGTACAAAAACCTACAATTTTCTTACTGTAATTATAACGTTTTCTATTGAAAATTTCTAGTATATATATATCTATAATTAAATTTTTATTCTAATTATGTGAAATTTCAATTGTCGATAAGAAGAACCTTTTCGAAATTATATTTTTAAAATGTGTCTATATGCAAAATTTTGATTTAACATTTCGAGTATTTAGTCCTCTAAAGTTTACATTATCATACACAAAAATTTCATGCAAATATTTTACATAAATCTGCAAATATCTTAAACTTCAGTTTCAATTAATATAAACCTAATATTTTCTAAGATAATCGTTTAAGAATTTACACGAATTGCTTAAGTTCATTATTTGGACTTTGTAAGCGTAGTGATTAAGTCCATAAAATGAAAATAAAAATTAGAATTTAAAAGGAAATTTAATTGTTATAAAAATTATAATGACAATAAAAAATTTATATTACTATAAAAATTCTCATATGATTTTTCATTATATCTTAGGTTTTACATTCGCTGTCTAAATTTATCATATGAAATAACTCTAACAAAATGTAGGCATTAAAACACGAGACAATTCTTAATACATTAGTATTAATATTTACTTACATTCAAATCAATGGAGATTTGTCGTCATATTGTAAATATTAAGTTTTAAGACGAAAAGTAAAAAATAAAAGAAATAACGTTTTAACAATAGGCTCTCTGACTATACACTATATTCTTACAATTCAATATTCAATCTTTTTAACTATTGTATACGATTATGACGTCACCTTATTTATTGATCAATAACATAACTGTTACGTGATTGTTATTCTGATCAGTTTTTAAAAATTGTAAACATTTCAACATGCAATCAATCGTGATATAAAAATTAGAATAAATTTTGTTTCACGTTTTATGAATTTTCTATTTGCATTTATTATTTTGCACGTCCTTTGTTAATTTTAAAACTAATTAAATAAAATTATAAATATTATTAGTTATATTAACTTTTACCGTGTTCTTAAGGTAATTTTACAATTTTAACAGTAAAGATTTGTAAGAATTCTGAAAACGTGAAGTTGAAAGTAATGTTTTCAAGAATGTTAATAGCGTAGAGAAGTTGGAATGTAATTGAAAAAGATTGAGCCGTTTTCATTTTGTGAATTTACATGTAATTAGTCATTTCAGATTTAAAAAATTCGGAACTATAAGATTTCATCAACTCGAAATAACTTATATAATTATCATCACCGAAATTAGATATCGTCTGATCAAAAGTTTTTCTTTTATAACTATAAATTGCCATTTACAAATAAATAAATATCAGTAAATAAATGTATACAAAATTTTTAATACTGCTCTGTATTAATAAAATTTAATACAGTAGATATTATTAGAAATAATTTATATACTTTTATGTTTATCTATAAATATTTTATATTTTTATATAAGAGTATACGTACCTTTACATAATAACTATTGTAATTTTAATACGTAAATCCCGAAAAATATTTACGTGAGGGAGGATTCAATGTTTTGGAAAGATGTTTCGGGAAACGCTAATAGTTGTAGTAAAATTTGAAGATGCTGGTAAAACCGAGACGAATGAACATTAGATGCAGTCGTCGCAATCATTAAAAACTGTCTTCTTCATTATTAAATAATAAAGTGGATTCAATTTCGTTTTATGAAGATCAGTTAGTCTTACTGACAATGTACAGTACTTTACAGAAATATAACTTCATAGGAATCGTCAATTGCAATTCCGGTTTAGCCGAGAATAGACAGAAATAACAAACGAAAAACAAGAATATAGACAATTTACAGACAGAAAAAAAATCGTTGACAGCATGTTTTGACGTGGAGAAAAGCGTACACGTTATTTATCTAGTTGTCTCTCACGCAAAGTGTTTATATAACTACTTACGAACAAACTTATCGTGATTCAGATAATGGCTCGTATCTTCGTTTCCTTAGGCAGATTATACTAGGTCTCTATATTAACACATGATGCTTACACTCTTCAAAATAGATCTTTCTCTAATCTACATCGTTATTATTTCACACTGTCCTATCTTCCTTTATTTCCTTTTCCCCTAACTCTTGACTTTACTCTTTTCTTCTTCCTTCCTTTTCACCGTAGGGCAAAGTTTGTTGCAATTTTACAAACAGCTCTTCTTATCTTTAAATCAAAGTCAAAGTCAAATCTGCATCGTTATAAAATAAACTTCCGTGTCGATTGTGTAATTATGAAGTCGACATTCATATTGGAAATCCACGCTTACTATCGATTGTCTCCAGAGGCTGCGCCACCTTCAGATAACGAGTGTATTTTGTACTATAGCTTACCACAGACATCTTTCTATACTAGCATGAAAATAATAATAGTAATGTGTATATGATAAAATGGCCAGGAAGTAAATTTAAACTCACAAAATAAAAATAAAAGTAGACTTTTTTGTTGTGTATTGTTTTACAAAATAATAAATGAACAAAATCATTGAGGATCAATAGTTTTTTAAACGTAGTAATTATTTAATCTTATTTTTTCCTGATGACTGACAACGTTAATCCTGACTAATAGATAACCGGCTAATCATTTAATAGCAACAGCAGATCAGATATGTAGGTTACATCACACAGACCATGATGACATGTCAACATTTAGTGATTCAAATGAAAGTACTGACTTTCTCCACGTAACTAAAGATCATTCAATCAGAAATAGCCTAATAATTAACTCCTTTGATCGATGATTAACATTAACCAATGTAAAATGTGATATTAATAAATACGTGTATGATACTTTTAAAATTTAGAAACATAATTGAAAATTGAAATAAAGTAGACGAAATCGAAAGAACAGTGATATATTATAAATATAAGATAAACTTAGTATTTTCTGAGACATTCATGTAAGAATATTTATAAATTCACACGAATTGTTTAATTTCTCATATGGATTAATATCGAATATATAAGCGTTGCGACTGTTCTATATAATTAAAAAAAGTTATAAAAATTGACAATGACAATAAAAGAGATTTATATAACGACTATAAAATTTCTTATAAGATTTTGCATTATATCAAAGATTTTATATTCACTATCTGAAGTTGTCATATGAAATAACTCAGAAAAAAATGTAGTCATCAAAAAGCAAAAAATCTTAATACATTAATATTAATATTTACTTACAGTCAAATCAATGGAGATTATATCGTTATATTGTGAACTAGCAAATGTGCCCGGCGTTGCTTGGTAAACGATTTGGATGATTTGGTAAATATTGTACGTTTGGAAATGAAGTTATTACTATCAACGGTAATCTTCAACAACCATAGTAATTGTTATATAACACATACCCTTTATAGCTGGGAATCATTTTACTGCTTCCAACGAAAGTTTTCAACCTGATCAATTTTATGGAACGTTTACAATCGTTCTATAATCAAACCAATATGCAATAATAAATTCGAATATTAAATAGTTCCAACATTTGGTTAAAAAATCGAAATATATAAAAAATATTTATAACAATGTCTGAAATGTTATCAATTTAATACATATAAGAACTCAATAAAGACTAAATGTATTTGAAAACAAAAATTCGTATCTAAAATAGTACAGTAGAAGCCATTCTTCAGATTAAGCCTTAATCCTTTCTCTCTCCCCCACGGGGAGAATTTCGAAAAATCCCTTCTTACTGTGCATTTTCATGACGTACCCTGTGTACCACATTTTACCTTTTTAGGTTCAGCGGTTTGATCTGAGCGATGATGAATCAATCAGTCACTCAGTCAATCATCAGTTAGTCAGGACAAGTAATTTTATATATTTAGATGTTAAGTTTTAAAGCGAAAAGTAGCAAATGAAAGGAATAGCTTTTAAATGATATGCTATATTTAGTGTATGACTATAAATTATATACTTACAATTTAACATTCGATCTATATAACTACTGTTTTATCAAACAGGCTATTGTAGAAGTTTATGACGTCAAATTATTTATTGACCGCTAATATAATTGTCACGTGATTATTTTGTTCAGTTTTTAAAAGTTGAAAACATTTCAACACGCGATCAATCTTGATAGGAAAGACGGGAGCAGGTTGGAACAGTACGTAGTTTGGATTTTTTTAAAATTAAATAATCGTTAATGTTAGTAGGTCAAATGTCATGTCATCAGATGTAGCAATTAATTGGACGTCATTACGTATTATCTGACTTACTATTTTATAAACAGAATTTTTAGAAAAAATGATTTTTTGAGAACGATATTTGTTTCGATTTACCCCATACCTGGGTGAGGTGCATTGAAACAGAGCACGGGCCAAGTTGAAACTATTTATTCTGACTAATGTAAACCATAAATCAATATATTCTGTAAATTTAAAAACTAATTAAATAAAATTAAAAATATTATTGATTTTAAAATCTTTTTTTGGTTTTATTTTACAATAACGAGACACAATAAAGTATGAAACCCTTATTAAGTGACTACGTTTTACATTCATAATTATATCGCTAAGTAAAGTCGTGATATTAGGGACGTTAAGTAATCGTTCCGACGACGAAAACTATGTTAGCGGTGTCAAGAATTTTCATTACGTACAGTTTCGGTATCGGTACCAATTGTCATTTTAGTAAAATTAATTAATAAAACAATAATTCAGTTTTTAAACGCACACTTGATGGTGCTTCATTACAGACTACAATTCTTTTCACTGTTGCTTTAAAGTGTATATAATATGATAATAATCTCTTCAAAGTATAACGAAATAAACTTTGTAATAATTAGCAATGAAATAAATTTGTAATGCACCGCCAACTAAAGAGCTTATTTCCAGTGATGTATCTCCAGAAAATACAAATTTCCAAAAACCGCAAATTTTAAATAATTGCTTTAAATGTTAAGGTAAAAACTTAATTTTTGGTACAGAGCTTTACTTTTATATTTTGAATATAGGTTTAACAGTGAAAAAAATCCTGATGAAAAGGAAATTTTGGTACCTCAAATCATGGACTTAAATCATTTTAGAACAAAATTGCAGCATTAAAGTAGATGATGTATAAAAAAACAACAAATACATGGTAAAAAAACTTTTAGTATATAAAAACAAAATAGAATATACAAAATCAGATACAAAACAAAAATGAAAATCACACGAACCTTGTTCATTTGACAGAAGATAATAAAAAACGGTGTTTAAAAAATACACTAATTACAAAAGAAAGAAAATTAAAACCTAATAATTACATAATATTATTAATAAAAATCATATTGTATTTGTTCTGTCATAGTACCTATCTAGAATCAATCACTTTCTAAACAAGAAATCACTTTTTGTAAAATGTCATTGCAGTATGCCCATCACTTATTCCCAGTTTATTAAAAGTTTCTTCACAGCATCTATCTTTGTCAGCTTACGATTATTCCCCAATGGAAACAAATCAACTAGTCGACATGACCATTTTTACCTCTTTTTAACATAGTATATTTGCACATCCCCGATCTATCAGAATAGTGCTGTTTGTAACAAATATATTTAGTGTTTATTCTGATTACTTTCATTTCACATACTTTAAAATCCATTTTTGACTTAATAGAAGGGTTGAGGTGCACATATTAGAGAGGTTGCGGCCGAAGTTCAAACTTTAAACTTGTACGGCAAAGACGTACACGTTTGACGTTCGAACTCTAAGTAAAATACATTGCGGCGCACGTTCACAACAATATCCCATGAGTAGCGCGACGTGAACATCGCGTACTGACTTATGGGATATTGTTGAAAAATGGCGGAAACGCTTAACAACGACGAATGTTACCAGCGAACGTAAATAAACAAATTAAACTATTTTAAAGCATTTATAGGATGTTTAATAACACTAAATAATTATTTTTAATTAGCGTCGTGTTTCCTACCGTACGATAGGACTACCTCACACTTTTGTCGAGGGAAGTAATGGCTTAAGTAAATCCGAAAGCAGCTCGGGAAATTATTTTTAGAAAATTTACAACCTATTACGCTGTTGATGGTAGATGATGCTGTGGAAGAACAAACCTACTTCTACAGAATTATTATAAGTTATTATGAAGACAAACATGTGTAAATTCTATAGTTACTTCACATCACTTGCAAAAAAATTGAATATTTAAATAATAATTTCTGGATTAGAATCGTCTGTTTCTTTACGATGTTATTCATAAATGCTTAAATAATCATTATTTTAATAAAATACTTCATAATTTTAACACCAAACACAAAAAATGAAGAAGTTTAAGCCGATGTTCTACTCGCCATGCTAGATGTAGCCAACCACATTATCAACCTTCTAGTATTGCCAGATAACGACGTTCACGTTTTGGGCTGAAAACGACGGCCGCAACCTCTCTAATAGCACTTGCACTTCAGAACGCAGTCATTGCTGTAAAATATATACGTAACTTAAATACACTGTGTAATTGGCTGTACGGAAATACGACAGTTTGGAAATAAAACGAAAAACGTCATGTTTGAAAAGGAAACCAATTTTGTGATACATTTTTCAACAGAAGAAGCATCCGTTCGGAAAAAAATATTGTAGTACTATAGAGAAGCATATTAGAGAGGTTGAGGCGCACATATTCACCCCAAAACGGGACGGTAAACGGACGAGCGCTGCCATCTGTCAATTCTATATGGTCGATAGTGGCGTTCGCTTCGTCTAGAATGGTGAGTAGACGATCGGCTTAAACTTCTTCATTTTTTTCTGTTTGTGGTTAAAATTATGACGTATTTTACTAACATAATGATTATTTAAGCAGTTACGAATAATATCATAAAGAAACAGACGATTTTAATCCAGAAATGATTTAATTATTCAATTTTTTAAGAAGTGATGTGAAATGCCTATAGAATTTACATATATTTGTTTTCATAATAGCTTATTTTCTTCCACGGTAGGTTTGTTCTTCCACGGCATCTTCTACCATCAACAGCGTAATACGTTTGTAAATATTCTGAAAATTAATTTTCCGAGCTGCTTTCGAATTTACATAAGCTACTATTTCCCTCGACAAAAGTGTGGGAAACGCCGGGAGGTAGGACGGAAGTCGGACCTCCTTGTTGTCGGCGAATAGGTCGGCAAGACTCGCCCCACTGTCAAGGATGGCTAATTTTGCGCGATATCCCGACTTGTCGGGATCGGTCAGTTACTTGTCAGGTCGAGTGGAGGAGGGTGTGTGGGGTCGTCGATAAAGAAAGGCAAGATCCGTATAACAGGACAACACAGATAATGGTTTATTGGAACATAGGAACTTCTACAGAAACGCGACGCATCCTGTCCCTAATCGCGGGAGAGAGAGAGCTCACAATTGTTAGGGATTCATACCTCTCGGTTATCGATTTTGATCGAGAATATACTTCGACTCGGACGTCTTTCCTGGCGGAGCGACAGGTGGGCGGCAGGATTGGCTTGTCGGCGGAGGCTTCGGCGTCTCGACTTGGCCTTCGAGTCGGATACGGTGTCGCCGGGCAGTTCGTCTTCTTCGGACGTCAGCTCCCCGTTCTTAGAGATCTCCCCCTATTTATACTCTAAGTCCCTTCCACCACGATCACCAATCGCGAGGGAGGATGATGACTTGAATTCCGTGACTCAGGTCGGATCCTGAGAAGGAGGGAAGTGAGTTTGACGGCGGAAGATTGTACATCCTTCGAAACTTGATCGTTATCGCGGATCTCGATCGTTATCTCCCGAGAGGACTTCGAAATAATTAAAATTTAACATTGGACCGGCCTAATACGGGTCTCACAAAAGTATGAGGTAGTCCCATCGTCTGATCGTACCGTTGGAGACAACGCTAATTAAAAGTAACTATTTAGTGTTATTAAACATTTTATAAATACTTTTAAATAGTTTAATTTGTTTATTTACCTTTGCTGGTAACCCTCGGTATGAAGGGTCGAGTTATAAAGTCCGTAACGTAACCGTATCCGTATTCGTAAATGTTTGTTACACCGGATATCTATAGCAATATTTATAAACTACCGTAAAGCCTTTTCCGTGTCCGTAAAGGAACAAACTTTTTTACGGTTTACGAAGCAGTCCATCGTAAGCATTAGCAAAATCATCAGCTGATGTGCACATAGGCAGTTTAGGGGGTATGGATAACGTGACCATTTATTTTTTGACTGAAACCGGGACATTGGTTTATTTAGGTTAATTAACAGGTAGTCAATAAAAAAAACACTTTTTTAAAGTTATTTATTCAGAAAAAGTCAGTTAGCTTAAAAGTTACGAATTAAAAAATATATATACCCGAAACGTTTAGTTATGTTTATATTTATCAGAGGAACAAATTTGCTTTAATATAGCTGGTGATGATTTTAAGTAAGAATGAAACTCTTGGCACGTTTTTTTTATATTCACCTTAATTATCAACATCGCCTTTAGAACTGAAATTTGTAACTGGGTCTTCTCAGATGGCCACAATTTGTTCATCATAGAAAATACTCTTTCTACTGGAGCATTTGTAGCAGGCAAACATAAAATATATTCAATTAAAAATAGAAAAGTTTTCATGCTGAAGATTGTTGGCTTGAAAGTGTTTGAATACTTCCACCCAACGAGTTTTGGTGGAAACATTTAGATTATTCCATTCGGTTACTTTATCCGATGTAATGTAGTTACAAATTAACGAAAATTCGTCAAAAACTTCTGCATCTTTATTACAGTCAATATATTCCTTTTCAATTAATACATCCAGAGATTTTTGAACGTCTTCCCATGTGGGGACCTTTTTAAATCTGCCCAATAAAATATCTCCATTTCTTTGGTAAGAAAGCAAGTCCACTGCTCCAGATATTCACGGCTTGTTTGATAAAATTCTGTAGCTGTCCTTTTCACAAACTCTTCATCTATGTCAGTAACATTATCTTTCGATTTCACTATTAATTGACGGACCAATGAAAAACTGATTGGTCTGTTTCTGAGTCAAATTGTCTTTTAGTTGATTGATTTCTTTTGCAGCTTCAATTGCCGATACAGTCTGACCTTCCAGTTTCAATACAGCCTGATGAAAACTTGCTGACAGAGCGTGTAAAAAATAAAGCCACAATTCAGATGTGGGATCTTCAAAAAAGTTTTTTAGTAACAGGGGACATTTTTCAATACTCAAAAAGTAGTTTTTTAATGGCTGATACATTTTTAAAACCCTTTCCAAGGCAGGCATAAGAGCAAGCCATCTAGTTTTGCTATAGCCGAGCATTTGTTGATATTCCGTTTCAGTTTCGGCGCAAAACTCCTTTAGAGCTTCAACTCGAATCGTGTAAATATAAAAAAATGAATATATCTTCACAATAATGCTTTCGTAATCTAAGGGTAGCCTGTCTGCAGCAGATTTTATTGCATTGTGAATTACATGGGCTCCACATCCAATACCTATCAATGGCTTTTTCAGTGATGATTGCAATTTCGTTAACACATTGTTAGTTCCTCGCCTAGCCGCACCTCCGAAATTGACGTTGGCATTGTCTCCGCAAAATGCCACGACTTTTGCTGTCAAATTATTATCTGTCAACACTTGGTTTAAATAATCGACAATGATGTCAGAAGTCTCACCTGGTTGGTCTTGGAGATCTAAAATTTTTACTTGCACACCTACGTAAGGTTGAAAAAAGCGCACTAGAATAGGGTATATTTTCTTGTTACCGTGGTTTGAAGCGTCGTTTAGTATTGTAATACAATTGGACTTATCAAGATCATCTTTTAATTCTTTCATTGCTGTAGGCGTCAAAACATTTACTACAATAGCTTCTGATTTCGTACGCGCGCATGTAAATTTGGGATCAAAACATGATTGAATTAATTTCGACGCACAATCATTAGAGCGAAAACTGTGGTTTTCTTGTATCGTGTGATAAGCCCAGACGCCTTCTGCCGCGGCGATATCCAAATCCTTTAAAGTTGGTGCGTCCGATTTCTTGAAAAAGGTTAACATCGAAGAACTCGAAGCGGCGGTACGATCGGCATTTTTATGTTTTTCAGACTTTAAATGCTGTTCAATATCACTGGCACCACCATGGGAAACGCTAAATTCTGTACGACACTTTTCACATCTGACATCTGAGGGAGTATTTATTTGCTTGATAAACGGATATTTTGCTTGTAAGTTAACATTGAACGTACACTTGCGTTTCGGAATTTTAACTTATGATTCCAAAACAAAAGAAGTTTAAGTTATTTACTAGGTACACGAGCATCAAACAACAACAAAACAAATATCGAGAAGTGGGCGAACGAAAAATCTGCCAAACAATTAGTCAAGAAAGCGCGAGCGATGACGTCTTCGCCACTCTCGGCTATCGTCGCGTCAACGAACGACGCGGTTTGCTCTCGCACACCGATCGCATCGGGTTTTTTCATTTTTTATTCAGTAAAATTTTTTCTCATACGTTTATTTCGGTCCTCTCTTATTTTAATAGCATAAAAACCGTAAATATTATGTTATATTTGAACAGATGCGGTAAGTTAGCTCCCCTCCAGCTTTAGACTGCAGGTGTGAAATTTCACGCCTTGTTAAATGAAATAACACTTCCTGCAGCTATATTTATCAAATAAAATCATTATTTAACGATTATTTTTAACTTTTTAATGTTAGATTCGTATTTAAGTGGAAATAATTAATTAATATAAAAATTAAAATTCTTAGAGGATTTTTTCCCCATTAGGTGTTGCAGAAAAAGGCCCAAGGAGTTAAAAAAGCAATTCCTAGTTATTTCGTACGGTTTTGAGTTATTTTCTACGTGAGACTTTTTTATGCGGTCCCTATCCACCGCACAAAAACAGGTTTGACTGTACTCAAATGTTTGCGCGGTTTCAGAAAACGGGACAATTTTGCGTCCCAGAGTTCATTTCGGGGACACCGGGACTCGTAACTCTAAAAAGGGACAGTCCCGTTCAAAACGGGACGTCTGGTCACGATAGGTATGGATGTTTGAAAGGTTTTCTTCCATAAAATTAATCAATTCTAGACTAATTTGACTGGAACATTTTCAAATCACGTATAATTTTTTGGGAATAATTCATATAAAATATGTTAGGTTAGGTTAGGTTAGGTTAGGTTAGGTGAAATTACTGAATGTGCACCATATGAAGATGCCATTGCTTAAGCTAGTTTTTGTCGCGGAGCAGCACATCGGACGGCGGACGCATACGAATCGTGTCATGTGAGATTTGTCGGTGCTTTTCGGTCACGTGACTACTCATCTCTAACGTTTTTCCTGATAACATTTTTTTTGCGAAGAATTCGCTGAACTTTAGATACATCATTGATAGAAATATTAAAACATGATTCCATTCTGAATATGGATTAAAATCAACATATAATAATGTATGATAATGCGATAAATAACTAATAATTCTGCTTTGCTTATAAATGGCCTAATCTTTTTTATGTTGTAAACAAAATTGTATAATATTTATTTACATCAAGACACTAAACATTTTATGTTGCATCTGATTAATATTTATCATCATAATATATATCATGATAGAATTATTGTCGTTAGCGAGCAGTTTTACCTTTGTTGTTTCATATAGTCAATAATAATAATAAGTCGTTTCTAATTACAGTAAAAATACTATAGTATATTCCCAAAAAATTATACATGTTTTGGAAATGTTCTAGTCAAATTAGTCTAGAATTGATTAATTCTATGGAAAAAATTTTCAAACAGCTGTTCCCCCTAAACTGCACAAGTGCCACATCTAATACTATAATTATTTATTCATTTTATCTTTTTCTATTTTTTATGACGAAACTAAGGCCAGGAACATACATGCGTAAAATTGTTTGGCAGAAAACTGAATCGGAAATCAGCTTTCAGTTCAGTTTCTGTTTTAGGTTTTTATGCCAGAACACACGCGTAAAAATTCTGGCTAATTTTTTTACTTTTTAACAGTGCTAATTTTATTACTTTTTTCCTTTCATATAGGCTATCTATCTCTTTGTATCTTCCATTTTTTCTTCACTTCCTCTTCTATAATATAGAAAATTTAAATTAATAGACTTATATTCCGAATTCAAATAAAGAACGTGTGATCTAAATACTAGGCCTATATATCGATTCTACTAGACCTACCTGTTATTTGAAATTTTGCACCTATAGCTATCCATAAACGTTGTTTAAATACAGTGTCCTTATACCTAACACTTATGCTGTTGAACGGATTCAATAAACTCCTCTATTTCATTTATTTTTCGTTTTTTCGAGACCGTCACAATTATACTGTTAACCCTCATTGCCGCCATTGTTAGAATAAAAAGCACGTGTCTACTTTGACGTCACAGAAAAGACTTCTCTTTGTTGGAGGAATTTTGGTGTAAAAATTTTTACTTTTTCTGTTTTATGCTAGATTTTACACTGAATTTTACGCATGCGTGTTTCTGGCCTAACTGTTATCTTAAAATTTTATATTATTCAGAATCAACATTGTTGGTCAAACGTTACGTTTCAACCAATTTGTCAAAGTTTTGTCGGTTGCTTCCGGTACAACTTCCGATTGTATATAGACTAATGACGACTAAGCGCATGAGCAATTGGTCAATTCTCTGTACCCCTACCGTAAAAGTTTGATCGATCGGAACTTTTCTTGCGGAATACGTTACGGCCATACGGATACGATACAGAGTTTATTATCACGCTATACGGATACGCTTACAGCTACGGATACGGTTACGTTACAGAGTTTATAACCTGACCGTAAATGTATCTGCCATCTTTTCAACAAATTTCCCGTGAGTCAATGCGCGACGTTCACTGAGTCACGTGATGTTGTAAACGAGCACCGCAAGATCTTTTACTTGGACTAAAAACGTCAAACGTGTACTTCTGCTTGCCATACAAGTTTAACGTTTGTACTTGCGTCTCAACCTCTCTAAATTATAGGTCATCTTCAGCCTTACGATTACCATTAAAAATGGAATGCAACATTTTTCAAATACGCTTCATTTTAAATTTAAAAGATTTACAATAATTGTGTATATTAAATAAATGAAAAATAAATAAATACAATAAATAAATAACATTAAAAATAAAATAAAATAACAAAAATAAATAAACACAGTAAACAAGGCTAAGTATAACTACAACAAGTTTTAAGGGTTTTTAATTCCCATGCTTTTTTCTATCATGTACTTCCATGCTGTTGGAAGTGCATTAGCATTCTTGGCATTTAGGCAATGGTTTTCTATTTTATTTATATATATTTCCATCTTTTCCATTTCTAATGCAATGAATGGCAAGTAGACCGTTTTAATGATTTTTATCTCATCCCACTTGACATTTGCTCTTTCTGTCTGCACTATGATTGCTAATATGGTGTCGTGCCCTTTATTAACGTTGTATTTGTGTTCTCACAAACATATTGCCAAGTTTCTTCTGGTTACACCCACATAATCCTTTGCTACTCCTGATTGTTGATTTTCAAATGGTATTTTATAAACTCCAGCTTTTTCTTGTATTTTCATGCTGTCCTTATCGTTTCTTAGTAAGCTATAGATATTGGATGCTCTTTTATATACTATTATTGCGTTTTTATAAGTACTCAATTCATTCATCACTCCTTCTATATGATTATTATATGTGAATTTATTAATTGCATCTACTTTAGTATTTTTTGCCTTTATGTTGTCTGTAACTTTTGACCAGGCCTTCAATTGTGGTGGTTTTGTAACCTAAATTTGTTGCAATTCTTTTAATTGTACTAATCTCCTTAAGACGGTCCAGAATGTTGATACAGTATAAAAACGCTCTTCTAATAAGATTATTAGTTCTCTTATATTAAAAAATTAAATAAATATATAACAGTTAAAAAATCGTTTTATTCCAAAACTCTCGTTCAAATCACGCGGAAAAGTATAACCGAAGGGGTATCAAAAAAGGGTGTAGTTTCGATATATATGAGAGTTTTTGGGACACGAATTATCTCAGAATCGCTCGAGCGATTTTACAATTATACCAGAATCCATCGCATTTTTGCCCCTGCTCGACGTTTTTCCCTTGAAATCAAGAGACTCTCCAGAGACTTGTCCAGAGACTCTCTCTGGAATAAAAGTTATAAAATGTTAAACTTTTAACAAATTATCCCAGAGTCTCTCAAATATATACTACTGCAATGGTATTTGGTAAGCATGTATGAATAAAAATAGTAAATACATTCGTACACAAACAAATTAGTTTAATTAGTTAAATGCAAAAAACCACATCTAAAATAGTACAGTAGAAACTAAGTTCTTCAGGGTAATCATTAACAGTCTTCCTCTCCCCCGTGAGAAAAATTTCGAAAAATCCCTTCTTAGTGTACATTATTATGACTTATCCTAACTGTGTACCAAATTTCAACTTTCAATTCTTAATCGTTTGAACTCTGAGCTTATTATTATTATGTTGGGTTAAGTGAGATATACTCGGTTAACACCGGTGGCTGTGTACTATGCCGGACCAAAGTCAAGGCATAGTAACCAAAACAGAAATTAAAGAAGTGTATCAGTGTGTGTGTCTGTATTCAGGAATTTTCTCACAATATGACATGTATTCAATATAGTGGCCTTCTGTAGTGTGATGTATGTGTTTCTATTCAATTCTAATGTGCCCAGGCTTTTGTGTAGTGTGTGTGGTATGACACCTGTAGAGGAGAGAACAACAGGTACAATAAGCACCCCATCCATCCTCCACAGATGCCTTATTTCCTGGGAGAGTTCTGTGTACTTGCTAATTTTTTCAGCACATGCGTTTTGTATATTGTGAGTGTTTGGAATGGATATGTCTATAATGTATGTGATTTTATTGTGTTTGTCAATGAGTGTGATGTCTGGTCTGTTGTGGTAAATTGTTTTATCTGTGATTATGGCTCTGTCGTAGTACATTTTGTGCGTGTTGTTTTCCAATACTGTCTGTGGAATGTATTTGTAGTATGGTTCGTGGATGTCTACTAATTTGTGTTTCTTTGCAAGCTCTTGGTGTATTATATTTGCTACTTGATTATGTCTGTGTAAATAATCTGTCTGTGCCAAGAGCTTGCAACCAGAGGTGATGTGTTGTATAGTTTCTGGCATGATGTGACATTTTCTGCATGTGTCATTTGTGAGTGTTGCATCTTTGAATATGTGTTTTCTGTAGTTTTTAGTATTTATGACCTGATCCTGTATGGCAATCATGAATCCTTCTGTCTCCCCAAAGAGGCATCCCCGAGCTAACCAGCTGTTTGACGCAGTTTTGTCAACAAAATCCTGGGCCAGATCATAAGGATGCCTGCCATGGAGTGCCTTTCGAGCCCACGATTGCTTAATGGTGTCTATGCTTTTTATATGTTGTGTTGTGTCCATATGATGTGAGTGTAAGTTTAATGGTGTGTTATTCGAGTCTGCTAGAGTTACTGCTTTATGTAATTGTGATGTTTCTTGTTTTTTGTAGAAAAACTCTCGCAGTGACTGTATTTGTTTGTAGTGAAGGTTAACTATGTCAATCAGGCCACGTACGCCATCTTTACGTGGAAGGGTTAATCTTTCTGTGGCAGATTTAGGATGATGTTGTTTATGCTTAGTAAGTGTTGTTCTTGTTTTCCTTTGGAGTTGCTCAAGATCTGTGTGAGTCCAATGTATAACTCCAAAAGAATATGTGAGTACTGGGATGACATATGTGTTTATTGCTTTAACTGTGTGTTTTGCATTTAACTGTGTTCTGAGAATAGCATTTAACCTACTTTGGTATTCTTTAATTAATCTTTGCTTTATTTGTGTATGTTCTGTTAGTTTGGCCTGTTGGAATCCTAAATACTTATAGAACTCGCCCTCTTCCATGGATTCAATAACGTCTCCATTTCCAAGTGCAAAATCTTCTTTCTTTAGGATTCCTTTTTCTATGTGAACTGTTTTGCATTTATCTAGGCCAAATTCCATTTGTATGTCCTTGGTGTATGAATGTGTGATTTGTAGGAGTTGATGAAGTTGTTTTTGTGTGGATGCATAAAGTTTTATGTCATCCATGTACATGAGATGTGACAGTGTAAACTGTGTTGTTTTTTCGTGTCTGATATTGTAACCATATTGCGTGTTGTTTAACATGTTGGATAATGGGTTCAGGGCTAAGCAGAACCAGAGAGGACTCAAGGAATCTCCTTGAAAAATTCCTCGCCTAATAAAAATTTGGTTTGTTTGTATGGAAGTGTTACTAACCCTGAGATGTAGTGTTGTTCTCCAGTGCTGCATAGTGTTTTGAAAGAATGCAATGAGTGATGGATGTATTTTGTACATATGTAGAATATGTAGCAGCCAACTGTGTGGAACACTGTCGAATGCTTTTCTGTAGTCTATATAAGCCATGTGTATGTTTCTGTGTTGTTTGTGTGCTTGCCGTAGAATGACTGAATCTATGAGTAACTGTTCTTTGCATCCCTTGTGATTTCTACGGCAACCTTTTTGTTGTTCTGTTAGAATGTCGTGTTCTTCAATATGTTTGTATATTTTGTTTGCGATACAGGATGTCAATAATTTGTAAAGTGTTGGGAGACATGTAATTGGTCTGTATTGTGTGGGGTCTGTGGTATTGTTGTTTTTAGGTTTCATGTAGGTGATGCCCTGAGTAAGAAAATTTGGCATGTCCTGTGGATTGATGATAATGTGTGTTAGGTGTTTAGCTAGTTCCTGGTGCAGTGATGTAAACTTTTTGTACCAGAAATTGTGAATGTTGTCTACACCAGGTGTCTTCCAGTTGTGTGTTCTGTTAACAGTGTATTGGAAATCATGTATGTTTATTTCAGCACAGGGCATAGTTGGTATGTTGTGCAAGTTTCTGTTCTCCTCCTCGATCCAGCCTGCATCAGCATTATGCGTGACAGCACTGGACCAAAGAGAAGACCAATATGTTGTGAGTTCTTCTTCTGTTGGTGTGCCACTGTGCTGTGTATCAGTGTTTGCATTGTTATTAATTTGTCTGTAAAAGAGTTTTTCATTGTTTGTAAATAATTTATTTTGTTGTTTTCGTAGTGTACATGTTTTGTAACGTTTGAGTCTACGTGCTTTGGCAGCAAGTTTTTGTTTTAGTGTATCAATGTATTCTGTAATGTGTGTGTTGTGATGTTCATGTTTTGTATGTGTTTTTATTTTCTTGAAAATGTTTTTGAGCTGTTTCCTTAATTTGGGTGTTATGTTGCTTTTAGTGTATTGTGTCAGCCTGCCTAATTGCTGTCTAATGTCATTTATTTGTATTTCTATTCTTCTCTGCCAAGCAGGCTTGTGATAGTATTGTGTTTTCTGTGTATTTGTCTGTGACTGTACTTTCAGTCCATGGTGTGTCACTACTGTGACTGCCCCAGCATAAACTAATGTATGAATGTCTGCGAGTGTAGAAATTGAATGAATGTAGTGTGGTATTAAGTGAGTGTTTACATAATTTAGTGTTTTTCCTACTTCCTTTGACGTGTTGATTTTTGGTATTCGTGGTCGTTGTGTGGGATCTGTGCCTGTATATTTAGTGAGTGTTTCCTGAAATATAAGTGAGAGCGTATTAACTAAATTCATGTCTATGTTATCAGTGATGGACAAGGAAGTGTCTGTAGTATCATTAGTGTTAATTGTTGTATGTGTGTTATTATCAATGCTTGTTGCTGGATTATCCTGACAGGTTACATGATCTTCATTAATGTTAGATGTTTCTGTCTGTTGATGTATTTGATCAGCAACCTGTTGTTTGATAAGTTCAAGTGTTGTTTGTGGAATAAGGTTGTTGTGTATAATTGTTCTTTTTTGATCAACAACCCTTTGTTCAGTGACAGTGAGGTGAGGATATTGTTGTGTGAATTTATGGTGTAGTTGTTGTCTGTATGCTGTCATGTTTGTTTCAAGTTTTGTGATTGTGTAATAAGTACGGATGATAAACTCGTTCATTTCTACTGTCCATTTCATCCGTTGGCGTGGTTTTCCAGCCTTTGTGGTCTGTGGATGCATTGCCACAGAAACACCAAGGCTGGGTTGGTTCCTCACATCTGTTGAGGGCATTGCAGTAGCCATGCTTGGGCCGGTGCTGCTTTCGCCACCGGTAACTAGGGGAGACTGTGGCCTATTTTTCGAACGTGAGCCTCTGCCTAACCCACGAACGCGGACCTTGTTAACCCGGGCGACGTCCGAGCCGGTATCACACTTTGATCTAGTTATCACCATAATAAATATCTCCACAGAATGTGGGTGTGGTCACTCTGAGCTTCATTTCTTCCCATAGACCTTACTGGCATGGGTGTCCCTACTAGGAGCTTATGCTCCAGCCTGCATTGCCCTATGGATCAGTAAAATTACTGGGCTCTCCCACCACGACCAGGTGGTGACCACGGGAGAGTTATTATTATTATTATTATTATTATTATTATTATTATTAACCCATCTCGATTATATTATAAAATTGTGAATGCCAATAACATGTAAAATATTGATTAATTCGACCACACTGGAGATATGATACGTGATCCCTTTTATGTCTCTTTCCTGTCGACCTATAAGAACCAAAATTTAGCATTAATGCCTTTTATACACATGCTACTGTGCCAAATTTTGTTTCTTAAACTTTACTCATTCTGAGATATTGTTTAATATTTCAGAACAGAATAAAGAAAGTAAACAATTTAGATACCAACGTATATGCGTGCGCGCGTGAGTTTTTCCCTTTATTTGACATTTTTTGGGTTTGAGAGGTCTAGAAATGTATAGATTTGCAAAAACTCGGAGGATCAAATGTGACACGATTCAAATGCTTTTTAGTTTTTTATGTACATAACAAGTTGGGATAGTAAAAAGGAGTTGGAGTCAGGGCGGATTTTTGATGACTCCAACTCCAACTCTGACTAAAACACCAAAACTCCACGATTCCAACTCTGACTCCATAGTCCTGTGTTTAACAATGCAAAACTATTCAATTTTTCAGTGAAAACGATATTATCTTAACATGTTAAAATATGTTTAATAGTAATTGTACCGTAATTAAAAATTTAAACATCAAGTTAACAGGTCATGTACTGTACAGTATATAGTTTCTGCTAACTTTTTATAAATGAAAAACATAATCTGGATACTTGAAGATTAGTTTTCAGACTTGGAAAAATTATCAATTACTAGCAATTATCAATTATCATTTACTGGCAATTTCAAAATCCTTCAAAAAACCAATTTATTTTTTAATATGTTACATTGAGAAGTGTAGAAAATCTAGAAAATTAACTTTTTCTAGATTTTATTTTTGTCGATTGCAACTCTGTGTGTGTAATACACACAGAGTTAAAATCGACAAAAATAAAGCATGCTCAAGCATGTTCAGGAATGTTCAAGCATGCCACGATTGTCCTTTAATTATAACTTAAAAAACTTATTTATAATTTTGTTTTAAAACTGTTTTATGATGAGTACCACAAAATGAGGAAATAAATTAAAAATTGTATCTTTAATTTAACCGTTTTTATTTTTTGTTGCATGCAAATACAAAATGAATTGCAACTACGTTTTGAATAAGTGTATTAAATGTGCAAAGCATCAAATAAAATGTTTTACATTTTTAATATATACAACAGATTCTATTTTTGCATTAATCCAAAAACTTAAATTTTCATATTTTATTTGGTTTAATCAATAAATCAAAATTAAAATAAAACAGAAGTCTGAATTCTAATGGGATGTTAATATTGATTGAGATTGAAAACAATGTCTTCTTGCAACATTTCCATTATTTAAAGTGTTGTTGATATTTTAAACGTTTATAAGAATCGTAAAATTAATATAAGTAAATTCACAAATTAAATATGTATTAATTTATAAAATTTGAAAGATTTTATAAGTTTGACTTTTTTAATATATATTTAATATCAAAGCAAAAGTGATTTAATTATTAGTTAACGATGTAGAGTACTGTGTATTAATCACGCGCAATGTACGATACTGATCTAAAAGTAAATTTCTTTTTTAATAGATGAACCTGTTTATGGAGAATTGTAACAATAAACAATTAATTTTTTTTCGAAAGGCTCCTCTAATGAATTTACACGTTATTAACGTCAATATCCATTTCCGATTTGAAATTATGTAAAAGTTCGAAATTGACTAAATTAAAAGACCTTAAATACAGCTTCCTAACAAACAAAATAAAGTGTTATTAAAAGAATTAAGCTTAATCCGAGAAGATTTTAAAAAACACCTGAATTAAAAAATCGACATCAAATTACAACTAAATATTGTAAACAACGATGAAGAAGGTTGAAAGTGATTAATGTTTTTATCTTGTTATTTGAATAGTATAAAAATAAATTTAAGTGTAAGAAATTTCATTTTCAAGACTTTAAAGAAAATAAAAATTATGGTTAAAACTGAAAGAGTAATTTTTTCTTTGTATGTGAAAAAGTGTGGGTGTTATTGAAGTGAGCATATTTCATCTCTAAAGAATTCTCACATCATTCGAATATTTTTATTTTACGATCGGCAAAATATTTATCTATTATATCTATTTTCATGTTTAAATTACAAAGAGCCAAACTTTAAAAAACGTGTAATAATTATTTATCAAAAATAAAATATTTTAATCTTCCCAGAAAATTGTTCTTATTCGAACCGATTAAATATCTAGAAATCAATTTTAAACTAATTTGTGAGATATTTAAAATATATTATATGCTTGTTTTAGTAATATTGATATTTTACATATCTGAAAAAACTTTCCAAATTTTAATTCTTTTGATATTTAATTTAAAATTATAAATATATCAAACAGTGTAAAATGTATTTAATATTAATTGAGATGCACATAATGCTTCTGTATTTACAAATAAAATTAAAAAGTTAAATAAAGTAACTGCCATCAAAAGAACTGTTACTTGTATACAGTAGAACAATCAGGAGAGGGGCAAGAAGATGAGTGACCTCGCTACAAAAAAAAAACCAGCCACCAAAATTTTTCAAATTTACGAAAAAAGTGAGGAATCAGCACATGCTTACTCATTTCGTTATGCTTAAATAACTTAAAAAGTATCAATTTTTATTATAAATTTTATTAGAAAAACCAGCAATTTTTTAAAATATTGTAATCTTGTCAAAAATGAATAATGTTATTTAAATGCGACGCTATTACTTATAAAATAATATTTAATATTCTACAAGTAAAAAATCTCCAATTTTCTTACTCTAATTATAACGTTTTCTATTTAAAATACCTATCTATATATATAATCGAGACGAGTTGATAATAATAATAATAATAATAATCAGTGCAGAGCCCAAACGGTTAGGAGTTGAAAGTTGAAATTTGGTACACAGTTAGGGTACGTCACGAGGACGCACACTAAGAAGGGATTTTTCGAAATTCCTCTCCACGGGGGGGAGGGACAGGGTTAAGTCTTAACACTTCCATTGTTGATGGAAGTGTCAACAATGGAAATATCAACAATGGAAGTGTTAAGAGAAAGCGGCGTGTAAGACGCAGATGCAGTGTTTTCGTTTTTGCGGGAAATCGAACATATTTTTAGACCCATCTAAAAATTCTCTAGTTAGTCTGGAAACAGGGGTCCCAATTCTTGCATTCTGTGAAAAAGAGTAAGGTTGACTATAACGTAATAATCTTAATTTTCTCTAAAACGGTTAGGAGTTGAAAGTTGAAATTCGGTACACAGGGTACCAAATTTAAGTACCAAAGTGTTAAGTAACAACGAAAGTGTTAAACAACAATGGAGAACAAGAGAAAGCGACGTGCAAGATTTACTGGCGCTGGAGGAAAAAAAAGAAAAACAGTAATATGTTAGAATATATTCGATTATCAAATTTAAACAGATTAGTTCGGTTCTTCTTTAGAACATTCGATGAAAATTGAACGATATAATCAGAACACGTCGTGAAAATCGAACAATATTAGAACATTCGATTTTCAAATTCGACCTTTCTTTAGAAATATTTAGTTTGTTGATGAAATTACTCTTTTTCTTCTGTGACTATAACTTAATAATCTTAATCTTCGCTATCATTACTTTTGCCCGAGCAACGCCGGGCCTACCTGCTAGTTGTATATATTTCTGTGATTAAATTTTTATTCTAATTATTTAAAATTTCAATTGTCGATAAGAAGAACGTTTTCGAAATTCTATTTTAAAATGTGTCTATATTCAAAAGTTTGATTTAATATTTCGAGTATTTAGTCCTCTAAAGTTTTCATTATCATACCCGAAAAATTTCATGCAAATATTTTGCATAAATCGGCAAATATCTTAAACTTCATCTTAAATTTATGTAAACTTAATATTTTCAAAATTATTCGTTTAAGAATTTATATAAATTAAGCCAATTGCTAAATCTCATATGCGTTTATATGGATTATGAAAGCGTAGTGAGTAACGGTATAAAATGAAAATAAAAACAAAAATTTAAAAGGAAAGTTAATTATTAAAAAAAAATTATAATGATAATATAAGAAATTTACATAACTACTGTAAGAACTCTCATATGATTTTTCATTATATCAAAAGTTTTACATTTGCTGTCTAAATTTCTCATACGAAATAACTCTAAAAAGATGTAGGCATTGAAACACGAGACATTTCTTAATACATTAGTATTAATATTTACTTACACTCAAATCAATGGATACTATGTCGTTATGTCGTAAATATGAAGTTTTAAGACGAAAAGTAAAAAATAAAAGAAATAGCATTTTAACAATAGGCTCTATGACTATACACTATATTCTTACAATTTAACATTCAATCTATTAAACTATTGTATACGATTAAGACGTCACCTTATTTACTGATCAATAATATAACTGTCACGTGATTATTATTTTGATCAGTTTTTAAAAATTGAAAGCATTTCAACATGCAATCAATCGTGATATAAAAATTAGAATAAGTTTTGTTTCACGTTTTACGAATTTTCTATTTGCATTTATTATATTATTTTGCACGTCCTTTGTTAATTTTAAAACTAATTAAATAAAATTATAAATATTATTAGTTATATTAACTTTTACCGTGCCTTTAAGGTAATTTAACAATTTTAATAGTAAAGATTTGTAAGAATTCTGAAAACGTGAAGCTGGAAGCGGTGTTTTCAAGAATGTTAATAGCGTAGAGAAGTTGAAATGTAATTGAAAAAGAATGAGCCGTTTTCATTTTGTGAATTTACATATAATTAGTCATTTCAAATTAAAAAGAATTCCAAATTATAAGATTTCATCAACTCAAAATAATTTATATAATTATCATCACCGAAATTATATATAAAAGAAAAACTTGATTAGACGATAACTATAAATTGATATTTACAAATAAATAAATATCAGTAAATAAATGTATACAAAATTTTAGATATTGCTCTGAATTAATAAAATTCAATATAGTAGACATTATTAGAAATAAATTATAGAATTTTAGGTGATCTTTAAATATTCTGTATTCTTATATAAGCGTATACGTACCTTTACGTAGTAAAAATTGTAATTTTAATATGTAAATCCCCGGAAAATCTTTACGTGAGGGAGATTTCAATGTTTCGGGAAACAGTGACAATTGTACTATAATTTGAAGATCCTGGAAAAACTGGGATGAATAGACACTAGATGCAGTTGTTTCAATTATTAAAAACTGTCTTTTTCATTATTAAAATAATAAAGCGGATTCGATTTTCTCGTTTTATGAAGATCAGTTAGTCTAAATGACAACGTACAGTACTTTACAGAAATATAACCTCATAGGAATCGTCAATTGCAATTCAGGTTTAGCCAACAATAGAAAACAAAATACAAACGAAAAACAAGTATATAGTCAATTTATAAACAAAAAGAAAAGACTGACAACACGGTCTGATGTGGAAAAAAGCGTACATGCTATAAATGTATTGTAGTCTCTCACGAACGTATTTTTATAACTGCATATGTTACAATACGAACAATGCGTCAAGTATTCATCGTAATTCAGACAATGCTTCGTTGTTTTAGGCAGATTATACTAGTTCTATAACAACACATGATACTCATATTTTTTCAAAATAGATCTTTCTCTAAACTATCATCATTATAAAATAAACTTCCGTGACAAGTGTATAACTAGGAAGTCCACATCCATATTGGAAGTCCACGATACAATTGATTTTCTCCAGACGCTGCATCATCTTCAGACAACGACTGTATTTTGTAGTATAGCCTACCGCAGAAATTTTTCTATGAAAGCATGAAAATAATAATAATAATGTGTACGTGATCAAATGGCCAAGAAGTAAATATAAACTTACAAAATAAAAATAAAAAAAGACGTTCCTTTTGTTGTGTATTGTTTTTCAAAATAATAAATGAACAAAATCATTGAGGATCAATATATTTTTAAACGTAAAATTATTTAATCTTATTTTTTTCTGATGACTGACAACGTTAATCCTGACTAATGGATAACCGGCTAATCATTTAATAGCAACAGCAGATCAGATATGTAGGTTACGTCACACAGACCATGATGACTTGTCAACATTTAGTGATACAAATAAAAGTACTGACTTTCTCCACGTAACTAAAAATCATTCAATCAGAAATAGCCTAATAATTTTAACTCCTTTGATCGATAATTAACATCAACCAATCAATGTAAAATGTAATATTAATAAATACGCGTATGATATTTTTAAAATTTAGAAACATAATTGAAAATTAAAATGAAGTAGATGCAATCGAAAGAAAAGCGTTACATTTTAAATATGAGATAAACTTAATATTTTCTAAGACATTCATGTAAGACTTAATATAAATTTTCACAAATTGTTTAATATCTCATATACATTTATATGGATTATGTAAATGTAAGTGACTAAATCTATAAAATGGAAATAAAAATTAGAATTTTAAAAAAAGTTAATTCTTATAAATAATATTAATGGCAATAAAAGAAATTTATATAACTGCTATAAAAATTCTCATATGATTTTGCATTATAACGAAAGTTTTACATTCGTTGTCTAAATTTCTCATATGAAAAACTCAAAAATGTAGTCATCAAAAAACAAAAAATCTTAATACATTAATATTAATATTTACTTACAGTGAAATCACTGGAGATTATATCGTTATATTGTAAATGTTGAGTTTTAAGACGAAAAGTAGCAAATAAAAGAACTATCTTTTAAATGATATGCTATATTTAGTCTATGACTACAAATTATATACTTACAATATAACATTCGATCTATTTAACTACTATTTTATCAAACAGGCTATTGTAGAAGTTTATGACGTCAAATTATTTATTGACCGCTAATATAATTGTCACGTGATTATTTTGATCAGTTTTTAAAAGTTGAAAACATTTCAACACGCGATCAATTATTACAGAGAAGACCAGAGCCGGTTGGCACAGTACGTAGTTTGGAATTTTTTTTATTAAATAATCGTTAATTAACGTTAATAGGTTAAATGCCTTGTCGTCAGATGTAGCAATTAGTTGGACGTCATTATGTATTATCTACTATTTTCTAAACAAAATTTTTAGAAAAAAATATTTTTCTGAATGCCATTTGTTTCAACTTTCCCTGTATCTGGAGTATATTGAAACGGAGCATAGGGTAAAATAAAACTATTTATTATGTCTAACGAGAATCTTTTCTCTGACATCAGATAGGCGAGATCCGAGTACGGTGTCACTGGATGGGATTCTTACGTGACACACTTCGACACATTTTTCGTTAATTTTATGTTGATGCGAGTGGAAGGATTTAGTAAAGTAGTCGTAAGGTGTCGGCGATACACGAGTCAAAAGTGTAAAAATTTGAAAGGGGTCAATTTTGACCGATTGGTTAAAACGGCAACTTTAAGCAATATTTGCATATTTTTAAACATGGGGATAATCCACAATGTGATTGTGGTATTCAGGAGGACCAAACACCACTTAGTTTTTCGCTGCAATAGGTACAATCACATTAGGGATAGTTTAATGAGAGCTGCTATTCTTGAAGGGTACAACTGGTCTTGTAATCCGCACCAACTCATTCACAAACGTACAATGTTCCATCATCTACTCACATTTATATCCCTTAGTGGGGATCTTGAGAGCACTCATTCCAGGAGCACGGATAGCAATGAGCTTTTCGTTGCTTTGTTTCAACTTTCAGCATTTAGCTGCCTTTAACTTTGTATTTTAATTTTTTTCCGTCTTCTTTTTCAGTCTAAATTCGGTTAGTCCTAATTGAAAGTTAGATTAGGGACTCTTAGCTTGGTTTCCAATTAGGATAGGTTAGGTTAGGTTAAATTAGATTAGGGTTTGTTAGCTTTAGTTCACTGGTTAAGTTTCTCCTAGGTTAAGATAAGTTAGTTTAGTTAGTAAGTTAATGTTTAAAAATAAAATAAAAGAAATAAAACTAATAAATAAAAATATGGGTCTTGCCCGTTTGTCTTGTCTAGTTTGTCATTGTGTTCGTTTCTTTTTCGCGCTGTCTGTCTAACTTTTAAGTAGTATTAAGATTCGCAATTTCGTTCAGTTTTATTAGTATTAAGCAGATATAAGTCTTCCTACTAACAGCCATTTGGCACTAACGTCTACACTTAGCTATACGTGGCGGCACTCAATTATTGGTGTTCGCTACACTCAGGTTTTCTTTTAGACTTTTTGGGGTACTACGGCCTTGCAGCATTAAAACTGTATTCCAACATCAAACATAGAGGGTACTGTAGCCATATGTATGCCGTTTAGAGGGATCCTACCTTTCTCTACTGTCTATCTCCTCTCCTTCCTTCTTCCCCACCCCTTTCCCTTACCCTCTTTTCTGTCGGCTAAACACTTCGTGTACTGCAGACGTTCTTGTAGTAGAATTTCCGGGTCTATTTTGGTAACAAGTCCGTCCCTGGTCAGAGTCGTAGTCGGAGTCGGTAGATTTTTACACTACTCCACAGTCCTGGTGTTAACCTCTGTTGTTATTTTTTGCCTGGGCAACGCCGGGCTCATCTGCTAGTTTATATAATAAATTAATTAAAAAAAAATACAAACTGAACACAGTAAACATTGAAGTTGTTTATAAATTCTACAAGTTTTTCATGATATAAACATTTATAATTAACAGAATAATTGTATATCAGAAAATGTGGGGTACAAACAGTAGTTCGAAAATTAGTTGAACATACGTAAATATTTTATATTTACGTTTGTATTGCTTTTTAGATTAATTTTTTTTTTAAATTGGGAGTAGAAATAATAATGAATGCCGAAAACATTTCTGCGTAAAATTTTTAAACTTATACACAAAAATCAAATATTAAAATTCTTATCTTGGTAAAAACATTATAAAGTTTATTTGACATTATAGTATATGACAAAATTGAGGCGAGTGACATTGTCTTTGAGCACAGAGTATAGCACATCTGGATAGATGGAACAGATTTCACTCCTAATTGCATATGTGAGACTTTGCACTACGTAATTTATTTACATAACTAAATCATAATGTGAAGCTTCGGAAATGAGTATAGAATTTGTGCAAAACAAAACAAATTTTTAAATAGAAACTAATATTTATAATAGTTAAAATGATTTTATATTGTAAAAGGAAACCGTGAAACGAAAAAAAGGGGAAAACGAAAAATGAATATTTTATGTCCATAAAACGACATGTTTGTAGAAATTTCCGAGAAAGTCGGTCTTCTCAGGTTGAAACAATAGATTAATTTAAGTACTGAGACCAAACATCTTCGATAGGGATCGAATTGTCAGTCGAGATTGACTGACAATTCCGATCCCTATCGAATCCGATCTCGTTACAATTCGTAACGACGGGGGGGACCAATTGGAAAGCGGGGACAAATCGTCAATCATCTGTTAAGTTCTCAGCAGTGAAAGCGATGCTTTCTCATAACCTTTTGACGTACTGTCTCGATTTTATCAGTTCAATATAGCAAGTAACTGCAAATTTAGTCAGTTGTCGCCAGTTCATCGACCGATAATCTGTGCTCTGAAACGAATTAACTTTTCGACTTGGATCCGAAACATTAGTGCCTGCAAATCGGAATAACTTCGCCGTCAAACCTGAAAGAAATCTAGAATCAACTCCCGGAATACATCTTATCCAGAACTGTTCTAACGTGCGAACTTTCGCATTTATTCAACTTCCCTAAGTAATAGTATAAATCATTTCCAGCATAAAGTTTACAACCGGATTCTTCAACTGCAGGTATTTATCGCCACGCCAACCTCATGTAAACTCTCTCTCTCAAGAAACGTGAGGTATCTTTACCCATTTTAGCTCGACGTATTATAACTCGTTTAACGATATGAAATGTATAAAATGTATTTTTCTTTACAAATAAACGGTTGTTTTGTTAATCTAGTTTTTGCATGAGTCACTTCCTGCTCGCTATTTTGCGGTTTCCATCCGGAATCGGATGGCTGACTCACGCGGCAGCTCGCGTGACCTACTTTCTAATCCAAACTGATTTGCCGTCGCGGCTTCCGTGTCAATCGGGACACAGTGGTGTCATTCCTGAAAGGGCATCGAAGCAGTGCCGACCTTCCGGTCAGACATATTTCATTTCTGATAATGTGAAAGAACCTAAGTGATACACTGTAGATTTTATATACCCCATAACTAGAAAGCTACTGATGTCAAATCTGAAAACAATTGAGGCCAAGGGATCTTGCAATGCCTACTGATAACACTACATTCTTTACCAAATGTTTTGATCAGAAAGTTTTTACTGGAGAAGCGATGAGAGTTGGTGCCACATTCGGATAACTGTAACCTGTGGGCAGCTCTTTTCTTTATTGCGAACAGGACACGCAGCAGTATCAAATAACGCTGCGCTTTGACTATGGTAGCGTGTCAGCCAGTTCTTCGTCAACGCTCCTCAAAGGAAACGGTCCCACTCTGTATTAGGCAGAGAATCCATTCTAAACTTTCAATCAAGGTAAATTAAGTGCTTGCGATGCGTACGCATGTGGATAGGCAAATGCTCATGTGCGTCAATATTGTGTTCAGTTTTCCATGTAATGAAAAGTTTGCTTCATCTGTCTAAAACACACTACATTGCCATTGTGCTTGCTACGAATTTTGATAACGCCCATTTCACGAATGTTTTTCTCTGTACAGTATCTAACTGCAGAGACTTTTAAAACTGTATATATAATTTATTTCCTGTAAAAAATACTCCATTCTGAAAATACTATACTTCTTAGTGCCAAGTATATTCTAATGTGATGCTATTTCATTTCTTTATAAATTTTTAAAGCTTTTACTGACTTACAGCAGATCTTGCACAAATAACAATATTTGAAAAAGGTGTATTTTCAGACATTAATTAAATACTTCAACATTAATTCTACTGGATTATTAAATTTAAAACTCTGTTTTTATATTACGGTATATCACAGATAGTTTTAAACTGTGCTATTAGGGTATTTAATTAATCTATTGTTTAGTTTAAAAGCTAAATCTGTTATAATAGAAATTTACAATAAAAAACATTAATTAGAATTTAAGCAATAAAATAAAATTAAATTGAAATGGAGAAAAAATACTTACATAAATAAAAAATATATTAGAATTTGAAAGTGCAATACTAAATTGCATTTAGGTGTAGGTAGGGCAAGACGGGGTAATAAGTAGAGGTGGGAAATACAGGTCTGATTCTGGAATTGGAACTAATCCGAATACAGAACTGTTCCCCCAGAACATTGGACTAGACAGTTCCTTGGACAGTTAAGTTGAACTGGAGGGCCTTTTGTCGTTTACACACACACACACATGTATATATATAATATACAGTCAAACCTGTTTTTATGCGGTGAATAGAAACCGCATAAAAAAACGCATAAAAATCGCACGAAACTTCACGAGTGGCTATAAAAAATAGTTTTCACAACACAAAAAAATATTTTTTATGCGGTCAATAGGGACCGCATAAAAAGTCTCACATAGAAAATAACTCAAAACCGCACGAAATAACTAGGAATTGCTTTTTTAAACGAAATCATGACGAGGCTTGGCAGCTACTTGGAATCTCGCCAAACCTTTTGGAATCTGATTTAGAAAATACGTAAATAATACAGTACATTTACCTTCAATTTACGCTTTGAAATGAATCTTATCTTAATGGTCCAGGAATGTGAAAGCACTTTGAAGGTTTAATTAACGTAATTAAAACAGACGTAGAATTTATTGACAACAGATGTCAGCACTTGACTGCATCGTCTTGTCTATCGTCTGTTTTACATATTTTTGTCCAGGTGGTGTTTTGTTGACTTAAAAAATAAATTATTTTATTTTTCTCATATTCATGAAATAATATTGCTATAATAAGTTCATTTATGCTATAATAAGTTTATTTAGCTATAATAAGTCAACGTGAGACATGACAAAACGCATGAGACTAGTCGCCGACTATAGGGCACAAATAAAAAATCGCACAAAAAAAGACCGCAAAAAACAGGTTTGACTGTATATTTACTAGTATATATATATATATACTAGTAGATGAGTCCGGAGTTGCTCGCGCTTAAAGTAACGATAGCCAAGATTAAGATTATTAGATTACAGCCGATCTTACCCGTTTTTACCGGGAGCAAGTATTAGATTCACCCTCTTCCGAGACTAATTAGAAAATTTTTAGATGGATCTAAAAATATGTTAAATATGTTCGATTCTTGCAAGAAACCGCATCTAAAATAGTACGGCCTACAGTAAAATCCGAGTGCAGGACAATCCTTAAAGTTTAGCAAGACCTTTCGCGATACTGTTTGCGATGTACAAAAAATATTCGAAAACATTTTTAATTATTATTAATCAGAAAAAAATATTTTTAACTTTTATTAACTTTTAATAAGTACATTTTATGGTATATATAGTATATTTACGGTAATACGAATAACAATATAAGAAAAATACATAATTTCAGATATTAAATACTTTAATTTTATTGTGTTGTTATATTTATAATACACATTAAATCTATAACCATCCTTTTATACTGCAAAAATTTTGAAATTTTCTAAATTTAGATATTCAATTAATTTCTTATCAATAAAATATGGCTGTAATTTCAATTCTATCATGCAAAAAGTTCAATTTTATTTAAAACTTATTTTACAGAGCAGAAACTAATTATTTCGAGAATTCATTATTATTTTATATTTAAAACAGTAGATACTTTTAACAATATGTATATATTTCAATGAATATGAATTAAAATATTTTGTTTATTTATCTCTTTAATGACAATCTATTTTCATTGTGCAAAATTAATACTATATATTTCTGATATATTTTATAAAGAACATTGAATAGAAACATTAAAAATACAGATTATTAAATTTTCAAAGTTTTTAATTTATGAATTAATGTCTAAATTAAATTGAAATTTAAAAGAGGGATTATTTTTATAGAATTTTATTATATATCACTTAATAATATATGACATATTCAATATTTTCAAATCACTTAATAATTATGAGTATTTACATTCAGAATAAGAGTTAAGTTATTCGAGATTTTGACCATACAGATGACCATACAGAAAAATAGTAATATTATACTACGAGAGTAAATGCTTAAAAATAAGTAATATAAATAATTCTATATTATTTCAGTTTGAGAAATAATTCTATCTCATGACAAAGAAAAGAAAAAAAACTACAACAACTACGTTAAATTTTCAGAAATGCATATTTGTCCGTTTAATTATAGGCTCCAATATTTTTGATTAGAAAATATATCGAAGCTTAATGTTATCTGATGAACTACATCAAAATAAAACTTTGATCTGACATAGCGATTAAATGTCTTCTTTTCGAATGATTTGTATATTTGTACTGAAAAAAATTTTTTTTCCTTCTGAATTATTTTTAAAAATAATCGTAATTTACAGAAAAAACTTTCAATAAGTCAATTTCATACTTCTAATCATCATAAACACAGAAAAAAAAATTATAATTCGACTGAAAAATACATTACCTAAAAGATTAGTAAGCGATTTTTCTTATTGTAAATAGAAACGGATTTTAAACTAAGCAAGATTTAGTAATTATTCTCCAACATACTAAAATATTTATATTTATATTGAGATTTTAATTGAAATACTAGGAAACTCTCCAACACCTTACATGCTGAGAACTGAAGTAGACTTTTTTGATTTTAATAGTTTTGAAAATTTGCTTCCATTTGTTAATAGCTCTAGAATAAATACTAAAATTGATAAAACGTATCCAATTATAAGAACAGAAAATCCTCCAATTAAATCTTCTACTGTTAATGGTTTGGGATCCGTATCTTTTTCTGGAATTACCTTTGTATGTCTCAGTTTATTTACTTGATATTTTATTGCATAACTATATAATCCACTTTCTATTATTCGACGAATGCTAAGCAAAAAAAAATAATTATTAATAAATAAATAATAGAGATTCCTTTAATTAATAACTTACCATTTATTAAAAAGTTGTTTGTATTGATATCCCTTTCTTATAGCCAATATTTCATACTGGGAATAAAGAGGTTCTTTTGAACATATATAGTTATTAATTCCCAAAGCACTGGTATACGCCATTCCGTCTACATCGTAGTGTATAAGTGCAAATTTCTTCCTTAAAAGTAATTCGTAAACATCGTCGTTTGGTCCAATATTTATGATTTTTCCTTGTTCGTGTAATTTTTTTATCCAAAATAGTAACGGTGACATTTCAGTAGCATCCTAAGATCATATATATGTTGAAGTTATATTTAAAAAAAAAATTATTATAATTATTTCTGAATAAAGGTTAAAATATAATTGTAGATAAGTTGATATGTCAAAAAAGATAACTTACAATTTAATTATTTTAAAAATTTATTTAAATTGCTTAATTATTTTTATACTAGCAGATCAGCCAAGTGCTCAGGCAAACTACCAATAGCGAAGATTAAGATAATAATTTTAATCTTAGTCTTAATTAATTTTATAGCCAATTTTACTCGCTTCACAGCGTAGAAGAATTAGGTTCACTTTTTTCTGTAGCTAATTAGATAATTTTAAAATAGGTCTAAAAATATGCTCGATTCTCGCAAAAACGCAAAAAACCGCATCTAAAATAGTACAGTTCTATAGGGTAATCTTTAACCCTCTCTGTCTACCCCGCGAGGGTTTTCCAAAAATTTCTTTCTTGTGTGCATTCTCATGGCGTGTACCAAGTTTCAAAACTTTCAACTCCTAACCGCTTTGGCTCTGCGCTTATTATTATTATTGTCAACCTGTCTCGATTATATATAATACATATAATCGAGACAGGTCTTATATTATAGAAGATATAAGAAAATAAACAACTATCAAATATTTATGTTTCGGTGATGTTTATTGTAAGCAGGGAAAAATTTACCTAAGTTATTTAATATATTCTTCATTTTTCATATTTAATAATTTGTATGTACAGTACATATAAATTATATTTATATAGTATGTATTACAAGTTTATTTCTGTTTATCATTTATAATTTTGACATTACAAATAATCTATTATAATAAATCGCAGAAGTGTTGAACACAAAATCTTGTTAATAACAATCACATGGCTTTTTCCACCTTTATTTAGTTGAACACGGTTACCTTCTAAAAACAATACAACACGGTTTCACAACAAATCAATAATAAATCATGTTTAAGAACAGTGATATTTGTTTAATTTCGTTTCTAAAAAACATCAGTTTTTTAAGTAACATTTTCAATTTACTTTAACAATCGTTTTAAAAATGTTTTATAAACAACTGTCATGTTTTTAATATACCAATTTACTCGCATATAAGACGACCTCGCATATAGGATGAGGTGTGACTTTAAAGATCAAAATAAAGAAAATTAGATTTGTTAATACAATTCTAATTTTATTTCGTTTAATCACAAGTAAAATATCAAATGAACGTAAATGCACATATTGTCCTGCAAAAATTCCTGGCATCTTAAGCTTTAAGGAAAAATCTTGTAAAATCGACAACACAATTTTTCGTGTAAAGCTGGACAATCGAGAACCTTTTTTTTGCCAATTCTTAACAGTCGAATTCACTCTTCGACGATTACACTCCGAATTCTGATTTCCGAATAATCATCTGTTTTCACATGGGAATGCATTAAAACTTATATCGTACTCCCGTATGATTTTAGAATTTCAATCTGGAATTCAATTGAAAAGCTTTGCTTTTCCTATTGCTATTCATCTTTACTTCCGACCAGTGGTGATATTCGAAATATTTAACAAAGGGTTCGCTAGCAGAAAATTTTTCCCTAACAATCACCGACAAACAAAATGGAAGGTTTGGCTAGAAATAAATACAATACCTTTTCTTGCGATATATCTAATAATCAGTGGCTTATTTGGAACGTAAGGGGCCCTGGGCGAAGACCAGTTCAGTTCAGTTCAGTTATTTAATTAAAAAGATACCAAAGGTACATAACCGGTGCCGTAATACATAACCGGATGAAATATAACAGAGTTACAATAAATATATGAGTTACAGATATGTAAATTATTTAACCAGAATAAAGCATAACATCAACTACAAATATAGTGACATGTAGACAAAAAAAAAAAAAAAAAAAAAAAAACACAGAGCACAGAGCACAGACAATAACAAACATAGCACGAACAATTTTATAAACTAGAGGCGTCTTCGCCGAGACGGTAAACTTGCAATAATTGTTTGTAAAATTGCGTCGTCTCTTTGCTGCATATGGACTTTCTTTAGCGTCAGTTCCATTTGGTCCAGTTATGTTTGCAGCTATTCGTACCTTTCTCTTCAATATTGACGTCAAATTCTACAATTCTATTTCATTCACGCATCTCACTATCGTTTTCGATGCGTATTTGACGTGAATGATTGTCACACTCTTGAAGCACTCTTGAAGTACTCTTGAAGCGTTCTTGAAGCACTTTCTTGGCACTTTTGTAGGACTCTTGTAGCTCTTTTAAAGTAGTTACTAAGTATTTAGATGTGAAGACGATGAATACACGGTGAGCTAGAGTTAACGAAATCCAGGAACACACAATATGGCTGTTGGCAAAGAATGAGATCAAATTGATTGATGATAGAAGTTAAGATAGAAGTAGAAGCAATGCTTCTACCTATATTGTATTGCAGGAAGCTAATTTAGTCTTAGGCTGTAATTCCATAGTCAGTTCTATTTATTAGATTGGTTTTGATTCTCGTGTATACCCTACAAGAACTATCTCTGGCATTATGCCCAGCCATGGTGTGTTCGTGTCTACAGTTACAACATACCGGAGGTTGGTCTATATTTGTGCATTCGTTATAGGTATGTTGACCAGAGCAGTGGCTACATGTGGGAAGACCAGAGCTGGCGAAGACCAGGTAACAATAGTATATTAGTGCTGTCGACCCTTTTTTTTTGTTTTTCTTTTTTAGGCAGAGAAATTTTTCACCCCGAATGGGACTGCTGATAATAGACAGATCTCACGCGCGTGAGATTGTGGGATCTGCCTGGATCTAGTTTCAAGAACTCTCTTGAATCGATCGCGATTAAACCTCGTTTCGGTCGAGATTGAAACGGTCGAGAGAGATCGCACCAAGACATAGTCCCCGACCTTGCTCACAATTTAAATTGAAATGCTCGGTGCGAACGGGATATAAGGCTCTAGTTTAGTAGTGTTACAGAGTATAGTACGTATATTTTAACATATTTTTTAAAAGAAACAAAACCACTGAGAAATATTACGTGTGTTTAACAAGGTTCGGGCGAACCCGTTCGGAAAACTGAAAATTTTACCAACGGGTTCGGCCGAACCTGTGCGAACCCGCTGAATATCACCACTGCTCCCGACAGTATACAAGAACGATTCAAATGACTCGGATAAAATACTTATGTTTTTAAATACAAGAGGGTAAGCATTCGGTAAAAAATGCGAATATACGGTTCACAAAAATTATTTGCAAATACGCAAAGAATCTTTCGCTCGCGCGTATAGGACGACTTAGGATTTTAAAGCTATGATAAATGAATAAAATCTTCGTCTTATATGCGAGTAAATACGGTAATTTATGTGAAGAGCAGAACACCATGAGGCACCATGTGGCGGCGTGTCCGAGACTACGACCAAGGCCATTGTTATTCAAGACCTGCTTGTAACCCCCGTTAACTAATCGTGACGTCAGACTACTGGTCATTTACAGTTTACTGGACAACGTGGTGTTAGATGTCTTGAAGCTAGTCTTTCTGGTTTATTTTATAAGTTTATCTAATTTGATATTATTTAGATATTTATATTCATATAGTTTATCAAAGGGAAGATATTTTTTTGAATATTAATTATACGAAAATAAAAAAGTTAGGGGTATTTTAAGTACACTACATAACTAATTATTATGTAGACCATTTTTCAACATTTTCAAATTAGGTCTAATTTGTAATACACTTTGAAAGAAAAGACATTTTAGTTATACGTACTTTTTTGTGGATATAAAGTCAGTTTGATTTATATATTGGATATTATATATAGCCTAATAGTAAGATTTTTTTGTTGGTAATTCAATATAAGATTTCGGCAATTGGTACAATCCCTGATGTGTACAAGTTAACTAAGTTGTCTCATTCATTAAAATATTAATAATTTCTTATAATTCCAAGTGAAATAAATAAACTAGTTTAATTAGGATAAAATTGGGAAAAAATTATATATCAAAAGTTAATAACATATTGGATTGTCTATAGTAGATATCTGTAAGAATATGTTACTAATTATTTTACATTATAACTAAAAAGAATTTAAATATATGTATTTACTTAATAGATTCCTCAAAGATGCTGTGTGACAGACTAAAAGAATTACATCTATAGAGTACACAACACTTTTCTCTTTCTCCAAAAGTGCAGAAATGATTAGTAAGTGGATTAAAGCTATATACATAATGACTTTTCCCCTTCTAAAAACAGTGTTGTATGTATTAAACATTTTGATGACAAATTTATCATCAAAGAAGATAAAATAAGGTTAAAGTATACCTAGGTAACCCCAATGGCGGCGCTTCTGTTAGGTTAGGTTAGATTAGATTAACTATATTTTTAGTACACGTTTCCTTATTTTTCTTTTGTTCAATAACTACCGTGAATCAATAACTAGTGACGTTTAGCACACAGCGGCCTGCCGGCGGCTCCCACCCGGGAGATCAGTCAGGAGCACGAACAGTCGGTAGCGCGGCCATAGCGCCACCATTAGTGTTACCTAGGTATATTTTGACCTAAAATAAAAAGAGATGATGGGTCATGGTTAATAGTTTCTAGATTAAGACCAAAACTAACCGAAGATGCCTACCCATCTATATTTCCAAATTGTCCAGCTTACCTTTCACATAAGCCTCCTGCCAAAAGAAAAACTGGTGATGACAGAAGAAAAGAATTATTTGAACGTGATAATCAACAGTTTCGTAAATGGTGCCAAAAAGATATTAAATCATTTGCATATTTGAAAGATGGTATTTCTAATCATGTTTCAAATTCTTGGTTGCTTTTATTTGATACAGAATATGTTTTATTATATAAAATTACAATGTCAGATATTCCACAAGTAACCCATGCTGTTAAACTGTTTCAAAATTTTGATATATGCATATATTTTAATGAAACCCAATTAGATAACAAAAACTTTATATGGCTGTTAGGATCAGAAAAGAAGTGTGATCAATGGACTAAATTTGAGGCATTATTGAGTCATTTACAAGGATACAACAAAACAGAAGTAAAACTGAAAGATAAAGTGCTTTAAAACATACAACTTATGCTATGATTCATCTTGTTGAATATTTGTTTGAAAAATTTTCATTGAAGTTTATACTTTTGGGAAAGTTCCAAACAGATAATCTTGAAGCTAGATTTGGACAATATCGCCAAATGTGTGGTGGTAATTATGATGTTAGTGTTGTGCAGGTTTTAGAATGTGAAAAAAAAATTAAAACTTTTAAGGTTACTGAAATTGAAATCTGAGAGAATAAAGAATTTCCATATTAAAGATTTGATGTCAACTCAAGTAGAAAATTTTATGCAAGATTCCTTTAAATCACAGATGGATATTTCTTTCGAATGTTTTGATGATGTTCTTATTGAATGTGAAATGATAACAGTTCCTTTGCCTTCCATTAAAATTTTAGTTTTATTGCTGGTTATGCTGTTCATAAATTATTACAGAAGATTTCATGTGAAAAGTGTAAATCAGTAATATCTTGTTTAGATAAAAAATTAGAATTTGACATTTTACATTCTGAACTTATAAGTTATATTAAGTAAATTGATGGAGGAGGTTTTTCATATCCATCTGATTTATTTCTCTCTTTAACTGTTAGAATTATATAAGCTTTTTCAATGTTTATTACAAGCTATGTATGAAGATCAATTTATACAGTGCAAAAACAAAAAGAATTATTTACTAAACTTTCATTTGAAAGAATTGAACTAATTTATTTAGTATCTGTCTGTGTTCCATGTATCTGTGGAACAATGCCATATTTTCTTTTGAAAAATGTTTTAAATATAATTTCAAATATATTTTTAAATAATTATTGTCAAGCAAGAATATCAGCTTTGATAGATATGCCTGGAAGAAAAAGGAAATTACAAACTTAACAATAAATCTGTAAATTAATTACTTTAAATACTTTACCTACACATATCCACTCACTTGCCCTTATTCTCATAATAGTAATAAATATTTATATATTAAGTTATATATATGCGAGGATCCGAAACACCCCCTTTCCCCCTTTTTTTGAATAGTATCGTTCTTTTTATAAACCTTTAATTCTACGGAAGAATGTGAAGTAAGAAAGTTAAAGAGGCCTTCCAAGGTTAACAACCGCAACGATCTTTACAAAATAGCTGTTAAAAATATATATAAACAAGAAGGAAATAATCGTTTGTATTACAGTAAATCGATAGACGATAGAATCAACAAGACGAGAATAAGCGATGTTCTCATCCCCCTTTTGTTGCACGTGACACGTGGCCGCAGCAATAAATCACATAGATCGTCGTCGAACCCGACATTGGACATAAACAATATCGAAATTGTAGACAAGATTGCAATAATTATTGTCAGCTACACGCTAATTGATGGGTGAGAGCTGTCATGTCAATAGAAATTTATATTTTAAGTTCACCTCTGCGAAGCACTTAGGTCTGTAATTTAAACAAACATCTCAATTCCCGGAGTCCGTACCAGCTAAATCTAGACATGAACACAATAACAGGTGTGCAAATAAATCCTGACTATATGACAGTTCACACCCCTTGAATTAGGTATAAAATGTGTTCACACCCCCACTAGAGTGTGTGACGTCAAGGATCTCGAATAGAATTAATCCACAATCTTCCTCCGTGCCCTCCACTCGAATTGACGCCGACGACTTACGGATAGCAAGGTAATTTTTGACTACGAGCGGCAAACCCCCGCTAACCACCTCATTTATAATTCCGTGAAGGACTATTGTCGCGTCTAAACTATTATTATTAGTATATCCATTATTGTCATTTTTAGTAATGTATGCATCTTTTATATAATATCCTTATTAAATATGTTTAGAGTCTTAAATAGGTGTGATTACGCAAACGCGGTCAACACCTTATCGACTTATCTACGACCTCCCACTCGATTTTTGCCCTCCTAAATTGCCATCCACTGACCACGTGAACGGGAATCACCTCTCCGTTGTCGGATAACGGGTTAGACCTCATCGCGTAACCCCCGATTCTCACATATAAAATAAAACAGAAATCTAAGTCTTTGTAAATACATTTACAGAAGTAATATGTAATAATAAATATAGATTTTTAAAATGAATTATTATTTTTTCTAAGATAAAAATTAATAATTGCAAGACTTTTCATATATTTATTTGTTTAAAAAGTTAATGTAATAAATTTAAAAGTTAATCATACAGTGCATTTATGAAACTGTATTACTTAAAATTTATTTAATAGATTTATAACATTTAAATATTACATCGATAAATTATGTTTTAAAAATAATGCTTTTGATAAAAAATATTTGATTTAACATGAAAGATCAGCAACGCTTTGGTGATCGGCTGTGGAAATGACCAGTAATGTGACGTCATAAAACTTACAAGCAGGCGTTGAATGACGATGGCCTCTCTACGACGGTTAAAAAAGGCGAAAGAGAACATCACGAGAGAAGCCAGACAATTGTTGAAGAAGAAGGCGCGAAAAAGACTAAAGACGTGTCCAGACCAGTGGGTGCTGTGACATTTAATGACAGGGAAGCTGTGTTTCTGTAAGAAGCCGACTTCCAGGGGCAATCAGTTAATTGCACGTCTGTGATGGTCTAGGGCAGTGGTTCTTAACCTTTTTATACTTGCGGCCCACCAAATATTTCATAATTTTTTTGTGACCCAGTTTTTTTTAATAATAATTTATATTTGTTAAATTATCTATAGTAAATTGATTTTTTTATTATTGCTTTATTTTTTTATATAATAAATGTAAATCATAACTTTATTATTTCATTGTCTATTTAAATAACATTCAAACTTCACAATTAAACATGAAAACTCATTAATTTTTAACAGAAAATAAAATAAGAAACATGTCGATAAATCTAACCAATGTCGATGCTAAAACTAAACTAAAACTAACCTAAATTGCCCACAACTTGTGGTAAAGATTTTGCATATCTTTTGCAAAAATATTTAAATTTTCAAAGCCTACTATTTTTCCTAATTATTTTTAAAATTCCAAGCATTAATAGTTTCTTAGAATTGCTTTGGAATAAAAGAAGTAAATACTGCGGTGTAAGTAGCATATTTGCATTTATTTCTTCTGTACTAACAAAGTTGTATGTAGGGAGAAATAACAAATAAATAAAAAAATCTAAATAGGAAACTTTATCTTTCTTATTTCACTTTTCAATACGATATTCGGTTATACATCAATTTTTTTATATTATATTCTGAAGGAAATTTTGCATAATTTGGCCGCCCCCGGCAAACTTCTTATGGACCCCAGGGGGCCGCGGCCTCCCTGTTAAAAATCACTGGTCTAGGGTCCATTCGTATTCATTTGTTCGATAAGCCAATAAAAACTGTAGACTTCTTTAAATGTATTTTTAATATCACAATTACATTCTGAATCGCTAGCCATGATATAAGGGCTAAAATTAAAAATAAATTATAAAAACTTACTCGGCGAAATAAAATGTGCGGTGGATATACATACCTGGTACAATATATTGTTCAATTGTATTAATATACTTTTAAAGAAAATTGTAATTAAAATATAGCTTTGTAAAGAAACGTACATGAAAATAACATAAAATATTCTTTACTTTTTAAATTTTAAAACAATCCACTTAGTCAAATAGCTCGATACGAGTAGCTAATGGATAGAATCAGAGACGGTCCAGGTAGGTAGTAGTGTGCGCGTGCCAAATCCCGAGGGTGCGGATACCGGTCAATGTCAAATGCCTCTTTTATTGCATCACTAGTATATCTCAAAGGACGCGACAGGGTTGTTGTAGATTTTAAACGTTTCTCACCATAGCTGTAAAAATCTAAATATGTTGAACTTAATACTAAGTAGATTGTCTGTCATTTGTTTTCTAACTAATTCCTTTCAGGACCAGTATCCACGAAAATTTCCAAAATTTACAACTTTTTAATCACTCTCATTGAACTGGAAAAATTTCTGTCTTTATTATCTAATATTACGAAGAAATCAGTTCCCACTGTATTGGGCTAGAGATTGGTTCGGTTAAGCTTTTGTTTAAGTAAAATTCTGGCTCTTTCGGCAGGGTTTTATTTATGTTCCCAATTCCCTAATCTCTTAATTATTTAATTACTTCTTAAGTAGAAATAACTCGAAACCAGTTACCATGTACTGTACTTGAATATCTGTAGTCTTGGGAAAACAGTGGAAAGACAAATTTTTATGACAATGTCCAATGTCACTTCCTAAGCCTTTTAAATTTCCGGTACTCCATACGAAAAATTAACAACTAATTAACTAACGTTTTCGATCGCCTCCGCGATCTTCGTCAGGTTTTATCGACGGTTTTGAAATAGAATGCAAAAAGAATTATTTCAAAATTCAAATGATCGAACCTCTCCCGCGTGCAATAATTGCGAATGATCTAACATGCAATTAATCCCCCTGATACCATCATAAAAATGCCTCTGTCCCTCCATACAGGAATACTACACTATCCTGAGATGCTACTATTGCGGGTGCATTTTGGATACATACCGCCACGCATATGATAATACGTTGCCATCCTTGAAATTAATACATTTCCCCGATTTTGACGCCTTGTAAATCTCAAGGGTCTCCAAGGCCCTGATGCGGTCCGTGTCGAATGACGTTTTAACGAGGCTGGTTTTATCAAAATCTGCCTTTATCTCGGGGTCGGTGGCGTACATCGACAGAGCGGTGGTGTGTCTTTTTTTGACAACGTCATATTTGTGTTCCGAGATCCTTCTTTGAACGGACCTCTTGGTAGATCCGATGTATATTAGGTCCCTTTGGGACCTGTGATCCCTTATCGGGACACTATATACCCCTGGTGCTCTTAGAAAATCCGGTTTGTCTTTGGCGTTCCTGAGTAGCGAATAGATCGATTGGGTTCTTGAGTACGCCAACTTGGTGCCCTTCTTCCGCGCTATTTCCTTGTATAGGTCCTGCATACCTCTGTTGTACTGGACCACCGTGCGCCGGTTCGGCCCCGAATTGGAGCTATCCCGTGCCACCGAAGCGCTATGTGCCGTGTTTGTATTACGGAAGTTACGCGCTAATCTACGGACGAGGCCACGTTTATATCCATGGCTAGCGGCTATGTCTTCTATGTGTCCCAGCTCTGTGAGCGTGTCCTCCCATTTAGAATTATGAGTGTACGCCCTCCTAACTAACGCCCTGAACGCCGCAATCTTATATCGATACGGGTCTTCAGACCCAGCAGGTATGTACATAGGTTGGTAGTCGGGCTTGTAATAGACCCGCGTTTCAATACTGTTTACCTTGAGTTGAATGGCGACGTCTAAAAAGTGCACATCGGTGCCCGATAGTTGATCTAGTTTAAGCGTTAGCCCATACGGGTTGTCGTTAACACTGCGCAGAAAATCATGGACGTTCGGCTTGTTCTTCCATATGACCATCACGTCATCCACATACCTACGATATAAAATAATATCGTGTGTAAACCTGTGAATGACATCTCTCTCTAACTGCCGTAACACCAACTCATACAGGTCGCCCGAAATTGGGCTCCCCATGGGGACCCCCCTTTTCTGTAAATACGTGGCGTTGTCGAACCTAAACAGCGAATTGTAGCACACCAGGTGTGCGAGCTCAAGTATGTGTTTGCGGTGTGCTCGTAGGCTATTTTTCCTATGGAGTACCGGAAATTTAAAAGGCTTAGGAAGTGATATTGGATATTGGAGTACCGGTATGAGGATTGTTTTTTTTATGACAATGGTTATATAAATCGTAAATTTAAGGAAAATAAATTCTAGAGCTTTTTTTGTACCATTCTACGTCTCATTCATTAAATTTGGTTGTAAATGATGCCGCCAAAGTAACAGTTAATTTTTTAACATTGTACAAGAATTGTATGCGTTTTTTTCTACATCCCCTTATAGATGAAACGTACTAAATCGTAATATCATCAGTTTAACATTGAAATCCGTAAGTAATATAAGATGGGAGAGCAGAATAAACGCAGAATAAATATATCAAATATTTTAATGGAGTTTTCTTAAAACTCTTGTCAACTATACAGAACTATCATAAAAACATGTCAATAAACTTCTATCGGTTGGGTTAAGTTATAAATCTAGTCTAGGGTGGGCAACCTTTTCTATAACATGGGTCAGAATAAATTTTACGTTTGTTCCGCGGGCCGTAGTAATTAATTGACGCCTTCCTGTGACTTGTAATTTTCTTTAGTCTGCAAATGTTAAATAAATAAAAAGTTAATTACTACATTTCTTTCTCTTATCGTTTTCGAAAATTATAAAGAATTGGAAAAATAACTATTAATTGGTTATTTTTCCAATTTAATAATCTATTAAAGATCTCGCGGGCCGGATAGAAACTTTTCGCGAGCCGTAGCTGGCCCGCGGGCCGGCGGTTGCCCGCCGTTGATCTAGTCTACTTAAGATTCACATAATCGGGCGAAGGCGGCCGAATATCTAGCAGGCAGGCCGCTAACAGCCCAGAACCGGTCCAGGATATAAAATTGGATGCTTATGCGTGTGTTGCTTCTACCAGCTAAACTGGATGAGGTTGGTGCTTTGTAAACCGCATGTGCCAATGCCTATATAATCTGGCTGATTGTAAACTGACCAGGTTTCGACATTTCTTCCGCCACTGAATTATTCGAATATACAATAGCAATCTTATCGTTTTTTTCACGTGTAGTATAGAAATTTGTAAAAGATACATAATGCAGTTATAATAAAATATTAATTTTAATTAGTTCAAAGTACGTTAAAATATGAAAATTTATACTTTATAAAATACAAGGGAAAGTCATTGGAAGGTGGAAGCAGCGCTTCCACCGCTTCCAATGACGGCATGTCACTGGTCCAGACAGGATCTTTTCTGCTTTTTTAAGATGAAGAGTTTCGGAGACGCATCAAATTTAATGTTTAGTGTTATATTCGTTCATTGCAACGTCTAGTGTCATAACTAAACGTTAGTACAGTAAACAATTAAGTGTGTTCGTTGGACTAAGCACGAGTGAGATTACAAAAGTGTGAAATGACGAAATCTCTGTCTCTGCATTTATTATGCTCTATTCTGCTAGGTTTGACTTTATACGCAATTATTTATCAATTGCGTTAATACGTTTGAATGTCCCGAACAATTGATCAAAGTACACAGTGATTTTTATAGAAACAAGATTGTTATCACAATAATTTAGATTGAATTAGCATATGGTTAAAATCTTACTTCAACATATTTTCCCACTCCAGTATGAAATAAAGCTCCAGCTGTATATTTATTTTCTTTTATTGCTGCAATTAATTCTTCAAATGTACGAGGAACTTCTTCGTGACCAGCATGAATAATGAAAGACATAATCGCTCCACTGTAACTGGACAGAAGTACAAACGACGAAATTAGCCACGCAAATATCATAATTCTATTGCTTCTATTCATTTCAAAAATGTCATTTCCTAAATAAATAAGTAAATATTTTAATTGTTTAGTTATTTTATAAAGTTATTAAATATTAAAATTAAAATGAATTACAGTCGACTCTGCATAAGTCGACACCCGGATAACTCGTCACCATAGGTTAATTAGTCAGCATTCTGTGGTCCCGGCCGACTTACATTGGCAATAATGTTATTAATGTTAAAAAACTCGGTTTACTCGAAATCGTTTAACTCGTCACCAGTGGATAAATCAACATACTTTTTCTGTTTCACACTCTTTTGACGTCTGATAAGTCGACTCCCTCCTGAAAAAATGAGTTTACACCGTACAATAAGCTATGTGGTGTGAACTCATTTTTCAGGGGGAGAGTCGACTTATCAGAATTCTAAAAAGTGTGAAACAGAAAAAGTATGTTGATTTATCCAGTGGTGACGAGTTAAACGATGTCGAGTAAACAGAGTTTTTTAAGGTTAATAACATTAATGCCTATGTAAGTCGGCCGGGACCACAAAAAATTCACTACGTAACCGACCAGTGACGAGTTATCTGGGTGTCCACTTATGCGGATAAGTGGACACCCGGATAACTCGTCTGTATTACTCTACCTTGATCAGTTAATGTTCCAAAAAGAGCCCATGTGATGTCGTAAAACTTTATTTCTCTCTTTCCGTGCAACTTTCTGCTCTGGTTCATGATAAAATAAAATGACAAACTGCTAATTACGAAAAATATGACTGTTGCTATCCATACCTAAAATAATTAAATAAAAAAATTATTAGTATAAATTGCTTTTTGCTCTTGGTATAATTAAATTAATTAAAATTCTACTAATGTGAGGTATATAATAATGACTTATCACATCAGTGATAATAAGCATAAATGTATTTATATTATATAATATATATATGTTACAGTCAAAACCCGTTTTTAGTTAGAACGCGTTTTAACTAGTTTAAACTAGTTTATACTGGATGTCTTTGTTAAAACCCGTTTGTCTAGTTAAAACTAGTTTTAACTCAAATTCATTTTTGACTAGCAGTAAATTCTAGTTTGACTGTTAATTTACTGCTGTACATGTTTTGATTTTAGTTAAAACTAATTTTAGCTACGTAAATATGTTTGGGGAAAATAAATAAAGTTATGTATAGTGATTCGGGGGAAGATGCCTAACATTTCGCTTATGAAGGAAATTATAGCAATAATTTGGGTTTTGGAGGCCTCTAACGAAAATATCATATTCTTGAGCATGTTTTTTGAATAAAACTTTGGAGTATATGAAAAATAATTGTATATTGTGTTTGCAATGACGACTTTTTTACTGTCTGGCATTTTAGGTACCTCACCCTAAGTATCCGGGTGAGATGCCAAATGCCATTAGGGTAAGATAAATATAATCGCATAAAATTAATTTTCGAATATCTTAACCAAATTTAATTTATTGCATATGTAGCACAAAGTACTTCATAGTAAGTATAACAGCGCAGTATAAGTATTGTTAAGTTTCCGCCCGTTCTAACGTGCTCTATAGCTAGCTGAAAGCTTTTTTCAGTCCAAAAACCATTTTGAGAAGTCCTTATATAATTTCTATGCATATCCTTCAATAAAACGAGAAAACAAAAATTTATTAAAAATAGGCATAGTGGAATTCAATTAACAAAAAATAGGCATGCTACCCCAAGAAAAATGTGGCATCTTTCCCATTTGTTAGGGTAAGATGCCTAGTGGAGTCACGTGTTCTAGCATGTCCGATCGGGATTGGCGGTAGCTCACAATGGAAAATTTAGAACCTTAACTCACACATTAATTGTTTTTCGCAATTTTTAATAAATTCTATTTTAACTTTTAGTTTTAAAATAATTCTAGAAACATTTCACCACAAAAACTTCGTTATTATCTTGCTTTTATTCTTCTCAGATGTAGAAAATGAGGTAACGGTAGCCAACCACAGGTTTCCGTACTCAATATTGGAAAATATCAAAAAGTAGGCATCTCCCCCGCTTATCATCTTACCCCGAATCACTCTATATGTTGCAGTCAAAACTAGTTTTTAGTTAGGATGCGTTTTAACTAGTTGAAACTAGTTGATACTGGATGTCTTATGTCTTTGTTATAACCCATTTTGTCTAGTTAAAACTGGAATTTACTGCTAGTCAAAAATGAATTTGAGTTAAAATTAGTTTTAACTAGACAAAGCGGGTTTTAACAAAGACATCGAGTATAAACTAGTTTCAACTAGTTAAAACGCGTTCTAACTAAAAACGGGTTTTTACTGTAACATATATATATACAAATACAAACATAACAATATATTTATATTAATTTAATTTATAGAATAATTTGCCTAGATCACAGTCGATATTTGAGCACAAACCCACATACATTAAACGATGAAATCTATAGACTTATCACTGATATCATTTCATTTATTATTTCATGTTAATCGCTAATGTAATCGATTTTAATGTACACCCCTTCTTGTTTTTATTAAATATACTCCATTGATACCTGGGTGATTGTGCTTATTATTACTGGTATGATAAATCCTTATTAACTACCTCACATTAGTAGATTTTTAATTAATTTAAAAAATTATTAATACAATATGCAACATTGAAACGAAAGATAAAGTAACTATTTCGTCAATTGAACACAATATATACATTTTGCTCATTTCAAATTCATAAAGTGTAAAAATTTATTAGAAATCTGTATTAGTAAATACGTAGTAGTTAAAACACTATACATAGCAAATATTGTAAAACGTTTCGAATAGGCCTACATATTGTAAATACATGGTAGCCTATTTTTGAGTTTGAAGAGATTACATTCCAGAACTGCCCAAAAATCTTTTCTAACCTGAATGTGTTAGATGTTAAAATACAGATTTCCGTTTATCACACCGAATAGTCACAGCATCTTCACTGGATTCTTGTTACCGCAACACCCTAAACAGCAGCATTTTTTAACATTTCAGTTTGATAACTGCCGTTGTCGATAAACAACCAAGCATTTCAATGCAGTTTGATCCTTGATTTTAAGCAGAAAATAGAAATAAAAGTTTTAAATCCATCCGTTCAACTTTTCAATAAGCCTGTAACTGATGCATTCCATGCATTAAGCTTCCCAATCACACTGCATCTTACATACTTCACCAGCACTAGTTTAATCAAAACAAAATTTTTCGATCCCGTTCATAGGTTTGCCTCAGGTTAAAAACATATTAAAATACAAATTAAAAAATCGAACTGAGTTCTAATCTCTATCTTTAAATTTACAAAATTCGAAAAAAAAACGATTTACGTATTTTAAAAGTTCTACAAACAGATAATTTACGTATTTTTTAAATGAAAGCATTAAAATAAATAAAAAAATAAAATAAATACACATGTTATCAACAAAAATTTTTAAGTCGACTCTATGTCATTTTCTTTGCCTCTTTGGGTTGTGAACTAGAGACTGCCATGGTTTGGATATCGTTTTTTTCCTTTTTTTTGAAATTAATACATTCACCCTTTCTAGATGCTTGGAAATTTTAAATGCTTCCATTAATCATAACTTGTTCACGTCAAACACCTTTTTTTTAAAATAATTTAGCCTGGTCTCAATATGCCAAACATGCATTAAGTTTCATTTTCTAAATCATTCGCATGTTATTATTGTAGATAGTACTTGTAAATTATATCATTAATTTAGTATAATTGATAGAAAATGTGAGATCTCAAGTATATTTTTAGACACAAAGTAATCTATGCGGGATATATTTCACAGTATTAATATTAACGATGATTATTTCAGAATATTTATTTTAAAATAATTGTTTGATATAAAACTTAGTTATTACTTCCGTGCTAGATTATCAACATTTGTCTACAAAATATTTTTTGTTTGATACTGAATATTTCATTCAGTATCAAACAAGTAAGTTGGTTAATACAAACAAATTAAGCAATTTCATTTTTTATCGGATTATTTTTTATTGGAAATGTATAAACAGTTGTAGTTTTGAATAAGTTTCAGCCAACAAATAAATTAAAATTTTAATATAATGGCATTTTTAGGCTAACAATAGATTTCGAAATTTTTAATTCTTAAGCTTTAATATATGAAGTGATAACCTCTAAGGATTCTGTTGTGATTATAAACTTTATGTTTTCCGTTGTTTTTGTATGTGCGCGACATTTGCTTAGAGTTAATATTATGTATGTATGCTCACAAAACTTTCATTGGAATAGAAGTAAAACAATGCTTGAGATCTTTTCGGAACCCTTGGTATACATTTTAAAAAATCCGTAAATTTGATTCTAAAAGACTAAAAACTATAATAAGGTAAGAAGAACTTAAGAACTTTGTAAAAAGGCCACAGTCGGTTGTTTTATTGAATAAGATAATTAATTCTATAATTTTTTCGTATAATATACAACTTGAGTTTAGTAAGCAATAACTAAAATTTTATCGAAATTATTGCTATAATATTTGACTATAATTAATTCTTTTAATACTAACTAATTTGCACATAGGATATGCGATTAGTGCCGTCATTTGAAACAACACGAGAATCCGTTGCACGGAAAAATTATATCACAAAACCTCCATGAACATCAGAACAACAGTACGGACTCAGTAAGAGAGTCAGATGCTCATATTGGCTAAGAAACGACAATCGAAATAAAAGCACAATATTTTAGTTGCAAGTGTTCTGTATGTGAAAGACATGGAAAGACTATCACAGCTGTAACTTGTGTAAAGAATTGCAGTAACAATTACAACTGTTCTGTATTTTCTCAAATTGAATGCAACAATATAATCATAGTTCCTGTGAAAATTCCAACTTGATAATTATCGCTGAATTAAAAGCTTAATGTATGAAAAAGTTTAATTTTTGATGATTTATAGTATACAATTTTAGTTTGATATAAGGTTTTGCATAAAAATTATTTATTCAAATTAAATAATTAGTTATAATAAAATTTATTTATCATACCGAAATCTCAAATGGATATATTACTGCTAGCATTTTTGATAATTCTTCAGGCTTTTTAGTGTAAAAATTCACTCTCAATACATGATAGATGTCAGTATAATCCACTGCTTCTAATCTATCGTATGTAATTCCTGTAGGAAATCCAATATCCGCTTCCTAATTGAAAACATCGTTTAAGTTATTTTAGATAATTTATTATACAATATATATTATATTTCAGTAAAATATTGTAATATTTTATTATATAAGTTTTAATATAGAAAAATATAAGATGTATTTTGTCAATTTTATTGTAAAATTCGTAAACATTGTACTGTAACTTTGCCTGTAACACCTGTAATTTCATGTAGAAAAACGATTCGATTTTAGAGATAAAGATAAAAGATCAAGTTTGGCTTATGTTCTTTTTCGCGAAAAGAAACTTATAAAGACTTAATTGCAGATGCATTAAAAACTGTAAAAACATGAAAAATTGTTAACGCCATAAATAAGTTACAGTGTGCCTGAGTAAAACCGTTTGCGTGCATAAAAATGGTCAAATCCATTAGATATCATTTTCTCATATGTTCCATTGCAAACTAAATATCCAGCGAAATCGTAATCGTACAGTGATTTACAGTATGTTTGTTTGAGAACTTTTATTTTCTCGCTCTGTTATATATAATAGAGGAACAGTATGACTATTGGTCAAAAAATGACCCCTGAAAACTTTTTATCTTTTTTTGACTTAGGGCATTTTGAAACGTTGAGAAATGCAAAAATATTCGGAGACATTTTCTGTGTGTATAAATGTTTGTGTGTGTATGGAGCACGAGATTTTGTTATCCTTCTTTGAAGTTTAATAATTCTGCGTTTTTGTCGAAAATTTCTGAAATTTTGCAGGGAAGTTTGTTTATTAAGACATTGATGCTATTAAAGTTTGGTAATTAAAGGTGAAGGAGATGGGATGATAAAGGGGGGTCGTGTATCACATCTGAAGTAGGGTTGGACTTGATGACGATTTTATTCGTTACTAGCAGTACTTGCCACGCGTTGCTGTGGTTCAAAATGTATCTATATAAATGTATAACACTTCCCCGCGGTGGGAGAATTTTGAAAAATCCTTTTTAGTGTAATGTACAATCTCTTGATGCACCCTATTAAAACCCAATCAAAAACGCAAAAAACCGCATCAAAAATAGTATAATAGAAGCCCAGTTCTTCACGGCAAGCCTTAATATTTTTCCTCTCCCCCGTGGGAGAGCAATTTCGACTTCTATATTATATAAAAACACGCGCGTATTCGAATGCAACGTTGTGTCAAAATTTCAAAACAATCGGTGAAAAACTTTCAGAGATTAGCTACAGTATTAGGAACAAACGAACATTCACATTTTTATTTATATAGATTAGCATATTAGCATTTAGACTTTTTTTTTTTTTTATAAAACTCATCCCCGATCCTCAAAATTTAGCTTTTGTAAAATTATAATAATTTAAAATATAAATGTTTTAAATAACATATCAAACAAATGGCACCACATATGCAGTTTTAAATGCTTCTGGGAAAGTTAAGCATTTCGTTGCTGGATTTTTTATTTTGTATTTAAGGGTATTCTGCAATGTGTTTCTTTTCAAGCTCCGTAGAGAGCGATCATGGGAATATATGATCCGGATATAGTCTCCAAAGCTACTCTGCACTTTCAGTCATGACGTTTTCAGTTTAGTACATTTTTTTGCTTTGTAAGTTCACTGACTTAGTGAAGATTGGGGACTTAAAATCCAACTTTTCGGACACCAGTGTAAGTTCGCCGACTTCTAGGGGAAATCGTTAATCCCATGACAGGATGACCTAGGGTCGTTCGAGTGTGTGGGTGTTGCAGAGGAGAAACAGATGACAAGTATCTCACAAAAATCCCCGTTTATATAAACACGAAATAACTTACACTATTCACAAAGTTCTTTAAACAAGTAAATGTTCGAAAGTTCTAAGTGTCGAGGGTATTTTTTAATGTCGCTCGAAAATAGGCCCTGGGGTAGCGGCTGGTGAGGAGATTTGTTGGATGGTGGCGGCGACACGACTCTCTCGATGGACACAAGTACGGAAACTTCCATGAATTGGCGCACATGTCTTTTTGCTTCCGAAACTTCTCGGAGAGTCTCTGTCGTGTCCTTCAAAATCAGCCTTATCAATCTCCGTTTTGTCCCTTTTTGTCTACCTGATTGGTTCTACGTCCCTCTTTCCCGCTCCCCGATTTGTCCCACGTCTGTTCCTAAGTGAAAGACGACCCTTGTTTGAGTCACGAGAAAGATCCGCTTCGAAGAATCTACTTGACACCATCCGTTAATTCTGAATGGAAAGTGTTGATGGAACTTTGGAACTTGCGCTTATATTTTCCCCATTGTTGTCTAGTCTGTAACGTTTTATAATTTTAGCAACCTGACGCGGTGTTCCTTTTTGTCATTAACCTTTCCACTTTTCAAAATTTCTATGTTCTAATTATTTGTATACGAGCGCCTTGTCAAAGGTCCATCTCTACTGGAGGACGTGCGTTTACAATTATTAATCATTTACAATAATTGCGTTTTGTTTTACATCAATAGCATTTTTCTTGTCGAGGTTTCATATAACTAGCACAACTAATCCTATCTTTGATCGGTTTTTAACAATAAAGGATTTTTTTTTCTAGTTTCGTTTTAACAATTTTCTAATATAAGTGTTTAATGTCAACCCGTTTTGGGATTTCACAGGGCCCCCCACCATTTAATAATGTGGCTCCGACGTTAGCGACATTTTACCTAGCAGCTCTGGAAGCTGTCAATCCATGCTTCCGTCTTTCCGGAAGTGACATAACATCAACAATGGTCTACAGTTTTGTTGTTCTTTCGCGTGTGTCTGATCTCGCGTTACATTGAAATTGTGTATGTGTGTTTTTTTCAACATCTCATTCTCATTTGATTGTATAAAATTTCGATTGATTGATGAGTTCGCGTAACATCTCTTAACTTCTGTCAAGGTGCAGATTCTTTTGACAACATAAAATTTTCTTATTTGGAGATTGAGCAATCCATATCAATCCCTGTGGTTTCAATTTTTTTTCCAAAAAGGCCGAAGAGGGGTTTGTCTGGTCTCTCTGTCATTCAGAAAATGAGTTTCTTTGCTACTTCCAGGACACCTGGGCATGTTGACTTCATCTCTGATGGTCACGTGTCTTCCGTGGTGCATTTTTCTTTTTCTGTTTGGAAGTTTCCAGTTTTCAACAGAATGTTGTCAAGTATTTTGGAGAAACTGTTCTCCATTTTTACTAGACAAAGAATGAAAGGATGTCTGCAAGGACGGTTGGTGTCTAATAACCTCGTCATCCTCTGCAGACAGCGCTTTTTCCGGGTGAATGTGTGACAGCTTTTACTATCCGTTTCCTATGCAGATGATTGTAAATCAAAGTCTCGTAGTTCTGAGGGGACATTTCCTTTGATTCTGTGGAATGTTCGACTCTGGATGGTTGATTTTGATAACGGCTTCGATATTTTCTCTGAATATAGTCATGTTTCGTTGAGTCTGCTCAATCAACTGTTGCTTTTCCTTGAGACAGACTTGATTGTCTTGCGCGCGTTTGAAGTAGGAGGGACAATTTTCATCACAGTTGGACTATATGAATCGCTCAATCTAGGAGAGATTTTGCTTGATTGTTTCTCGTGACAATGTTTTTCCAGCTGAAGTTTTGTCTCAGATTCGTGACAATTTTTGGTTTTCAACCACGAGTGTATGAATCTCGATTTCACATATTCTTTTCAGACTGAGATGTGAAATCGAGATTCACAAAACATAATTCCTTTTTTTGACAAAGGTACAAAATTTAAGATTTCGTTTGCAACACATATCATCAACAAGAACGAGTAAACTTTTTTCAGGATTCACCTTAATTATCTATCAAAAAGCGTTCACATTACTAAAGCTCTGATTTCGCAACAATTTAATTAATTAATGACTTGAAACCGTGTCTCGCTTGATTCTTGTTGACTACAAACACATTATAGTGCTTACGACGATCACTTGGCTTTTTTTCTCCCTGTTATTTAGTTGAACACAAATCGCAACAATTTGTTTAAATGCGCACGCGTATTTATAATGGACCTCTCTCCATTTGGAAGATGATATCCTCTCTTTTGCAAGAAAGAAAAGCTACCATTTACAACTGATGAATAATTCGATTGGAGTGTTAGGTGGCAAGTGTGGGAGACTTTCATCCTGTGGATTTTCGGAAATGTCTGCGTCTCGCACCATCGTCACTTTCGGCTGAATTGTTCCAGATGATTTGGGAAGGATCCAGGGATATGTACTCACTGGTCTTTCACATCAGAGAGCATAGTGGTACGCAGGATGTTACACGGTCAGGGTTGATCAGCCTCCACATATCTGGTGGTGTTTGTAGTATCTGTCTGTCTCTGCTGCAATGATTCGAGGATGATCTCATCCCAGGGATTGACTGGTTCTGTCTGTAGTTGTACTACGGTTAGGGGTGACAAATTTGCATATTGCGCATCTGTTCTATCTTCTCCTGCCTCTGGTGGCTCAAATTCCAGCCTAGCGATCGCAGGTTTCATTCTGTTAGCATGCCTGTGCAATTTCTTCCCGGATTGGATGTGTTGGACTATAAAATCTACGGGACTCGTTTCTGCAATTATTCTATATGGATCGTGCCATCGAGGGGCTAATTTCCGTTTTGAGCCTGAGGGAACAGCTACTTCGTTCACGAAAACTCTGTCTCCGATTGAAAATTTATAGGGCTTATGTTTGCGTTGATGATAGGTGTTCCTATCATTTGCAGCTTTTTCCGCGTGCTCTTGAACTAACTTGTCAGATGAGGTCATCCTCACTTTCAATTCGCTTGCACAATTTCTGCTTATATCATATCGGGGTCTATTGGGTTCTGTCACTATGTCAAAGGGGTAAGTCGGATCGCGTCCGTACAAAAGGAAGAAGGGTGTTTCATTAGTGCTCGAGTGTACCGTTGTGTTGTACGCAAAGACAGCATAGGGAATCATCTCATTCCAGTTTCTCTGGTCCATGTCAACGTAGTGCGTAATACCCCATTCCCACCGAGCATTTCAATTTAGATTGTGACCAAGGTCGGAGACTATGCCTTGGTGCGACCTCCCTCGATTGTTTCAATCTTGACTGAAACGACATTCAATCGCGATTGACTCAAGAGAGTTCTTGAAACTAGATCCAGTTATAAGAGAGATCCCACGCGCACGAGAAAATACAAAATGGCGGCAGAACACGTGTCGGGTTATCGACAGAGAAATAAAAAGATACTGTATTTGGAGAGACGACATCTGTCTATTATTAAATAAATGGCAAGAAAAAAATACTGTATTTATTTGTAACCAAGACTTCCATTTTGTTTGTTGGTGCAACAGGACGTTCGACTAGCGACGGTCACAATGCAGATTGTAAGTAAATCGAGATCGAAGTGAGTCGTGGATTGTGTGTGAACGTAATATTAGAATGTCGATCAATGTTTTGTTCAATCGCTCGAACATTCCGTTGCACTGGGGTGATAAGCTGTAGTAAGGAGCCTTTCTATGCGTAGCAATTCGCAGACCTCCCTCATGACTTTAGAGACAAAATTGGATCCTCTATCTGTGAGCAATTGCTTTGGGGCTGAATGTCTAAGAATAACTTGTATAACAAACGCTTTTGCCACGGTTTTTGCAGTAATATGAGGCAACGGGATGGTTTCTGCCTATCTAGAAAAATGATCAATGAAGACCAATAGATACTTGTTGCCGTTATTAGTAATAGGAAAGGGACCCTGGATATCCAGAGCAGTGCGTTCGAAGAGTCTCGATACTCGAGGGAATGTCTGCAATGGGACTTGATGTCCGTATTTGGGCCTTCTCCTAATTGCACATTCCTGGCAACTGTCACAGCAATATGTAATATTTTTGTTCATTTTGGGCCGAAAGAATTATGTCTACAATTTTTTTTTTTGCATTTTTTTCACGCTAAATGTCCCGAGCTGGGGATATCATGAAACAATTTTAAAACACAGTCTACCATTATTTTGGGTATGACTATTCTATCCCATTTTTCGTTTCTCTCGGGATTTTCTTTCCTATGACAGAGTGTATCATCCGCGTCTAAATAATAATTTTCGATGTCTAAATTTGTTCCCTGGGAGAACGGGACTCCCACTAATTGTTATCTAATCTGCCTACAAAAAGGGGTCTTTTAATTGTTGTTCTTTTATTTGTGCTTTACTGTATATGGGTTGCATTTTGCCAATCTTTCTTACAGGTATCCAAATTAGCGCATCTGCATTTGTATGAGTATGTGGAAATTTTTGTAAAAAAACTTGTGCTATATGTTTGTTCCTGTTTTATTTTTTTATGTATAGAGACCTATAATCGTTAACGTTATCACTAGCCATCTTATAATTATTCTCTGCGGTTCAAACTTTCTAGTTTATGCTTTTTAGTTAATGAAAAGTTGCAAATTCTTTGAGTTTTAAAATGACCCTTTGACTTGCTTTAACATTTGAATTAGTTATATTGCTTAAAATTATCGTTCTCAAAGTAAATATAGGAATGTAAGAACAATGTTCCATGAAGATTGTCCTATGGATAAAGATAAGTTAAGAAGCGTATATTTTTGTTCTTGTTTTGATTCTTGTAAATATTTTTAAGAATAGTGTGAAAAAAATACATACATCTCTGTGAACACGTCCATTGCGACCAGTCCAAGTCCCATTTTTTAATTTAATACCTTCATCAACATCTTCAAATAGATATGTGCTGTAATAAAACATTTTAATGAAATATTTAATAATTAAAACTCTCATAATTATAAATAATAATATAATAGTAATTGTTTTTTGAAAAAAATCTTCCTATTCAAAAAGTGTTGGTGCATCGGTTTAAAGAAACTCATTTAATTAAATACAGGTAGTCCTCTACTTACGAACATTCGACTTACGAACTTTCGAAGTTACGAACAAAGCCGACAGATGGCGGGTTAAAGTGCAGTTGGTTATTTTTTTATGTATAGTCAAGTTTATTTTTGAAGTTTTACGTTAAAACATTTACAGTACATATATATGTACTGTACATTTGTAGTTGTTTTAAATGAGTAATTTTAATAAATAATGTACTGTACACGTGATTGATTTGAATTTATACTTCCCTTTAACAATCTTAATTCAACATTATTCAAGTAGCCTAAACATTACATAATTGTAAAAACAACGTTGTATTTGAGTCTTTGAGCCAAACATCGTCTTTTCGAGTTACGAACATTTCGATTTGCGAACGACTGCTACGAACGGATTAAGTTCGTAAGTAGAGGACTTACTGTATATATTTTAACTGTAATCCAATAAATATATTAAATTATATTTAAATTTTACCTGAACAAATATGTTTTTTATTTTGAGACAATAAATAAATTTTTCTGAACAAAGTTAACAATAATTATTTATTAGAAACAAACCTGTTTTCGTTGCCGAGATATATTTAATTCACAAACGAACGTTTTCGGCCTCATCTATAGGCCATCATCAGGTCGAAAGACAAAAATTGGAACGCTTACGTTCCATACATGGAATACAAAATTGAAACTAAACGTTTTTTAACAAATGGAACTAATTAACGGAAAAAATAAAGGACTACATCGGGGTAACGTCAAAGAGCTTGGGACTGCGGCTCAAAAAGCGTATATATAGTATAAGAAAGCAGTCGAATGCAACGATGTTATCACAAATGGCGCAAACTCAAGGGTCTGTTGTAAACTGGGATGACGCATCTATTATCAAACCTATCTCTTCCCCAATATTGGCAATAACTGCAGAAAAGATTGAGATATATAAGAGCAGGCTGAAGTAAAAGTGTTTGAATGCAAGGGACGCTGAAAGCCTACCATCGGCGTGGAGGTTCACGGTTAAGAAGTTTACAGGAAACTTGAATTAATGAACTTGCCATTTTATTAGTATTTACTATGATATTATGTTCGTCTGTTACTGTTATTTTTGTTTTTCTAGTTTCTCACTATATGTTTATTTATTTTTTCCGTTAATTAGTTCCATTTTTTAAAAAACGTTTAGTTTGAATTTTGTATTCCATGTATGGAACGTAAGCAATTTTTGTTGTTCGACCTGATGATGGCTTATAGATGAGGCCGAAAACGTTCGTTTGTGAATTAAATATATCTCGGCAACGAAAAAAGGTGTTTGTTTCTAATTAATTACTTGCTGAGCACTTTGTGTTATTATAATAATTATTTAGTTTATGATATTCAAGATTGATTTTCTACAAGTTTTTCGTGTAGTTTTCGCATTATTAACACAGTTTCAAAACTCGTAAATTTATCCAAAAATACATTTATTTTTATATCTTTGTCGCCACACATAAACAAGATTCCTAGATTTTATTAGGTAAACATCAAAAATTAACTTCTGTATAATTTTAATCCAAACAAATACATCTGAGATGTAAAAATTGCACCAAGTAAAACATCATGAGAATTTAGATGACAGTTAAAACTTTTTTCTTAGGAGTTTTCCTGCAGTAAAAGTAAGGTACGCGCTTCAAAGTTTTTCCCACAAGATATGAATTTTGTACATTTCGCTTAAAGTGCCAAGATTTTCTTAATCAAAGAATAACTCCTAACAAAAAAATTGACTGTCATCCAAATTATCATAAAGTTACGCCGTTTAGTAGAATCGTTATAAAAAGTATTAATTCGCATAAATTTGAACTTTTGTTACTTTGGGTAACATTTTAAATAAAAATTTTGTTTCGATATAATAATATCCTTATAGGCATAAAAGTAAACGACAAAGGTAAAATAACATAGAGTTATTTTACCTTTGTACAGTCAATCCTCGGGTTACGAACAATTCGGTTTACGAACAAAATTATGAACGCCACATTTGCTTCGGTTGCCTGAATAACTCGGTTTCTGAAGAAGCTTCTCCGGCAGAGTCTGTCATCAACGGTCAATTTCCTATGCTTGCTATGTTAAAGAAAACCGACCAATCAATGACAGGACTAACGATTTAGAAGTTAGTGGCGCCGAGATCGCCTTGCATTACGTAACGAATCATCGATGACATTGCTATTTAAATCAAATTAATTAATATAAACCGCTTTAATTGATATTTACGTAATACAAGTGGCGTTCAAGAATTTATGTTTAAGTATGCTTAAGGTAAATTAAATGACAAAAATTAATTAATATACTATTATATAATATAATATTAATATTTATTATTACTAGGTAGCCAGTTAATTAAACTAGAACTAAAAATAAAGTTTACAAAAGGTACTTAAACACCCTTTACACTGAAACTGAAACTAAAAGTAACAATAAAATTAAATTTAATTAATTTTGAAATCAAATCAATTAAACACAATAGTTCGGAAAGTGTGGATAAAGGACCTGTTGTCTATGCTGATTGATTTGATTATATTTCATCTGAACAGTAAGGATTAAATTTCGATTTATAGCGCTGCTTTATAAACAGTTTCGTTTTTTTTTCGTTTCCGGTTGCAGGTGACAGAATCTATATATAGAATAAATATAGGTATAGATATAGATAAAATATTACTACATATAATATTATATTGCCCTTATAAACATCTTATGCATGAAATACAGCTAAAGAGGTAGAAAAAAAAAAAAAAGGTTTTGTTTTGGGGAGTGTCAGGAAGTGATTAACCCATTTTGCATCGTATTTTATTTTTGTTTGAGAAAAAATCGGTTTCCGAACAACTGTTAGGAACGAATTAAGTTTGTAAACCGAGATTTGACTATATCTCAATAGCCCAATTTTGCCATCCCGAAAACCAGCCGTATTTTATGAGATAAGAAAAAAACGGGTAGTCCGTGGGTAAGATGAAACCCGAAAATGTGTTACCGTAAAAGAAAAGCCATATTGACAAGATTAAAGTTTTTTTGGTCTATTGTTTTCTTATATCAAGGAGGCACTTCCATACAAATGAACGAGTTAACGTACAGTACGCATATCACGGTTCGGACATTTTGAACTACCAAATTCCTTAACATGTAAATAGCAACGGCGGATGGCCAAGCGGCCAAGATGGCAGCCTACCTCTCTGGGGAACCCGAGATCGATTCGAACTGGTCCAAAAATCCCCAGAAGTTTTTCGGGGGTGGTCCGACCGGATATGTCGGCCCTGTCCATCACCCGGCCGCTCCATTGTGGGCTTGGCCGAACTCGTAATGGACTTGCTATAAGAAGCTCTCTTAGTGCCCACAGGGCATAAAGAGGATAAAAATCATGTACTGTAAATCACTATATCTCTAGTCGGAAAAAATAGTACAGTTATGAACTGACGGGATTTCAAACTATGTGAGTTCGAGTTAACAAGAATTTCCAGCAAATTCTCGTAAATTAAAATTTAATTTTTCTTTATATACTTATATTATGGTTTAATTATATAATTATAATTTACTTTTTATGTATTATAATTTCTTTTATTTATATGCATATATTTTATGATGTTTTATTTTCAAAAATTCCTACCTGAATCCCAAGCCTTCTTGTAAAAGTAGAAAAAAATCAGCAAGATCTCCACTACGTCTGATAAATTCTGTTTTGTTATTAATTTCTCTAAATTCGATTACATTTTCCATCTGTCGAAGAATATGAATTGAATTAAAATATATGAGCTAAAATTTATTTCTTTTATAAAGATATTGATAAATAATAGTAATTATAGAAGTCTCTTAATTTCGGTTACAATTATAAATAAATTAATATACCTCGTAGATTTTTTAAACTCTTTCCGCCCTTTTTTGTAACAATGAGAGAGCCGACCTTCTCGGAATACTCTTGCTTAATACAACATACACTATCAGCTAGAGATTTCGAAACTGCTTCGCTAATTAAACTATTCAACATATCAACATCGTTGTTGAGACGATAAACCGATGCCCGGATAGTCTCGTCTGCAAGCAATAATAGATCATTTGCAGCTTTACGAATTTTTGTTCTGTTCTCTTTCCGAACAGCAGAGCTGCATTCTCCTGGGCAGTTTCCCAAAAGAATGTCCTTTAGCTCCTTAAGCTTTTTACGGTCCAGAAGACGTCCGAGCTGGGCTCCAAGCCCCACTGTTTCCGGAACTAAATGGACACGCCATCCAGAAAGACCTTGAAACTACTTAAACGACCTTGAATCTAATAACTTATAAGTTGAACGAAGGAAAAGAACAGGAGAACTGAAAACCAAAATAATGCAAAACAGTAAACCGAGAAACCCGAAAATATCGAAAATGGGTTGGCCTAGAAAGACGAAACTAACAGGAAAACAAAACACCTACTGAGGGAACGAATTACAAATGGAAAACTAACTACAAAAATAAAAAATCACGAAAATGCTAAAATACTAACAAACGAAAAAGCTATGAAAATGGCTAGGCAGTTGAAACTAGCCTAGTAAAGCCTATGAACTTACCACCGAAAAGGCTGAAGAACAATTCAGAAAAAACTGAAAAACCGAGAATACTCAATGCAGTAAAACCAGAAAAACCCAAAAAACTCGAAAACTAGTTGACTGAGAAAAACCAAAATTATAGGGGAAACTAAACACTTGAAGTCTTAACTAACTACAAAAAGAGAGCTATCTAGTTTAGACCTAAACTAAGACAAGACTAACTTACTGAAAAAACCCTAAAAACTGAAAATTTACAAAAGCCAGCGAAAAACAAGAAGGTGATCGAGTGGAAGTTGAAAATGAGTAAATTTAAATCGATTAAATGAAAGAAACTATTCGTTTCTGCCTAACAACTGAGAAACACGTGAAAATGAAAAATCTATCCTATTGAAAACGAAAAACTAATCCAAAATCTAAGCAGTAACAGAAATACTAAAATGACAAAAAAAGTATTGAGTGTTTTTTTGTCAATTTAATGCTATAACTATAGACCTATATATGTATATATATATAGGTCTATAGTTATAACATTAAATTGTTTTAATTAAATGTTCATTTACTATTTTTAGTTTCACTAATAATTAAAAAGTCACTAATACAATGAATGATGGAATGGTTTGATAATTTAATTTTATTATAGAAATTATTCTATTTAATGGCTAAGAATATTCTTTCAAGAGCTTCTAAAGTTGTTTCTTAACAATCACATACAAATATTATAATATTCATTCAAATTGATCGTACCTGAAACGTTGCAACACGAACAGTAACGTTTTCCATGGGTTTCTTCATTTCGGTCTGAAATTTACGAGAAAAGTTCTAATTAGTTTCTAAATCGATCTATTTCGTATTCATCTCATAAAAACATTCCATCTCGTAAATCTTCCTTATTATTATGTTAGCTAATGAAAAAATACGAATATTAAAATGTTATGAAGGTTGACCTACATGCATTGTTTTTAAAATGTGAGTACGTTTTATTATATAATTAATAACAATAAATGTCAAATATCTACTTACGAATGTGTTGTATATACCAAAAATTTTGTAGGTGTTTATTCAGCAAATAAACAACGAAAACACAACGTTTCTTTTAGTTGTCTGACCTGTAATCTTTTGCCCAATTTTGTAATCGAATAAACCTGTTATTTAAACCTTTATTTTAACTTTTAATATTAAATTTAATTTAACCATTATTTACACTATCTCAAAAGTATTGGTAATAAATATATGTTAATTTACGCGTAAAAATTAAAATAATGCGTTATATTTTCTCGTAGGATGTTAAAAGAAAGCTTAAAATGGCTGCTAAATCAAGAGAAACAAACCAAGTAGAAGTGATATTTTCAAATTGACCTATAAAATCCCACTCTCAGACATACAGGCATATGGACGAGAGTCCACATGTCTGTATGTCTGTCCCTCCTTAAAATTGAGAATGGACTTACATAAAGGCGAGACCTTGTATGGAAAGGGTAAAGACTGTTTTAAGTGGTTAGTTTATGTTTGTAAACCGTTTATAAAGTACTTAAAACCTTGGAAGACACAGAAGCATAGGCACACTTACTTTAAATATTTTATTTTGGACTTTCTTGACCCGAGCGATCTCCGCTCTTACATGAGTCATGGACGTCTCTTTTTGCACACCCCCTGGAGTGCCAGCTCCGTAACAAAGACGACGGCCCAGATTAACCATATAACAGCTTCTACTCTAGACAGAAAGTCATTTTATTTCAACCCAAATTTTTTTTTCAGAACGAAGTTAGATAGGTAATCAATAAGAGGTTGTTATGAGGAAAAGTATGATGTACAGGAAAAAAGACACTACTAAAAATTGAGAGCATATACAGTATTTATATTTAAATTAAATAAATTAAAAATTGCATCCCTGTCATTGTGAGGATATCAAAATAATTTTGTTGATTTTTACACTTATCTTACACCTGAATATTTTATGGTTTTATTTACGTGTTAATTATATAAGAATTTTTAAATTTTTATTCAGGTACTTAAAATAAATTGAAAAATTTTACGTTAATAATTACTTCTGTACTCGAACCGCGAATTTTTAATTTATTTTTATAGGATAATTGATCTTAATTTGCACGAATGTTTGCTTAACTGCGCATTCCAGATACATAATTCATGTATACAGTAAAAAGCGGCTGCACTCTAATTCTATGTTTCTTAACAACATTCAAATACTTTCTTAGTTAATAAAAAGTAGTTTGAATAGAAACATTATTAGCAAAACACACACATATTTGTGATTTTTTTAAAGAAAAAATTATTAAAAATAGCACCCTTTTCTTCTCAACATTTTGACATTCAAGGAGTTTAAAAATGTAAGAAAATTTCTTTACAAAATTGTATATATATATGTGTGTGTGTGTGTTTGTGTCGACGTCTATTTTGAATTATATCTCAGGACTTGATGAACCAAAAATTTTCAAACTTGGCAACCTTACTTTCATATATGGGGTACTGACGCTATTAAATTTTGGTAAGAGATTGAGGAATGGAGATGATCATATATCATATCTCCAGGTAGTTATGAAAATTTTACTCGTTATTGATTTCCACAATTTAAAAAACTTCATCTTATCTTAAAATAAGGTCTCTGTATTTTTATAATTATCAATAATATAAAATGTATTTTTTAACGAATGATTAGAATAAAAGGCGCTATACAATTTTGTAAATTTTGTAAACAGGTATTCTTTTGGCCCACCAGTGGCAAAGATGTTCCGTTTCCTGAACACTGGGTGTTCGGTCGTGGGTTCGCACCGTGCCAGGACAGGTTGGCCATGTGGGGTTTTTCGGGTTTTCTCCACGCCTGTAACGCCTGAATAGGAGCCAGTTACCCTTAAAAGATCTCCCGGAAGGCATTATTCCCCACGTAACGACCATCATAAACGCATACTACTACTATTACGTGACAATTCCGTCACACTTTACCACGGGGCGATATAGCCTAGAAGCTCATGCCAGACAAGTCAAGGTATTCTTTTTTGAAAAATAGAAAAATTTATTATAATTTAACAAAATTACTCCTTTTAAGCTTTTATTATTATTTAAATTTTATATGGTAGGATAATTAAAAATTATCAAAATTCCTTCCTGGTTCTCTTAACTCCCCATTCAACTGTAGGGAAAAACAGGCAAGAGTCCTTTCAACTTTTTACTGTATTGCCTGAACCGTTGAGAGGGGTGACTTGGGTATTTTCTCCCAGTCCTAGAGAAAACTTAGTAATTCCTACCTACCCGCTATAAAATTAATAATAGTTTTACTAACAGAAAATAAAATTTTTAAGACTTCTTTTTATTAATAAAGAAACATTCCATCTATTTTATTTGTTCAAAAAACAAAGAGTAATGGGACTCGCTAAGAAGCAAAGAGGTTTCAATCTATCCCCAAAGCCCATACAAATTCTTGGGGTCCTTATATATTACTTAATTAATACTCTCCATGAAAGCGATTCTCGATTTTTTTTATTTTAACACTTACATTCACTAGTTTCACGATAATGGAAAATTGCGTTTTTATAAATTGAATTTAAAAATATAAAATACGTTTTTCAAACGGTTTTTACATTATTTTTTAAATAATTTCTCAAATAAATGATAATAATACAGATTGTTTTAAATTAAATATTATAATGTTAACAATAACAAAAAAAAAAAAAAAAAAATACTGTAAATTATCCAGAGATTATAATTAGACCTATTATAAATAACTTTATATATTACAAAATCAAAGTTAAAGTAAGAAATACGTAAAATATACGAGCAATTATTTATTGTGCCATCATTACAACTTGTAATTATCTTTTAATTAAAATATCACGAGACTTCAAGTCTCAACCATAAGTTTGTATATCGTTAATAGGGTTTTTGCCCTGTAGCTTTTCACGTCTGGACCAGACGTGAAAAGCTAAGATTAATGAAAATAGATACCAGACGGTCTGGTATCCATTTTCATCAATCTAACTTCGTTCTCGAAATTAACGAAGGGCTGATAGACAGACAGATGGACTATTGTTCCTGTCTGTTCTAATTTGAAAATTACTGCCCAAAACTCTAAAACTTTCAGCAGCTTTTTACGATTTGCGTATATAAGCTAATGAATTTGATTCTGCAAAAGACAAGAATTTAAAAAAATTGCCGATTTTAAATTACATTTGGCCTTTTGCATACACCAGATTAAAAACGCCGCTCTAAGGCCTAAATTACATCATATAACTTTTCAAAAAGTAAAAGTTTGTCATAATTTTTCTATTATTAATTACTTATTAAAATTTTAAAATTAAAGATATTCTATTTTCTTTTGTTACTTACTTGTTATTTATAAAGTTATTATACGATATAACTCTAAACTGTTTATTAGAACACTGACTTTGTTATATCACTTGAAGTAAACAACTTAATGACCAATAACGGTTAACGTAAGTATAATATAATTCACTCTGAAAACATCAATAGAATAAATATACAGTTTGTTTCGTTTTTAACATGTTAAAAGTTAATTATATAATGCTACTTTGTTATACTCTATTTAATTAAATTTGAATATTTTTTTTGCATTCAATTGATCAGCACGTTTATTTCTAATCTTTAAATTCGTATTACAATAATTGCAAAAAATAAATGACGTTTTGTCTTCGTTTTATTATTTTATTTTTTCAATCAACGACTGTTTTAAGTTTAATATTAACATAAAAGTATATTGAACAATGCTTAAATTTTGTTGTGTATTTTTTTTTAAGATACAGCTACGTGATTTATCATTAAAAAAGTTTTTCTTTTGTATGATTTAATACCCAAGAATATTACAGACAAACCCAAGAATATTTATTTTTAAATATTCCCGAGAAAACAAAGAATAAATATTAATACAATTTTATTTTGATTCTATCGATCCAGGATTATTATTTTATTTTACTTTTCCTTTTTACTGTTATATATTAGAGGGAAATTATGGCAATCGGTCAAAAAAATGACTTTCATATTTTTACATTTTTGGTTTCAAGGGAGCTTGAAACGTCGGAGAAATGCAAAAAAAAAAAAAAAAATCAGGTTTTTTTCTGTATTTAAGGATTTAGTGTGCGGGAGAGCCGATAAGGAGTAAAATCGTCATTAAGTCCGACCCTACTGGAAGTATGACATTCGACCCCCTACAGCTTCTAAGAGGGTGAACGAAATCGTGCATCATCACAGACACACACTAATATCCATAAATACAGAAAATTTTGGGGAGTCATTTTTTGACCGATCGCCATACTTTTTTCCTGTTATATGTTTCCCTCTTATTATTGAATTTGAATGCATGTGAAATGTTTGGCTTAATCTTATAAATATAGATAATGTATAGCATATTTATTAATGGGTAAATCACATGCGAATTTTTTTCACTTTTGATTCTTTCTACCCTGTGGCACAAAGAAGTGTTTTAATTATACCCATCTTAGATTTGGTCGCGCACACAATGAGGCAGTCGGGTTGTGAGGGACGACCCGATATATGCAGAACAGATCACTCTTCTGAGATGATCCCATATCTTCAGAGCGGTAGTATGACGCTTTAAGACCTATTTATATGAAAACTGCCCATGTCTGAAATGATAGTGTGTCTCCAATCATGCTTGTTTCAACAGTTACATAACTTCAAAAATTAATAGTTTCAGATAAAACAGTCTCATTGATTTCGAAATGAGTAAGAAATGAAGTGCCTTTAGTTGGTCAATAAAAAAATACCTACTTTTTAATAGATGCTGAAATACTGAATATAAATTTTAATTTTTTAATTGTTTTTAAATAATGCTTAAAGTATTTAGCGGAATAAACAAAAACATTTTTGATTAATTGTTATTCCGTTCAATACTTGTTTACGTATCTCCGTACGTTGAAAACAAACACTAAATTAAACAATGTAATATATATAATTACTGTAAAGGATCAATGAGCTACTAAAAACAGAACTTTTAATTATAACTAATTACATTAAAATAATTTCTAATATTCTACAAGTAAAAAATCTCCAATTTAATTACTCTATAACGTTTGCTATTTAAAATACCTATTATATATATTTCTGTGATTAAATTTTTATTGTAATTATTTGAAATTTCAATTGTCGATAAGAACATTTTAGAAATTCTTTTTTGTGCATATAATGAATGTGCATATATTGAAAATTTTGATTTAATATTTCGAGTATTTAATCCTCTAAAGTTTATATTATCTTACACAAAAATTTCATGCAAATATTTTTCATTAATCGGCAAATATCTCGAACTTCTGTTTCAATTTACGTAAAATTAATTTTTTCAAAATTATTCGTTTAAGAATTTATATAAATTTAAACAAATTGCTAAATCTCTTATGCATTTATATAGATTATATCAGCGTAGTGACTAACTGTATAAAATGGAAATAAAAACAAAAATTTAAAAGGAAAGTTAATTATTATAAAAAATTATAATGAAAATATAAGAAATTTATATAACCACTATAAAAATTGTAAGATTTTGTATTACATTTTAGGTTTTACATTCGCAGTCTAAATTTCTCATATGAAATAACTCAAAAAAATGTAAGCATTGAAACACGAAAAAATTCAGAAATACATTAGTATTAGTATTTACTTACAGTCAAATTAATGGAGATTTGTTGTTATATTGTAAATATTAAGTTTTAAGACGAAAAGTAAAAAATGAAAGAAATAGCATTTTAACAATAGGCTATATTAACCGTCTATGTCTACAGTACTATAACCTCATATTTTTACATTTTAACAATCAATGTGTTTAACTATTCATCAAACAGACTATTGTATAAAACTATGACGCCAGAATATTTACTAATGAATAATGTATCTGTCATGTAATTATTATTCTGATCAGTTTTTAAAAGTTGAAAACATTTCAACAGTGATCAATCGTGACATAAAAATTAGAATAAATTTAGTATCACGTTTTATTTTAAAAAATTATGAATTTTCTATTTGCATCTTCTTCTTGTGTCGATTCCGGCCATCTTTGGACCACGTACAAACAACTAATTATGACTTGCTTTTCCCTCTTCCCTTCCCTTTGTTTTTCTTCCTTTCTTTCCAATACCTCTTCATTCTCTCGCTCTGCTGTTGTCTTTGCTCCTGAGTGAAGAGTCTTCCACGTCTGTTATTTTCCTTCTCCTGAAAGCCCTTGAAGTTCCTTATTTTGTTCCTAAACATTTCCCTGTTCTGAATATCTTATATTATTTTGCATGTCCTTTGGTAATTTTGAAATTATCAAAGGACAAGCAAAATAATTAAGTAAAATTATAAATATTATTTGTTATGTAAATTTTACCATGTTTTTAAGGTAATTTAATAATTTTAATAGTAAAAATTTGTAAGAATTCTGTAAACGTGGAGTTGGAAGCAGTGTTTTCAAGAATGTTAATAGCGTCGAGATATTGGAATATAATTAAAAAAGATTTAGCCGTTTTCATTTTAAGAATTTACATATAGGCCCTAATTAGTCATTTCAAATTTAAAAAATTCCAAATTATAAGATTTCATCAGTTCGAAATAATTTATATAATTATCATCACCGAATTTAGATATCGTCTGATCAAAAGTTGTTCTTTTATAACTATAAATTGCTATTTACATATAAATAAATATCAGTTAATAAATGTATACAAATTTTAAATATTGCTCTCAATTAATAAAATTCAAAGTAGTAGATATTACTAAAAATAAATTATAGAATTTTAGGTAATCTATAAATATTTTATATTCTTATATAAGCTTATACGTACCTTTACATAATAAAAACTATAATGTTATTATGTAAATCCCCGAAAAATCTTTACGTGAGGGTGGCTTTAACGTTTCGGGAAACCGTAACAGTTGTACTAAAATTTGATGATCCCTGGAAACCTGTGATGAATGGACATTAGATGCAGTCGTCACAATCATTAAAAACTGTCATCTTAATTATTAAATAACTAGCAGGTAGGCCCGGCGTTGCTCGGGCAAAAGTAACGATAGCGAAGATTGAAATTATTACGTTATAGTCACAAAAGAAAGAGTAATTTCATTAACGAACTAAGTATTTCTAAGGAAAGGTCGAATTTGAAAATCGAATGTTCTAATATTGTTCGATTTTCATCGAATGTTCTGAAGAAGAAAAGTCGAGAAAAACCGAACCAATCTGTTTAAATTTGAAAATTGAATGTGTTCTAACATACTACTCTTTTTCTTTTTCCTTTTTTTCCAAAGCCCGTAAATCTTGCACGTCGCTTTCTCTTGTTCTCCATTGTTACTTCACACTATCATCGTTACTTAACACTTTGGTACTTAAATTTGGTATCCTATGTACCGAATTTCAACTTTCAACTCCTAACCGTTTTAGCAAAAATTAAGATTATTACGTTATAGTCAACCTTACCCGTTTTCACTGAATGCAAGAATTGAGACCCCATTTTCCAGACTAATTAGAGAATTTTTTAGATGGGTCTAAAAATATGTTCGATTTCCCGCAAAAACGAAAAAACTGCAACTGCGTCTTGCACGTCGCTTTCTCTTAACAATTCCATTGTTGATATTTCCATTGTTGACACTTCCATTGTTACTTGACACTTCCATTGTTACTTAACACTTCCATTGTTGACACTTCGATTGTTACTTAACACTTCCATCAACAATGGAAGTGTTAAGCCTTAATCCTGTCCCTCTCTCCCGTGGGGAGGAATTTCGAAAAATCCTTCTTAGTGTGCGTTCTCGTGACGTACCCTAACTGTGTACCAAATTTCAACTTTCAACTCTTAACCGTTTGGGCTCTGCACTGATTATTATCATTATTATTATCATCAACTCGTCTCGATTATATATATAGATAAAGTGAATTCGATTTTATCATTTTATGCAGATCAATTAGTCTAACTGACAATGTAAATACTTTACAGAAATATAACTTCATAGAAATCGTCAATTGCAATTCAGGTTTAGCCAACAATACAAAGCAAAATACAAACGAAAAAAAGCAAGTATAGACAATTTATGAACAGAAAGAAAAGATTGATAACACTGTCTGATGTGGAAGAAAGCGTACATGCTATAAATCTATTGTAGTCTCTCACGCAACGGATTTTTATAACTGCATATGTTACAATACGAACAATGCGTGAAGTATTCATCGTAATTCAGACAATGCTCATGTTTCTTCGTTCTTTTAGGCAGATTATACTAGTTCTATAACAATAGGTGATACGCACAGTTTTTTGAATAGATCTTTTTAGAGAAAGATCTATTCAAAAGCCTATAACCATTATAAAATAAACTTCTGTGGTGATTTTGTAACTACGAAGTTCACATCCATATTGGAAATCCACGTTTACCATTGATTTTTCCATACGCTGTCCCATTTTCAGACAACGAGTGTATTTTATACACTAATCTATCACAGATATCTTTCTTTGCCAGCATGCAAATAAAAATAATAATGTGTATGTGATAAAACTTCTAGGACAGTAAACACAAATTCACAAAATAAAGAGAAAAGAAGACTTTTTTTATTTTGTATTGCTTTATTTTGAGAATAAAAAATAATAAATGAACGAAATCATTGAGGATAAATTTTTGGACAATATTTTTTTGAACGTAGTAATTATTTAAATTTATTTTTTCCGATAACTGACAACCATTAATCCTGACTAATGGATAACCGACTAATTACTCAATAGCAACAACAGATCAGATATGTAGGCCATTCATTTAAGAATTTATATAAATTCATATTGTATGTGATGTGATAGGTATGTTTTTGGAAATGTCACTGGCTTTTTCACTTTATGCTTCAGCAGTTTTATTAGTCCCCTCATCTACAATGTATTTGAACTTTCTATAGTAGAGAAATAAATGGATAGATAGATTTAAATATAATTCTTTAAATATATTTTAAATTATTCAGGGAAGTTGTCAAGGGTTTAATTTTTCCAACAATATCTCTATAAATGGTATTTGTGGAAAATGCTGTAATTTAGAAGAATTAAAAATTTTTAACAAATGTAAACGCGTTTATATCGATTGAGTATGGGGTTTTATATCAAATGCTAAGGAGACAGCAAAAACGATTTCATATATCCACAGTCGACTCTATTTGGTTGTTGCTGTACTATCGGAAAGTTCAGAAATGTCAGTAATATATGGATACAATCTCTCTCCGTAAGAATATTTTGAATTCCGTAGATATTTTATCGTAGTTTACAGAATCTTATATACAGAATAGATTAACCTTTTGAATACGAAAGATATCCAATCATGACTTTGAGTCATAATTAGTAAATCATCTTCTATACAAATACGTTGTTTAATAAGAGCATAAATAATAAGAGAGCAATAATAAGCTGTACAAATTCTACAGTTTTCCATTACGTATACTAGTTGTTTTATCACTAACAGACAGCTCTGTAAATAAATGATCGATAATTTATAAAACTATAATAATGAAATACTTGTCACAACTTGTTACAACTGAAACACAATGAAACGTGGCATTGTGACATACAGAACTACCACACTGTTTTCATAAAGGAAATGTAATTGAGACAGGTATCGATTCACATTTCAATTTCTTGACCATGTGCTACATTGCCTTTTCATTGTCATGTAACAAGAAATGAAACTCTTGCTTCTTCATCTAGTTGGCTGAAAGTTTTAAATATGGTTTGGTCTTTCAGTCCTTATTGAGTTATGTCCAGCCAATGAACAAGAAAAAATTGAATTTCAGTTTAATTTCACATTTATAAAGAGGAATTTTCATAATGGAAGCATCAGCCTATCAAAGCACGAGACAACCAATCACATATATTGGAGTACCATGATGACCAATAATAATTTAATAGTGATCACAGGCTACCTTAATTAACACAGCTGCCCAATACCAGAGGGTTATTAAAGTCAGAGAAAATAAAGCAATGCATTTTGACGGCAAAAGCAACGATAGAAAAATTTATTCTATTCATTTTCATGATCAAATCTTGAAACACCTTAAAAATCTGGACTACAAGAATGGTGTAAAACTATTTACAATGGACTGACTGAACGAGTAAAACTATACCACTAGGATCCAGATATAGTTCGGACCACTGAAAAAACAGACAAATTTTTTTTTTAGTATTTTATTTTTGTAATTTTTTTTTAATTTTTGAGACTAATTCCAAGAAAGTAAATAGCACAATCTGGGTTCAGATTTCTGAGGCCACATAATTGTTATTTGTGATACATTTTTTTCCTCATGAGATGAAAATTGAAGAATATCGGAAAGTATATATACTCCTTCAAAACTTGGCATAAAAATGCATTTGGTTAGCATTTCCTTTATTTTTAAATGCTGTTTTTTTATTTTTTAATTCAAATTCTATACATGACTCACAATACTGACAAAGCTGTCATACTCCCAATGAAACTTGATGACATTCTCACGCATGATTGAGAATGGGGTAGAGAAATGACAATTTCTGCATACGCTAGGGAGCAGTCAAAAATATATCAGACATCAGGCAAGAAATACTGGCTCTCTTTGATACGTACATCTAGACCACACACACATATTACGCAGAAATTAATAACGTTTTGTTTTTTTCGTCCGAAGCCTGATGATTCATTGTCTGATGTCGTTGTAGAAGGCTGGAGCCCTATTTAGCTTATGAAACAATTTTCTCTGGGATACAAAAGACTGCAGGACTATTGGCTAGACTTTTGGACAGAGATCTCCCCATTATGGACACAATATTTCTTGGTTCAAAAAAGTTCTGTTGAACATTTAAGGGAGGGGGGAAAAAATACATGTATAAGAGATGAATAATTCTAAAAATAATAACAATGACTAAAGAAAAACAGCATCACTAACAAAAATATAGCAACTAAAACAACTGGTTATCAGTCCAATATTTTTCCAAACTGTACAACTGCTGGCTTCACAAGTAATTTACAATAGTACTTCACAAGTGAAACATCTAAAATTAAAGTCCAATCAGAACCCCTAACAGGGATACAACTTTTATCTCTCTGGAAGGTATATAATCAACGTTCCCTTTTCCCATCTACGATATAGACGAGATATGTTGGGATGTCAGAACCCAACAAATGGGAGACAAATCCCAATTATATAGGTGACCAAAGTTGAAGACGTACTAAAATTCAGCAAATTCTTTAGCACATTTTTCTGTTGATGATATGTGTAAAGCTTCTTCCTCATAATCATCAAAATTACTTGTATCCCCAGGACCCTTACATTTTGGAATGAATGGGGGCTTCAACCTTCTTTTGGAAGATGGCAATCCAATCGGTGAAAGCATATCACTTATGATTTTTTATATTGCTTACACCGTTTTTTTAAATTACCGTAACGCTTAGTTAAATCAACTTGCAAGAGATTCCCCAGTAAGTCTTTGAGGTCAGAGGTAAAATGAGAAGGGAATCGTACCTTTCCAGATACTATTTTTCTCATAGATGTGAATAGATTGTTCTGCATAGAAAGGAGGATAACCAGCAGCCATTTCATATAGTAAAACATTTAGGTGTTTTAAAATCCCTAAAGCCCACCAATCTACAGCTTTGTTGTAACCCTTGCTGAGAATAATTTCAGGAGCAAGATATTCTGGAGTTCCACATAATGTCCAAGTTCTCTCTTTTACTTTTGTTGCAAAACCAAAATCTGTTACCTTTATGTAATCCTGCTGATCTATAAGGAGATTTTCTGGTTTCAGATTTCTATAACTAAGATCTAGTGAGCGTAAGTACTCAAATGCCAAAACTATTTGGGCAGCATAAAACCTTGAATGAGGTTCACTAAATCTGCCACTATTCCTCAGATGCGAGAACATTTCTCCTCCTGGTACACAAGACAAATAATTATCCGACAGCTTAGCTAGATGGGAAATCCGATGCCCTCCCCGCATAGGAGAGGATCAAAGATACGAAATAATAAGACCCATTTTAAACTGTTCAATTCCTTAGTGCTAAATGCTCTGCTTTATGCTGCTCCAATTTGGAGTTTAGACAAAGTTAATAATCTAGAAAAACTCCAAAATATATTCATTCGCAAGTTATACCAATTAGAATACAACACACCAGGGAGCGTTCTTCGCTTGGAATTTAAAAGATATAAACTAACCACGATTTTGTTTAAAGGATATATCAAATGGCTACAAAAAATAATTAAAATAGAGGACTTGTCTACAGAGCTAGTATTTTCTTTATATGAAAGATCAAAGAAGATAAATACAAATCGAAACTGGATTACTCAACTGTCTCGCATTCTTAATGAATGTGGTTTTTCTATTGAACTGGTTTTCTACTATCTCAGAAACAATGATCAACAAACTAACCAATTATTTCATACTGTTATAGAATATTTTATAGTTCAAGACACTAACGATGTTCAAAAGAAGCAATAAGTTTTATTACCACTACCTCTTTAACTATCCGCATATTAACAACTATATTCTTTCGATCCTAACATTTCAAGGTAAAAAATTTTTACTCAAATGAGACTTAATCAAAGAGGATTAATTTTAGAAGGTGACTATATAGAGTATGCACATTCCATTTGCCCAAACTGCAAGAAATTGTTATCGAAAAGTCATTTAGTTCTTGGGTGCGACATGGAGAAAGATCAAAAGTTAAAAACTACTGGCGATCAAAGCGTCAATCAAGATGATGAAAGTTATATGTATGGCAAGTTTAATCAGGCTACCACTGATGAAATTTTTAACCTTTGTAATAATGTCAAAAAACTTTTAAATGAAAGTCTTAAATATCTTATGCTATTTCATAAATTGTAAAGAGATTTGATTCTTTTGTACATGTTCGTCTAATTTTTGTGTCTTTTGTTGAATGTTCATTTACCCCCTTGTAACAGGCGACTGCCTATTATGATAATAAACGGATTATTATTATTATATTCACTAACAAACAACTCTGTAAATGAATGATCGATAATTTATAAAGCTATAATAATGAAATAAAATCTCAAATTTTTTCAAAATTCGAATACATATCCAATAATGAACAAATATTCAATGGTTTGTACCTTCTACTTCCACGATTCTAATTTCAAACGTTCCACAGAGGTGGGTAGTTACAGTCGGGCCGGTTCGGACTCGAAACTACTAAAAACAGTTCCACGTGGAATGTCGAGACAGTTCCAGTTTCTGAATTACCGACTCATTCTTCATTTTGTACATTTATGAATGTAGCTTTTAAAGAAAGAGTGAAATCTTTATCTGGATTTGAACATAAACATATAGTTAAGTTAATAGTATATTTTTCATTACTTAACAGCTAACTCATGTTTGAAATAGAATGGATAAATACTGACATTTATCTGAAAAAGTAACTAGAAATTTATATATCCACAATTTTCTATTTCAGACATTAACAATGCTGTATCATCAATGCTTTTATTTACCCACTATAATTTAGTTTATAAATAATATTTATTTTAATGAGAATACCATAATTTAGAATATACATAAAATTTACCAATCTTTAACTTAATTCTTAATTCTAGGAAAATCGTGATAAAATTTGAAATTAAATAAGTATACATTCTTTATGTTTTTAGTTTACACTTTTTACGAACTTTGTTTCATTTAGTTCTTCAATATACGCATGGTTTTATAATATATTTAATAATTCTTCTATAGTTTACTGACTTTTCGCTCTTCCAATTTGTATACCGTTACTTTCGGTGCTCTGCTACTGCGCAGGAAGAATTTTTCGGCTAATTGGCTGATATCTTATCCGTCGGGTTTAGAGAAACTCGTGAAACGAACGTAGCTTTGCCTTTAAGTTCGTAATACAATTAAACTTGTTCCATAAATAGTTAATTATAGTTTAAATCACAAGTTTTGAAACCATTCCTTAGAGAATTAAGGATATAAAAGATTGAATTCGGAAAAGAAAAATTATTGATTACAGTGAGTTTCCAATTTTCTATATAATGTACTTTAGTAAGATTCACAGCGTTATATTTAGCTTAAATTCGCATTTTAAAAGTTAATGATATTTTTTTTTTATTTTTCGAGTTTATTCTCTAATTACATTTTTACTATTTCTGTTTTTCTTCAACAATTTCGGTATAAGGTCTAATAACAATTGTAATATTTAAATATAATAAAAATAATTAAATAAAATAATTAAAAATAGTATAATACATTTAATAATATTATATTATTAAATATATTGACTGAAGAGGGTCATTGCCCGAAACGTGTATTCATACTCGTATCAACTAAATAAAGATGGAAAAACGCCAAGTGTTTAAATAGTAGCACGATTTGTGTTTCAGAATCATAAAATATTATATTACATTCGTTTTATATTAAAAAAGAGCATAATTTTATTATGATCTTTTTTTAATATAATATCAATATTTTTATTATTGAAAATGCATCAGGTATTTGTTTGTCTTTATTACCTGTAAAATGGCTCTTGGCCAATGGTTATGATACTAAATAAATAAACTAATGAAATTAAAGTTACTTTCTTTAGTTAGTGTTTATCCATAAGTTTATGATTCTATTTTTAAATTTAATAAAATTTCAACTTTTTAATCAGTTTGTTGCAGTCGTTAGAAATCGAGAAATCTCATTTCGTTTAGTAAGAAAGTTTAAACTGTGCTGTTTCAATTCATTTATACATAAAATATATATGCACCTAAACATATGCTACATTATGTTTTGCACAATATAGAATTTAACAATTGCTAAAAACTGAACATAAAATTCCACAGCTAAAGGTGCGTTTAATACTTGAATCATAAATATTTCGTAAACAGAATTATCTTTTATTTAATAAAGATTATATTCCCGAGCTTTTTCACAATGCGTTAGTTTACTGATAATTATGAAAAATTATGTTTAGTTTTTGTTCATATTTTATATAATTTGTATTTTGTAAATTGAAATATAATACAATATTTATTAAATTAAAAACATTTAGTTAATGCATTATATAATGAATATAGTGTATTGTACTTTATAATAAAAAACTTTTATTCTGAAATATACTATATGAATTATTTGATTATTTGAGAAAATAATAATATACATTTGTCTACTATATAATACCATATATCGACAATTTATTTGTTCAGCTGTATTTATAGCAAATGCAAATACAATTATAACTGCAAATATAAACATTCTACATTTATATCATTGTCCTTTTGTATTTCTGTTCTAGTTATCGTAGTGCATTTTTTGAAAATTCTTCAATTTTCGTTGATTCCGTACACTTCGTCGCGTGTATTGAATTAATATTTCTTTATAAACGTAAATCTTAAGTAATTGAAAATCACTGAAAAATAAAAATTACGACCAAATTAATGTTATCAATTAAGACAATAAAATCAATTCATGATGCAAAACCATATTTTGAGAAAGTATAATGAAATTTTGATTATTCGGCATAAAGATATATCAACATCGTTTTTAAAACAAATTTAAAACAATTCGTTATAGAAATATGTTAAATAATAATTTTGGGACTATAGTTATCAAAAAAACTTTCATTATATTAACATACGTCTAATTTCAAATTATTTGTTTCTGCTACCTAAAAGGTGGCACAAATAAAATGTTATGTCTGTTTTAACATTTATTTTATTTACTTTTAATTAAAGAGTATTGAGTTTATTTCATCGTTAAATATGATATCGCCCAAGTTTCCAAATTTACTTTGACTCCAAGAACAATAGTCACTACGTTTTGCACTTCGGAAATTCAATTTTTCTGATATAGAATGTTAGTATTGCTTCACCTTCCACAATAATATAATAATGCCATTAGTTAAAAAAAGAGATAATCGTAAGCTAAATAGTATAAATATAGGCCTACAGTATTATAGGCCCAAATATTCTTCATCCTTCATAGGTGCTAACCAATACCATTGCCGATTAGGCCTATGCGTAGTAAGCGTAATTCAGGCTAGTTGACTAATTCATATTTTGATAGTAACTCACTTCTCACTTCTCATTTAGAGTTCTGGTCGACTTTATGATATCTATTTTCTTCTAGATCCAGGTTCTAAGCTAAGTCGAACCTTCATAATTTATCGTGGATAACGTGAGTGAAGCAGCATTTTTTATTAATTGTTTTTATTTCTATGTACTTACTCTTATAAATTTCTGTTTGTGTCCTTGCCTACTTAAACCTTGTTTATTAATAGGACTTAATTTGCTGGTGTAGTTTCCAATTAACAGATAGAGGAGATCTTAGTCAAAAGTGAAAATAAAATATTTTTATCTTCATCTGAAAATAAAGACATTTCGGTGTCCACGTAGACAAGGATACAAACAGAAATTTATCATTTTTCGTTCCTCTCGCACCTTGATCAATCCTTTTGTGTCATACCCTTTGTAATTTGGGTTATTTCTGCCAATCATATATTTTTTGTCTTACTGTAAGTAATCAGTTAACCAATTTGTGCTGATATCTAACACTTTGGACAGATAGCACGGCCAACAGTAAAACCTCGAGATCCTTCGGCTCCTCACTCTGACCACATTTCCTCACCGGAAATATGATCAAGGCCTTGGGCCCTGCTCTCGTGTCCTCTTTTAGGATCCGAATCTCATTGCTACAGTAACACATTTCTCTATCTCGTCAGTTCTGCTGATGTCAGATCTGAATTACAAATGTTAAATTTAATTCATTGTCAAATATTACTTTTTTAAAAATTACAAGAAAACGGAAAATGTATAAACTTTTTTCAATAAAAGAAAGACAAATTATTAAATTTTTAACAATTATCTTAAAATTCATTAATACATTTTTAATAAAGTAAATTAGTTATCATAGAATACAATCGCATCACACTACTACTGTCAGATATAAAGCAAACTTTCTTTTCTTTACCAAACACTTTGCTTAATTGAAATACAAGATTGAATTTCAAATTTAATAGAGTAAAATGATAAACATGAATGCAAACCAGTTATATTTGTTTTGATTGTAAACACTAGTAATATAAATGTATTGTTAATCATACATGTACATTTTCTTTCGTTCTTTGAAATCAATAAAAATCTGAGAAATGTCTTCTATAATACATAAAATAATTGAATGTTTACATAAAATTCAACATAATTATTCAAATTAATTTTATAATTTGAAAAATACAACTTATATTGTTAAAATATATGTTAAAATGCTTTATAAAAATTTTAGTTTTTAAATTATTGTAATTATTCTTGTTTGCATTAAAAAACAAACATTAAATTCTGTCTTAATAATTAACTTATTCTATGAGCAAACGATATACAATTTATTCCAAAAAACATGTTTTATATTAAAAAAAACAGAAAGAAAATATTTTTGAAGTGACTGGTTATGTGTAACTGTATACTATAAATTACTGAAACAGTTTGCTTTCTTTATTTTATATATACACGAACTTATCAATTCAGGAGATCATTATACTATACTGCACATTTATTCATGCTGTTAATAACGAGAAAAATAGTGATCGGTACAACTTAATTTTTATGCACAATTATTTTCTAATAAACACTTGTAAATGCTATTCTCTCCTTGTTTTTTATCGATATTTTTTACTAGAGGCGAATGTACAGCACCCCAAGGCCAATGCGACATCGCCATACCTTCAATTTACCGAAGATGATAATTTTTTAATTTTATTTATTAATAACTATTATATTTAGCTAGGGAAAAATAAATTTATATTATATATGTATATAATATCAATTCTCAAGCATTTACGTTTGAGTCATTTATAAAAGCATGGGTGCAGAAATATTTTCAGAAGCCAAAATTTTCCCCTAATAGAAATTTTACATACATAATTTTTGCTCATTAGAACACAATATAAAACATTTTTTGAATGAAATAATAATTATTACTACATAGTTTGAAAAATTATAATTTAATCCTACAAATAATAAAATAGGCCTACTGTAAACAAAAGTTCTGCACACCAGAACACAAAAGAAAACATTTTATAAAGGGGTTATTGGAAATTTGTAAAGATGAGAATTTTTAGTAATATTATTTTTAATAGTTTTAGTCCTGTTTTTAAGTCTAATCTATTTTAATTTCGTAAAATAACTATGTGATTTTTTCCTCTAATATTATAGTAATAGTTTCTCTAGCCGTCTGGTCCACTCATGTTGAATGAATTCTCATCATTCAGTATAACGTTTTGCCATTTATTAGTCCACGTCTTGATATTTAGCCCGTGTCAAAGACTTATCTTTACGGGTCTTATTTAGAAGCAGTATTTGTTTTATTTTCTTACTTTATAGATCAGGGATGGCCAACACGTAGACCGCGGACGACCGGTCGACCGCAAAGGTTTTGAAAGTAGCCCGCGAAGCTAAAATTGAACAACTTGCTTTCACTTAAATTAATGTTTAAAAATTTTAATTCGATAATTTATTCTTGCAATAATAGACTGTGCAACGTACCCATACTGTTTGTATTTATCCCGATGAACAATGCAAATGAATGTTAACTTTTAAATTAATTGTAGTCGCAACGCATGCGCATATAAATGGCAATTGCATAAAATGGCGCAAAATCATGTGTCAGACAGTAACGTGACAGCCCCTGGCTTTAATCCACTTGTTACTCCTTCTTTGTGCACTTGAATTTACTTTAATTTTAGTTTTTTTTTATTTATTCATACAGTTAACAGAAGCAGCTATGTTAGTTTAAAAATTATTGTTTTAAATGTTATTAATATTTAACCCTATTATTTTAGAATGAATAAACCAAGTACAGGTACAGGCCGGAAAAAAATAGTAACTTATCATTATTTACTTATCATTATTAATTATTTATTAAAATATCTATGAAAAATTCTAAAATTGTTTGCCCATATTCATAGTCGCCCGCAGACTATATTTTACCGAAAAAGTAGCCCCTAAGGGATAAAAGTTTGGCCACACCTGTTATAGATGATTACATATACTGTTGATTTTGACACATTTATCGCTAGGTGAGATGTAATTTGCCCGAGACTCATTATAGAATTGCTAACATTACTGAAAATTTTTATTTTTGCGAGAATTTGGTGCAGAGAGTCTTCCAAATAACTTTCCCCCCTATATTCTATATTAGAATTGATGTATTTTTAAAATGATGATGAGAACGATTTTTTTTTCCTATAATGAAACCTTTAATTTTTCTTTAATCTTGTATTTTAAAACTATATTGTTAGGGAACTTACTCCTAATATACTACTGTCCTGTCTTTTATACTATATTTTGTATTTTATTCTGTGTTATGTTGCATATTAATTGCAATTTTCGTGCAAAAGCAGATATACCACTTTCATTTTGGGACAAGTATATCCTATGGGGCTGTCCATAAATTACTTCCTCATTTTCCTTGAAATTTTACTTTTCCTCCTTCCATTGTTCCAGTTTGTACAAGTTTCCGTAACCTCCCTCCCTCTCCGGACGTCCAACAAAACTCAACTCCACTCGAAATTTTTACCACTTTATGAATAATAAAATGTAAAAACTGTATAAAATTTAATGAAATAAAATGGGCGTTCATTGAAGTTCAATTATTCCCTTGTCCGACTTTGTCCTACTTGTCATAACACTCTCCTTTCTTCCAGTGTGAATGTCATTTGGACAGCACCTATACAACATTCTCAAAATTGATTTGTAGTTTTATTTTTACAGATTTTTGAAAAAAATTATTATTATACGATTTCATAATGTACGAATAATTAATTCTGTTGTAATGTTTTGTAATGTTCTTTATAACAAACACGAAGGCAAAAAAATAAATGTTTATGTAACAAAATGACAGGAAATCGGGAGCCAGTTAAACCGGTTGGGCCACTGGGTGACTGATTAAATTTTAATTATAAAGCTTTATATTCTTCCAGTAGTGGGATTAAAACGCTTCGTGTCTGCGTGTCTCTACAATGTTCTTCTTATTGCTTTATTAATATCATTACTTCTCAGTGGTTCTATAATTTCGTAAAAAACTGTATTTCAAAATCTCATGGTTAGTGGTCGTGTGTTTGGTTTAAATTTAAAACAAGCATCGGCCCATAGACTTTATGTGACGGATTTTGACCAGAAATATCTAGGCCCATAGATCGAATTTCAAATTTCCTGATTAGTCACGACCTCGACATTTGCGAAAAGTTATTTGCGAAAAATCATGTGTGGTTGTTTCAAATTTACACCGGCAGTCGCCACATAGACTTTACATGGTGTATTTTGACGTAGAATATCTTGGCCGCTAGATCGAATTTCAAAATTCTGGTTTCGTACGACATAGGCCTTATCGAGTTCTATATATTTGCAAAAAATCATGTTTAATAATGGTGCAGTACTTTGAAGTTCGATCATATACAAGACACTTTCTGATTTATAAAGGACTTCGCTAATGCTTTGCTCAATTACAGTTATGGAATGAAGTTTAAATTTCTAACATAAATTATAGACAAAAATAACTATATTAAACTTGAGTAAACCTTCTTGACTGTTAATACTTATTTACAAAAACAGGAAGTTTTGCAAACTATTGTTTATTTTCTTTTCAACGTTATAAGAAACAAGCTTAGCATATGTAAATAACCTTACTTGCTTATACAAATTTAAATAATTCAAAATCATAAAAGTCGCATGCTAGATTCAAAGTAACAATACTATAGTCATACACCATAATTTGTTAACGTTCTATAATAAAAATTTTCTATATAAATTGCTCAATTATTGTCGTAAATTTTATATGTTTAATATAGTTCAGCTAATATGTTTGAACCACAGTATAACATATAAATATATGCCAGCATGTCATTTGCTCGAAATGTTCTAAACATTACAAAGATTTTAAAATTAAGTATTAATTCACTTTCTTTAAAGAATCAAATTTTATAAAATTGAATTAAAGTGAAGTCAGTTTTTAAGTTTATCTGATAATTTAAATTTATTTACACGTAGAAAAAAGGAAGCCGAAACTTGGTCTTATCTATTTAAATATTTTAAAATGGGAAAACTTTTAAAAAATGTCACTCTTCGTATAGCAACGTATCAGGTAACTATATATTTAAATTTAACTGAATTATTTATTGTTACTTATTTCCAATTATCATATATTAATTTTAAATGAATTACAGTATATAAATTTATTTAAATTAAATTATTTATTATTACAGGTAGGTAATTATCTTATTCTTAAAACAACATAAAATTTCTAGTTAGTATGAAACAAAGTTTTATTTAAAAGAGTTTATAAACTACAGTATTAAAATTATATCAAATTGTTTGTATAATTAAAACTTAAAGATTCCTAGTCTCATTAGAAGTAGAACAGTTCCTTCATTATTACAGATAAGAATAGTGGAATAGATTTCCAAGAAATGAATTATGGAGACTTCATTACTACTAATTTTGCAATATTTCACCAGTTTTATAAAAAGGAACAAATAATAAATATTTTCAATTAGAAGTTATTTCATAAGGATAACATAGCGAAATGAAAGTTTCTCTTTTAAACATTTTATTTTATCAAATTAAATAAAGTAAAAGTTACATAATTAGGACAATAAGAGAATTTGATTTACTAGCTACTGTTGCATATCAGAATGTTATGAAAGATGGTCACAATTCATTCATTATAGATAAACTTGTCACATCACAGAATTCGCCAAATATTAAGCCAAAATGCTATGACCATTGGTAAGAATAATTACAGGATTTGCACCTGTATCCCACGATTGTATGCTTTGCATTGCTAAACGCAATGCGAATTACTCAATTATTTATAGATCAGAATTACCTTATACAGAGTTCATTTGTGATCAAAGTATGAAATAAGCAAAATTTTCATAAAACATTTGTGTACATTAAAAGATTTAATATTTTCGCTTCTATACTAAACAAATTTGGAAAACTTATTCTGTAATATAAACAAATATTTTTGATGCAATATGTATACTGTATCATACTGTATACAGTATAATACAGTATGTACAATTTGTATTAATTATGTCGAAAAGTGTCTTTTACTTATTCGATGATATTTTTATATATGAAAATTTAATATATTTTTCTATTTTCGTTTTCTGTCATTGTTCTTTCCGTTTACAGATTTAGACCTTCCACAAATAAAACTTATACCCGTGTATTATAGAATTTATATAAGTACAGTAATTTATACGGATAATATAAAAAGTAATCTATTTACAGATTACTCAGAAGTGCAACGTCCTTATTATCGAACAGTTACTAGTTGATCAATTAATTATTAAAAAAATTTTTATACTAATTACTGTTAAACTCTTTTTATAATTTACCAATATGATGACAGAAATACTATACCATACTGTTCCTATTATGTAGCCGGATCGCTACATTTCTTTTTATTTATTCGGTTAGGTTTTTTAATAAAAGATCTGGACTCCATTATGTGACCGAATTTTCGATATTGAAAAATCGGTATTTTTGTATGCAGTTAACATCGCATTCTAACGAAATTCGAGGTTTCTTTAAATTACTGGTAAACCGTCTTTTCCATTATCGAGTCTACTAATGTATTGCAGATCACATAAATGCGTAGCCAAAGCAAAAGTTGGATCCGAATTTGCATTAATTTTTCTATAAATAGAAAAAAAGGATTACGATCTAATGTTATTCTGTAGTAATTACATTAAAACTGAGAAACTAATATAATCATAGTAGAAACATATACAGTCAAACCTGTTTTTATGCGCTCCTTTTATGTGCGATTTTTATTTGTGCGATTTTTTTAATGCGAATTTTTAATTTGTGCGGTATAGTTGGCGACTAGTCTCGTGCGATTCGTCATGTCTTACGTTGACTTATTATAGCTAAATAAACTTATTATAGCATAAATGCACTTATTATAGTAATATTATTGCATGAATATGCGAAAAATGAAATAATTTACTTTTTAAGTCAACAAAACACCACCTGGACAAAAATATGTAAAACAGACGATAGACCAGACGATGCAGTCAAGTGCTGACATCTGTTGTCAATAAATTCTATTTCGTACGGTTTTGAGTTATTTTCTATGTGAGACTTTTTTTATGCGGTCCCTGTTGACCGCATAAAAAAATTATTTTTTTAATTGTGTTGCGAAAACTATTATTTACAGCCATTCGTGAAGTTTCGTGAGATTTTTTTTAATGCGTTTTTTTTAATGCGGTCCCTATCCCCCGCATAAAAACAGGTTTGACTATATATTAATTTATTTATAACTGCAACAGAAATTAATAGACGATTAATTACAGTAACTATTTCATAAATAAGTTTTATACGTATGTTTTTATTGAATTCATTAGTATTTTTTACAGATCGAAAACGTTATAAAATACAGAGAAATTAATAACAAAACGGAATTTATAAGACACAGTGGATGTCTTTCTGATTTTATTCTACTTTTACAAGATAGCTTAGGATTCAGGTAGGAATTACTTGAAATAAAACATCATAAATTACATAGAACATATAAATAAAGAGATTATAGTGTATTGAATAAAAGTAAAAGTTAATAATTATATATTATCAATGTTTTATGATTGTTAAAAACCTGAGGATGGCCTGTAGAATAGGTTGAAAACGTTCGTTAGAGTTAATAAATAATTCTCAATAAGATAGATGTTGTTTTGGGAGTTAATTAAACATTCTCATCAACACTTTTTGATTAGAAACATTCTTATTAAAATAGTTATCAGATTTATTTATAAAAATTTTATAAACGTTTTATTTCAGTACATATCTATTAGAAAATGTTGAAGAAGGAATTAAATTAAAAAATGGAACGTGGACCGGTCGTAATGGACATGTTCACAGAGATGTATGTATTGCTTTAAAACTGATTTTAAAATATTTTCAAGATTAAAATATGAAAAACTAGAGCAAACTTTTTAAATTAGTTATTATCTATGATTGTACAATCTGCATAAAATACCATCCGTGCATTTGTATGGTCACTTTGTCAACGACAATTCTGACTAATATTTTCAATTCAGATATTATAGTAGTAGGTAACTGTATTATGTGCTGCACATACTACAGTTTAAGAAATACAATTACAATTTTCAATAATTAATGTGCATAAAATTTAACGAAGTTTTGGTTTTTTCTGAAAAAGGCGCTGAACAGGTAACTGTAATTTGAATTACAGTAGAGCATCGATTATCCCTTTCATGGTAGAGGCAGTGTTGCCAGCTAAAACACGCAAAAATTTAACAAAAATAATATTAAAGTAGCCAAGATATAGCCAAATATTGTAGCGCCACATCACTAGCGGACATTTGAATTTGCGGACTAGAACGCGGTCGGTTAATCGATGTGACGGTTAATCGTGGGTCAAATAATCGATGCTCTACTGTATTCTGTATGACAATAATTAAACGGGTCCGTCTTTTAGTTGAACACTGGTTTACGAAAATATACGTTTTCAGGCGGCAAACGTGATCAAGCAAACTTTTTCCTGAATGTTTTAAGTTCAGGAAAACCAATGAAATGCTGGAATTTACAATGATTGTAAAAAATGGTGCTGAACTAAACCAATATTTTTTAAAAATAGCTTTCAACGAAAAGTAAATAAATGATTTTAATCTGAACCCAAGGAGAGTGCATCAACACACATGATGAGAATGACTCTGGAATAAATTGTTTCTATGTAATTTTGAATTAAGTGTAGGAATGTTTAAGAGAAAAATTTTAGCCAATGGAACAATCTTACGGTATTTGATTTACTTTGTATTTTCCAAGCTGTGAAAAAAATGGAAATGCTATCAACTATCGAAATAATTGAGAAGTAAACATGTCAGTCATTGAAATATTGTGGTTTAGCTGAACGTATTTTATCTGCAAAGGGACATATTGATGACAAAATATTGTGGATTGGATTCGAATAATTTTATACACGCAAACATGGTTTACTGAAGAACACTGCAACTTATTTTTGACGTTAAGAATTTGCTATGCTTTGCTAGTTTCCACTGCATCTGCAATTAGGTCTTTCTCTGTTTGCTTCGTTTTGTGAAGGGAAATATAGACCAATTGATTTGACATGTTTACACAATCAACACCTTAGTGAAATCTTATTTATATAAGTGCTCCCATGCACTAATATTTTAAAACTGCAATTATTTACAAATTTTATAGTAAAAGTTACAAAAATTCTCCTCGTATTTTCGAAAATACTTAATAAATTTATGTAAATATATAAGTATATACTTATATAAGTATATAATATATTATAAAGATATACTTTATAACTAAAGTATATAAATAATAATAATAAGTAAAATATATTCTATTATAATATTAAAATATATTACTAGAATACACAGCCTACTAAATCTTGTATAATAAATTACTTAAGATAATGTAAAGGAATTGTTTTTTTATTAGGAAGCTGATATTGGATTTCCTACAGGAATAACATACGATAGATTAGAAGGAGTGGATTATACTCACGTCTATAATATATTGAGAGTGAATTTTTTCACAAAGAAGCCTGAAGAATTTTCGAAAATGCTAGCAGTAATATATCCATTTAATATTTCGGTATGTTAAGCAAATATTTTTGCTAATTACTTTAGCTATTTATTTCAAATAAATTATTTTTTATGCAAAACTTTATATCAGATAAATATCTTAATAATTTAATTGGAAACATTGTTTCAAATTATCGCAAATATTGAAATTTATTGCCAGCTAAAAATTCTTTTATTGAGCGGAGGTAATCATAAATCCAGCGGCGAACTCAGAATTTACACTTGGGAGGCCCAGTTGAACAGATGAAAGATTTTAATGAGAATTCAATAAAATTTCCACCTTATATGACTACTAATTCATTGTATTAAAGAAATAGAAGACACCACAGAATATAAATAAAAAAATAAACTCTAATAGGGAAAAGAATTTTGGAAAATTTCTATTGTTTGCGTCCTTTTTTTTCTTTGGAGTGGACCAGAGCCCCTTGGCCCTGATCTTTTGAAAATATGTACTATGCAATTCTATCTGTATAAATTTTGGCATGTTTTTTTAAACATCCCTTATATGGCACTATAGGAAGTTTTACAGGAAACTTTCAGAGACATATCCAGTGTACTACAGCCCATTTAATCACCACTCGAGATTATTAAATAACGTTTCCACATCCCAATTCGAGGATCTAGGGATTACATTTTGGGAAGCGGTGTTTATGTAACGGTATTATTTATAGCGATGACGTGTGATACGTAAACAAATGGATGCGACTAAGAAATTAGATAACGGTTCGAATGTTAATGTTATCATGAGGGGTAATGGTAGGAATATCTTTTAAAGAAACTGAAAAAACCGTAGTATCTTGTATTGATGAAATTATTGCTAATTGATGATACATACTTACTTGTCGTCGAGGTTTGTCGTGGCCTGGAGCAGACGGACCGTGTAATTTGTGATACATCTACTGCTAAATAGTTACCAAACTTGTATCAATGAATGTTATATCAATCGCGCAACGGTTCTAAGTTTAATTAAAATTTTAATTTATTTATTGACAGAAACTCACTGAAATGTACGATGATCTATATATATAATCGAGACGAGTTAATAATAATAATAATAATAATCAGCGCAGAGCCCAAACGGTTAGGAGTTGAAAGTTGAAATTTTGTACACAGTTAGGTATGTCACGAGAACGCACACTAAGAAGAGATTTTTCGAAATTTCTCTCCACGGGGGGGAGGGACAGGATTAAAGATTCTATATACATTATCCAGACGTGTCCGAACGGTTAGGAGTTGAAAGTTGAAATTTGGTACACAGGGTACCAAATTTAAGCAATTGTGTTACACCAAAGTGTTAAGTAACAATGGAGAACAAGAGAAAGCGACGTGCAAGAGTTACGGGCGCTGGAGAAAAAAGGAAAAAAAAAGTAATATGTTAGAACATATTCGATTTTCAAATTTAAACAGATTAGTTTGGTTTTTCTCGACCTTTCTTCTTTAGAACATTCGATGAAAGTCGAAGGATATAATTAGAACACGTCGTGAAAATCGAACAATATTAGAATATTCGATTTTCAAATTCGACCTTTCTTTAGGAATACTTAGTTTGTTGATGAAATTACTCTTTTTCTTTTGTGACTATAACGTAATAATTTTAATCTTCGCTATCGTTACTTTTGCCCGAGCAACGCCGGGCCTACCTGCTAGTTCATATATATATCTTTAATGAAAAATAACGGTTCACAATGGGTTGGATAATGGGCCTTACGTATTTTAGATAATTATTTTATATTAAAATTTCATAAATTGTTTTTGTTTTTACTTTTTGTTTTTTATTTTATTAATTTATTCGTATATTGAAATAAATAAAACAAGCTAAATAATAAACATTAAATGAATTAATATAAAAAGTTATATAAGGTAATTAATTTCACTAAATATTCGGGGTATTATAGTATTCTAGATATTCGGGATCTGGTTAATATTTGAATTTAAGAAAAATGATATTCGTCCATATCTAGTTATTTTATCTTTCTCTTCAATTTTGCCAAGTGATTATTAATATCGTTTTATTTAATAATTATAGGTATGGATAGCAACAGTGGTGTTTTTCGTAATTAGCAGTTTGTCATTTTATTTTATTATCAACCAGAGCAGAAGATTGCACGAAAAGAGAGAAATAAAGTTATACGACATTATATGGGCTCTTTTTGGATCATTTACTAATAAAGGTAACGTAAAAATTCATTTTGTGCTTTTTCATTAGTCATGTTTTATTAAACGTGGTATAATATTTTTCATATGTAATTTTATTACTATATTAATGACTTTTAATATATAATGACATATAAATAACTAAAAATTAAAATTATTTAGCATCTTTCAAATTATTTATTTAGGAAATGACATTTTTGAAATGAATAGGAACAATAGAGTAATGATATTTGCTTGGATAGTTTCGTCGTTTGTACTAGTGTCCAGTTACAGTGGGGCGATTATGTCTTTCATTATTCATTCCGATAATGAAGAAGTTCCACGTACGTATGAAGAATTAATTGCAGCAATAAAAGAAAATAAATATAGAGCTGGAGCTTTATTTCATACTGGAGTGGGAAAATATGTTGAAGTAAGAGTATAATAATTGTAACCATTGACGCTAATTGAATATATATAATTTTGCGATAACAATCTTGATTCTATAGAAACAACTAAAATATATTATAGTTTAAATAGTCGATCCCAAGTACTTGAACGTGATCTATTAATGACTGAAAATAAGTTAAATAAAGCAGAAATTGATAGGAAATGACCTAATACAAAAGATTTTAGTTTATTAGTGCTGCTATATCATTTCCAGTCACAATTTTTAAGCTGATGGACATCTATATGTATGACATGTTTATGAGTGAATGTATTTTACACAATATCTAAAATTTAAATTTTGAAAACACATTCAACTTACAACTACAGAAAATGTACTTTTGTGGGTACCGCGGAGGGACGACGAGGTCAGACCTCTGTTTAATTTCGGCAACAAGTCGGAGTGACTTGCCCACGTGTCAGGGATGGCTTATTTGCCGGTAGGGATCCCGTAGGGACGGGACTACTTTTTATCCAGTCGAGTGTAGGAGGGAAGGTGGAGTCGTGGTAAGGTGATAAGCGAATATTCGAGCAAACAAGACACCATTTAACAGGACAACAACGATTTAATGGAAAACAAAATATACGTTACAAAAATCTGACATAAAAGGGGTGACATATAAAAAGCTATATATCCCTATCACGCGAAGGGAGAGAGAGAGTTCACATAAATGGGTTCCATACCTCTTAGACAATCAGTATTTCCAATATTCTGTCGGTCACAAGGATCGATAATTCTTTTGAAGGGAAGGATCGGTAACTCTTAAGGCACAACGTAAAATATTCCCTTAGGCACAAAGGACAAAAATGGACGGATATAATTTATTAAAACTTTCGTTCAAGGGGGGTTTCCAGATCTCACACTTTCAAAAACAAAAACTTCTTCTTACTATTGGCTGAACTTGAATCTACTATTTAATATCTGTATTAAAAATATAGATCGGTTCATTCCGCATCAATCTACATTCATTCACGGATCTACCCATTTCCGATCTTCGGAGAGATATCTCGAAAAATGTAAATTGTGCAGTACATTTGATCAACTTTAGAAACCAATCATCCATATAATCTCTTTACCTGTTCATCTTGTTAAGTTATAATTAATCAAATTTTTCTTATTCTACTCCATTTCGGTTGAATCCTGAAGATGACTGCTTACATAGCCGAAAACCTCCGATAATTAAATAATTCTGTTGGTAAAAGTTTAACAGTGTTTTAGCAAAAAACATAAATAAAAACAATATTAAATAACTTCTGTAAAACAAACTTCTTTTCAACCCACAATATACATCATTCAAACATAGCTTGCTCTTTATTTTACTTACAGACATAAATAGATTTATTCATCAAATTTAAAATTCATTAAAATAAAATTTGTTACCCTTGTATTCTACACATAAACTTGTATACATTTAAAATAATAGATTAATTTTTATTTACAAATATTTGCGGCATATTTAAAACTCCATCTGTATATGTATATACAGTATATTAAAGGCAAAATGCTCGGTCATCAGAAATCGAAACCGAAACTAACACTTACAAAGAAGTGCTACAAATAAAGACTTAACTCTGTCTGCATGAAATATAATCAAATCAATTAAGACGGATGAATACTTTATCCACACTTTCCAATATATTATGTTTTAATTGACTTGATTTTAATTTTAATTTATATCAAATTAATTAATTAATTATAATTTTAGTTTTAGTTTTGTTTTCGGTTTAGGTGTAAAGACAAGGGTTTTAGTTATTATGCTATTATTTTTAGTTTTAATTATCTGGCTACCTAGTATCTATAAATTTAAAGCATATATGATTATAGGATGCTAAAGAAACCTCACCGTTACTATTTTGGATAAAGAAATTACACGAACAAGGAAAAGTCATAAATATTGGACCTAACGACGATGTTTACGAATTACTTTCGAGAAGGAAATTTGCACTGATACATTACGAGACAAACGGAATAATGCATATCAGTGCTTTGGGAATTAATAATTATATAATTTCAAAAGAACCTCTCTATTTCCAGTACGAAGTATTGGCTATAAGAAAGGGATTTCGATACAAACAACTTTTTAATAAATTGTAAGTTATTAATTAAAAGAATCGTTAATTATTTATTTATTAATAATTATTTTTCTCATTTAGCATTCGTCGAATAATAGAAAGTGGATTATTTAGTTATACTGTAAAGTATCAAATAAATAAACTGAGACATACAAAGGCAGTTCCAGAAGAAATAACAGAAACTAAACCACTGACAATGGGAGATTTAATAGGAGGATTTTGTATTCTTATAATTGGATACGTTTTATCAATTTTAGTATTTATTTTAGAAAATTTAAGCAAATTTTCAAAGCTGTTACAATAAAAATATTCCTTTTAATTTTTTAATGACGCAAATTCTATAATTAAATATAAATTATTTTAACATGTTGGAAAATAATTAATAAATCTTATCTAGTTTAAAATTTATTTTTAATTAAAATAAAAAAAAATTGTGTCTTCTAAGTATTATATTTTTCAATCGAATTACTTGTATAATTTATTTTGTGTGCATTCTCTATGAACATTAGTAAAAAAAATTAACTTGCTGAAAGCTCTTTCTCTAAAGTATAATTTTTTGAAAAAATTCAGAAACACGGAATCGATATTTTTAATAAGTAATAGGTACATATATATATATAATTTATTCGGGAAAAGACGTATTTAACATGATACATGCTAGATATTGGATCACAATCACAATACTGCTCGGGGTGTTGACAGAGTAGTTTGAAGACATAGTTGTTGGAAAGCTGACTTGGCCAGCTCTAAGCCTATATGAATCCTATTGACCATTTTTGGATTAAATTTAAGTAACGGATACATGCAAATGAATACTATCTAAGAAAAAAAACTAAATAGAGAAATATTTCACCCGATATTTATTTAAAAAAAACATACGAAAATATGCCATAAAACCAAGGCCATCATAAATGCCAAAGGATTCAGGACAAGACAGAAACGCAGTAAATCAGGTATTTTGTTTCAAAACCTTGATGTTTGGAATCAATAGTTGGGCAGTGTATATAAACGTTTTTACTATTTTAATTGACAGTTACAGAGCGGTGTAGCGCTTTATAATTTTTGTCATTTAAAATTATGAAAACAGAAACTAGGTTCCCGTCAACGTTTTTGCTCAAAATATCTGAATTTTGGAAATAGGTTATAGCAATAATGCAGAATGGTCATTTTAACATTTATCCAAGTGCAATGAAGACTTTTCTACACAAGAGTAAGTTTACTCCTTGTACAATTGTCAAAATACAGTTTAATATAGGGTTCGGAACTGCATTACGAACCCTACATTATACTGGTTTCACGATTTCATGAGAAATAAACTTATAACAGTGAGCTTCGAAATATTTTGTTTCGGTGCTCTACAATGATCAGAATGTATGAGGTTAGCTCCTTTATAAGGATGTTGGCATCTGAACTCTCAAAATCACATATTTTTTGTTTGTATCTTGCTCGCATATTTAGAAAATTTCAGTATTGCCGTAGAACTAACATTGAATAAATTATTTTACTCTAAACATCTCAGTTGAATAAAGCATCATACAATTCAATACTGGTGCAATGCCGTAAAGACCTCTTTTGCAGATCAAGTTAAACTGGCTAGCTTTTACATACAGTATGTAGTTATGTATATACATATAGTAGAAGTCGGTTAAGAAGTTTATCAACAGATCAATTTCAAAAGAATTCTAAAGCAAAGCCATAAATGAAAATAATAAAGCTTTACTTTCAATAAGACATATTTATTTAAAAATGTTTCGCTACATTGTTTAGATATTTGTTTAATTTAGCCCGTTTCATCCATTTTGTTACGCAAAAACAAATACGTCTTATAACTTCTGTGAAGAAAAACTACGATATTACTGTACTAAATTTCGTACAGACAGCGCTTATCAGCACTTACTGTTGCAAGTATTGTTGTGAGATAACAACTGTTTTGGAAAATTGTGCAATCCGTGAGTAGAGGATCACAAACTCCTACGCGCAATAACATGAAATTTTGCGCAGTTCTTCATACGATTATACATTATTTTTTTCTGTAAGCAATCAAATTATCTATAGGTTGCTGTTCAGAAACTTTTTATTCTGGTCGTGAAGAAAGACTAGCCTCTTCTTAAACGGAAACATTTTATACGAAAAATTTTATATATCTTTCATGCGAAAAAATTTGAACTTTTGATAACTGAACCTTCGAATACGGGAAAAGAAAAAGTTATACTCTAATTATTACTTAAACATTTTAATAAACATCATAGTTCAATATAGGTCTTAGTACCTTAAAATCAGTCTCTTTCTTGTATATTTATGTCACACAGCATGCGTTTACGCTTCGTGTCTCACATGTAAGAACAAAAGTCAATTAACAACTTAACTTTAAAATTATATATTTTTGAAGTTCATTATAATCGCAGTATATTATATATACTTTAATTATAATGGACGTCAAACATAGATAAATTTAAAGATAACATTCCACATAAATAGTCAAATTTTAATAGTATATATAACGAAATTAGTAGAATCATGTCGGTACTCGGAATAACATTATAACTTAGGTTCGGCTCAACACCGTTCAAAGATTGCCGACCCCAAGGATTCAGAGTCTGTTATATAACTACAAATATTTCATCGCTCCTATAATTGATTTTTTATTATATTTATTCCATAAATACAGTATATTTTAAAAGTAATTTTACACATATGAAGATATGCATAGAATTAATTAATAAATAGAAAAGATTTGTTTTTTTAACCAAAAAGAAATATTTTTCAAGATACCATAACTTATTAGACAGCTGAAATATAATAGATACTAATAAAGTTAAGGGCATTTTCCTCCTTTAACTCCATATTCTTTAAATTCGAAGTATTGTGGAGGAGCACCGGCGTTAACTTCAAAAGTATAAAATACCTACAATATTACAAAAAATATATGTCATATAAAAATATGGCTTAAGCTTAAGATTTAGTATTTAATATTCAGAATAAAAGTTATGAACTTGCCTCCAATTCTGTATCTGATTGCATTAAAATTCCAATAGTATGCCAAGACGAAGAAATTCTGGTTTCTTTCATTCCATCTGGGAAAATCAAACCGGGAGCAGCAAAATGGAAACTTACAAATGATCCCGCTTTTTCACCGGCTACATTTGGACCAAATCTCCCAATAAAAAATGCACATAATCCATCTTTATGTTGGAATTTTCCAAAATTTATTGTCATCTTTTCGCCGGCATTAAACACCGCGGTTACATACTTTCCTGTTTTAATGTTAATATTACAAACTATACATTATAAAAGAATTGTATGATAAATGAATTACCTGTATAAAGTTTCTGAGTTGAGAACGATCTCGATCCAGTCATCTTTACGTCTTTACATGCTTGTGGATCTTCGTTACTAAAATCGCAATAAAGTAAATAGTCAGTCGAAGAAGGTCGACTTGGTTGAGGACCGTCGGGAGTAAGCGATTCTATAAATTTCAAAATATATTAAAATTGAAATCTAAATATACAATATTAAGTATAATTTTAAAATCCCCGTTTTATCTTACTACATAATCCCTGATAAGTATCGGAACATTTAGTGTTTTTAGGACAAGCAGAACATTGTGATCCAACTTTGTATGCTTCCGAACCATCCGAATTTCCGCTGAAAATTAAAAATATAAATACTGAATATATATTAAATTAATTAATTTAAATTATATTGATGAAATATATCTTACCCCGGTCCGTAGTTACAAGTATAGAGAACCGATTTGACACCATTCTCTTCATATCCGGCTACACCACATCCAACTTTCCAGGTCTTTGCCCAAATAACCTAATTTATTAAGTTAAATGTTTAATTAAATAATATATAATAAATGTTATTTTATGTACATAACTATAATAAGTATTAAATTATAGATACTTGAGAAAAATGCCCATAATTTTTTTGAAATTGATAGGGATTGTTGTATTCTGGATGAAAATGTTCTACTTCGCTAGTGTACCACATTTTAATTCCATTCCAATTTATAGATAAACTTCCGTTTGATTGAAAGAGATTTTGACCAACGCTAAAGTTCCCTGTTAAATAAAATAATAGTGTTAATAATGACCTATACATATATTTATTTTCATTATTACCTTTTGTCTAGAAAGATTTTTATATTTGATTGTGAGCATCTATTCGGTCTTACAATTATATAAAATAATATAGAAAAATAAACACATTGAGAAACTTTCATAACAGTTTTTATATTTATGATATTAAATTCTTAATATAAAGCGCTAGATTTAGTTTTGATTATTAAATCTAATTATTATCGTCGATCGATGTACAATACATGGTCTTCCAAAAGAATGTTACAATTTTATTAATGTAATTACGTTAATTATTATCTGAGAAAATTGTAATATATACTGAAAACTCGGAAAACTGTCCAAGTTTCAGATTTGCCCATTAAATTTCTCAACGTGTGCACCTCGTGTCACATGGCACACATCCAACCGATACTGAAATACTTCCTGATGCAACGGAAATGATACAACGAACGTTGCATTATATCGGTTTTTACTCCTCCTACAGCAGCCATAATTCTACAAGACGTTTCAACTCAGATGGGAGATAAAACTCGGACAGTTGTCTATCGCTTGATGCACAGTACATCACATACTACACCGATAATAATCAACATAAATTACAGTGATTTAAAATGAAGCATTCATATTGGAAGACCCTGAATATCTGATATATTTTGAACCAAAATTCGAAATATAAATATTTGGAATTTCAATTCAAAAGTTTATTTTATTTCATTTTATTTAAATTTCTTTTTACTTTTAAGTTTATTTTTAAGATTAAAATTAATATAAAGTAATTTTTATCGTACCGACTGCGCGCTGATCTCCGGAATCGTGGTCAAATTTACATTGGTTTGCATGGGCTTGAGCTATAGCTGCTAATTCATCATCCCATTCCTTAAAAATAATAATTATTATCATAAAAAGTATCTGTTATTGTAAAGATTATTTATTTATTATTATTATTTTACCATTTGCATCATATTAGCGGCAGAGGGTAATTTTTGATATTGAGTTTCCTTTCCAGTTGCCAATTTACTTCTTAATTCATTGTGTACTTTTAATATTGTTTGCTTATCACTCTCCGAAACTTTTCCTCCTGCTACGACCTTGCATGTTGAAGACATGCAATAAGAATGATTTTTGCTGAGTCGTCGATATATTGCTGGACAGCTCTGAGACATGACCATCTCCGAGATGGACATTGAGAGGATTAATATTGCGAAAATCACTAAAATAAAACAACATTTACCTTAATTTAACTAATTGAAAATTTTATTTATAATTCCAGTTACTGGTATGTGTTATATACAATAATATTTAGGTTCTCCCTAGTAAAATAACAGTATTATATTCTGCCATATAAAAAAAATCGCTGAATTTTGGAAGAAAACTTATTTAAACAGAAAAAATTCAATTAACGGTTTATAATATTTATTAAATTTCTAAAGATATTAATAATTTCTTTATGCAAATAATTTGTTTGTTCAGATACTAAAAAAAATGAATGCCTTCGTTTCATTTCATTCAAAAATACAATGCATCACGCCGATATGATATCCTGGACAGGATTAAGAATTTACGTTACATTAATATTTAGCTGTATGTTGACATTCCATATTTTATTTTGATTTGGTATAAAATAATTGATGAATTCAACTAAAAAAACCGTATTTTAAAAATCAGGAAATCAATCAATCTTCAAAAAACCGTCTTAAAACGTCATAAAAATAAATAAATAAATTATGAGAGTGCCATTATATTGGGATGAAATCTGTCAAAATTTAATAAAAGTCAAATAAACTAAGAAATTTTAAAAATAAAAATAATTAAACGTTGTGAATGGAAACATGAAAAATCCAATCGGATTAACGGGTTAATTAGAAGATAAGAATTTAAATTATCAAAATTTAAATTCTCATCTATAATGAGCAATTTCCTTTTAAATTTAGTTTTATAGAACAATTGAAGAAATAAAGTAGGAAAAATCGAATAAAATACTTACTATTATAGTAATAACATCTAAAGGAAACTGGGAATAATAATTTTTTCATACAATTATCACTTCCAACTCGTCGATTTCATATTATATAGGCCTGCGATTAATTAGTTACAGTTAAAATTTAAACGTAATTAAATCCACCAATCATAAAGTGATTTCCGGTTGAAATATATAATATTTTAATGTCGTAGTATGATTTTTCGATGACGTTTCTCGGTGCAATGTTCAGAAAGTCATAACACTAATAATCGTTCCACAAACCGGCAGATGGCACAATTTTTACACGAAAATTTCTAACTTTATTTAAATGTTATTTAGATTTTTTAAAATATTTTTAAATCTTAAATTATCATATTTTAGAAAATTTAGCATGCAATTTTAGTTTTAAACACGTATCATTTTTAACTGAATAAAATGTAATATGACAGCACAATATAATTATGTTTCTTATAGTTTATACGCATTGTTTTTTTTTTTAAATTGTTAACTCTTTTTAATAAATATTCGCGTATAGTTTATCATTAGCATTAGTCATTGCTCCATTCATATTTTATGAAATTAACACCTGGAGTATTATTGAATTCTAGCAATAAAGTTTTAATTATAAGCATAAAAATGAATATTTTAATATGTATATATATATTTATATATTATAGATTATAAATAAAGATTATTATTGATATATATATATATAGTATTATAATTCTCATTTTAGTTTGAAATTATAAATAAATCTTATAAAACTTGTTTTTTATTATATTAATTTGGTATATTCGACGGTTGAGAACAGATGGATTATAATATAGATCAACTAGATAATACACAATGTCACTACATCACAAATAAATTCAAGTAAAATTTCTGTGTAACTCGTAGATGAAATTAAATCGCTAATTTCTGCTTTTATTCACCTTTTTCTTAATTTAAAAATCTTTATATTTTTACTTATATCCCGGATACTATCTACTTTTATAATTTTATTTAATCAATTTGCAAACGTTTTACTAGAATTATTACCTAATTATATTATAATAAAAATTGCAAAAGATGATGTCATAAATTTATCCTATTGAGAAGATGATAAGATATTAAAATATTTCACACACAAATGTTTTTATAGCCCTATACATATCAAATAATACAATTTAATTTTGAATTAATATTTTTTTCTTTTAATTTAGAAATGCTATTCACTAGTTAATCAGTTTTGAGATCTAATTTATCCACAGAGAGCTTTATAAAATCATTTCTATTTGATACGCATCCATGTCTTAATGACATAAACTCTGGTTTACTGCTTAATTAAATTTTACTTATTGAAGCATTTACGCATGAATAAGTGCAACTATTTCGGCGAATTTAGAATCCTTATCAATTTAACTACAATTATATATAATTTACTTATGATTCTTTCTCAAAATAATTGTAATTAGGTAACGAAATATTTAGTTAACTATAATTATACTACAAACCGGCAATTATAAAAAAATTTGTATTATTTGTTTAGTAATCATCTTCATTTTCATTTATATTTACACAAGAATAGGCCTATATTTATTTTCCTTTATGAGTAGAGAGTAAATTCACACAATGTATTATATTCTCTAAACTTTTAAATATTAAAAAAATTCTAAAAATTCTATTTACAATTTTAGAAATATATTTTAATATTCGCTTTCGATGTTCAGTTTATTTATTTAGATTATAAGTTAAAGTTTTTAAAGATGGATGTATTATCAACTTTCTCGGAATTATTATATAACAGAAAATAAATATTGATTAAGTTTTATTAAAACACATTTTAGTAAAAAAAAAACTTATTTTATAAAACGAATTTTATTCTCATCTCATAATACTGATTATTTAATTTATAATAAGAAATATTTTAAAACTATTTCACTTACTTCCATATATATATATTATTTGTTTATTTTAATAGTCTTACGTGTAAATGTGTTCCGGAAATATTCACCTGAATATGACGTAAAAACATAAATAATCAGCTCATTGACTTTTTCATTTATTGGAATTTATAGGTCTACAGTTTTTGAAAATTGCAGCCCAATTGTATAATTATATGATCTCGTACAATTTATTTTACTTTATCGAAATGTTACTCTTGCGTTTTCAAGTTTCAAGTATAAAGTTTCAATCAATTCTTATAAATCGATCAGTACAGAACATTTCAGTATCCATAAAACTAAATACAGTATACAATATACATTGCAACCAACATTATTATCACGCCTTTCAAACACTCGAACTCACTGTTACACTATACATAATTTTTGTTTTCAAGTACTTCAATTTAGCGCTACTCTCGATTTAATGCCAGTTTCAGAGTCAAACAGATGAAGGCACTAAATCGAAACTTAACTGTATTTAAATTTATTAATTAAAAATATATTAACGTATAAACATCTTTTACTTTAAACTAATAGATCACAACGTTTTAAATAACAAAAAATATCAAAGGAATAAATGCAGGAGTATGACTTCATTCAAGATTTAATATATTTTGTTTATATTATGGAAAACGTTTACAAATAAAATTTGAAAATTATTTTTTTTCAAATATTCAAAACATAATTATAATATTAAAAGAAGTTAAAAATTTATTGTACAATTGTAAATATTCGTTAAAACAATACAGAAACTCAGTTTCTCGTTACGGTTTTAAAGTTAATTTTCTACGGGTATCAAAGGATTTTTTTTCATTTTTCTAAATTCGAAATTAAAAAGAAAATTGTGTATTTATTAAAGCATTAATATATAAACTTAAATATACTTTTGTCACAATAAAATCATTAAAAAATTATTACCTAATCCGCTTATACGAAACAACTGCCATCACTCCAAAAACAAGCAGAAGATTGGCACTCATCGAAATTATTAAAACTAAAAACACGATTGAAGATCCTAAAAATATAAAATAAACGGCATTAATTTTCTATAAAATCGTTATAAATTTCATTTTTATTACTTTTTTATTAAGAAAATAATGACATATAAGAAATTAAAGTATTATTACCTGCATTATTGGCATTATTTTCGCAGTTTCCATCAGAACATTTTAATTCACTGGCGTAAGCAATATAAACTGAAAATAATTATTTTTATTTATTACAATGATCATTGTAATAAATAAAAATAATTATTTTCAGTTTATATTGCTTACGCCAGTGAATTAAAATGTTCTGATGGAAACTGCGAAAATAATGCCAATAATGCAGGTAATAATACTTTAATTTCTTATATGTCATTATTTTCTTAATAAAAAAGTAATAAAAATGAAATTTATAACGATTTTATAGAAAATTAATGCCGTTTATTTTATATTTTTAGGATCTTCAATCGTGTTTTTAGTTTTAATAATTTCGATGAGTGCCAATCTTCTGCTTGTTTTTGGAGTGATGGCAGTTGTTTCGTATAAGCGGATTAGGTAATAATTTTTTAATGATTTTATTGTGACAAAAGTATATTTAAGTTTATATATTAATGCTTTAATAAATACACAATTTTCTTTTTAATTTCGAATTTAGAAAAATGAAAAAAAATCCTTTGATACCCGTAGAAAATTAACTTTAAAACCGTAACGAGAAACTGAGTTTCTGTATTGTTTTAACGAATATTTACAATTGTACAATAAATTTTTAACTTCTTTTAATATTATAATTATGTTTTGAATATTTGAAAAAAAATAATTTTCAAATTTTATTTGTAAACGTTTTCCATAATATAAACAAAATATATTAAATCTTGAATGAAGTCATACTCCTGCATTTATTCCTTTGATATTTTTTGTTATTTAAAACGTTGTGATCTATTAGTTTAAAGTAAAAGATGTTTATACGTTAATATATTTTTAATTAATAAATTTAAATACAGTTAAGTTTCGATTTAGTGCCTTCATCTGTTTGACTCTGAAACTGGCATTAAATCGAGAGTAGCGCTAAATTGAAGTACTTGAAAACAAAAATTATGTATAGTGTAACAGTGAGTTCGAGTGTTTGAAAGGCGTGATAATAATGTTGGTTGCAATGTAAATTGTATACTGTATTTAGTTTTATGGATACTGAAATGTTCTGTACTGATCGATTTATAAGAATTGATTGAAACTTTATACTTGAAACTTGAAAACGCAAGAGTAACATTTCGATAAAGTAAAATAAATTGTACGAGATCATATAATTATACAATTGGGCTGCAATTTTCAAAAACTGTAGACCTATAAATTCCAATAAATGAAAAAGTCAATGAGCTGATTATTTATGTTTTTACGTCATATTCAGGTGAATATTTCCGGAACACATTTACACGTAAGACTATTAAAATAAACAAATAATATATATATATGGAAGTAAGTGAAATAGTTTTAAAATATTTCTTATTATAAATTAAATAATCAGTATTATGAGATGAGAATAAAATTCGTTTTATAAAATAAGTTTTTTTTTTACTAAAATGTGTTTTAATAAAACTTAATCAATATTTATTTTCTGTTATATAATAATTCCGAGAAAGTTGATAATACATCCATCTTTAAAAACTTTAACTTATAAACTAAATAAATAAACTGAACATCGAAAGCGAATATTAAAATATATTTCTAAAATTGTAAATAGAATTTTTAGAATTTTTTTAATATTTAAAAGTTTAGAGAATATAATACATTGTGTGAATTTACTCTCTACTCATAAAGGAAAATAAATATAGGCCTATTCTTGTGTAAATATAAATGAAAATGAAGATGATTACTAAACAAATAATACAAATTTTTTTATAATTGCCGGTTTGTAGTATAATTATAGTTAACTAAATATTTCGTTACCTAATTACAATTATTTTGAGAAAGAATCATAAGTAAATTATATATAATTGTAGTTAAATTGATAAGGATTCTAAATTCGCCGAAATAGTTGCACTTATTCATGCGTAAATGCTTCAATAAGTAAAATTTAATTAAGCAGTAAACCAGAGTTTATGTCATTAAGACATGGATGCGTATCAAATAGAAATGATTTTATAAAGCTCTCTGTGGATAAATTAGATCTCAAAACTGATTAACTAGTGAATAGCATTTCTAAATTAAAAGAAAAAAATATTAATTCAAAATTAAATTGTATTATTTGATATGTATAGGGCTATAAAAACATTTGTGTGTGAAATATTTTAATATCTTATCATCTTCTCAATAGGATAAATTTATGACATCATCTTTTGCAATTTTTATTATAATATAATTAGGTAATAATTCTAGTAAAACGTTTGCAAATTGATTAAATAAAATTATAAAAGTAGATAGTATCCGGGATATAAGTAAAAATATAAAGATTTTTAAATTAAGAAAAAGGTGAATAAAAGCAGAAATTAGCGATTTAATTTCATCTACGAGTTACACAGAAATTTTACTTGAATTTATTTGTGATGTAGTGACATTGTGTATTATCTAGTTGATCTATATTATAATCCATCTGTTCTCAACCGTCGAATATACCAAATTAATATAATAAAAAACAAGTTTTATAAGATTTATTTATAATTTCAAACTAAAATGAGAATTATAATACTATATATATATATATCAATAATAATCTTTATTTATAATCTATAATATATAAATATATATATACATATTAAAATATTCATTTTTATGCCTATAATTAAAACTTTATTGCTAGAATTCAATAATACTCCAGGTGTTAATTTCATAAAATATGAATGGAGCAATGACTAATGCTAATGATAAACTATACGCGAATATTTATTAAAAAGAGTTAACAATTTAAAAAAAAAAACAATGCGTATAAACTATAAGAAACATAATTATATTGTGCTGTCATATTACATTTTATTCAGTTAAAAATGATACGTGTTTAAAACTAAAATTGCATGCTAAATTTTCTAAAATATGATAATTTAAGATTTAAAAATATTTTAAAAAATCTAAATAACATTTAAATAAAGTTAGAAATTTTCGTGTAAAAATTGTGCCATCTGCCGGTTTGTGGAACGATTATTAGTGTTATGACTTTCTGAACATTGCACCGAGAAACGTCATCGAAAAATCATACTACGACATTAAAATATTATATATTTCAACCGGAAATCACTTTATGATTGGTGGATTTAATTACGTTTAAATTTTAACTGTAACTAATTAATCGCAGGCCTATATAATATGAAATCGACGAGTTGGAAGTGATAATTGTATGAAAAAATTATTATTCCCAGTTTCCTTTAGATGTTATTACTATAATAGTAAGTATTTTATTCGATTTTTCCTACTTTATTTCTTCAATTGTTCTATAAAACTAAATTTAAAAGGAAATTGCTCATTATAGATGAGAATTTAAATTTTGATAATTTAAATTCTTATCTTCTAATTAACCCGTTAATCCGATTGGATTTTTCATGTTTCCATTCACAACGTTTAATTATTTTTATTTTTAAAATTTCTTAGTTTATTTGACTTTTATTAAATTTTGACAGATTTCATCCCAATATAATGGCACTCTCATAATTTATTTATTTATTTTTATGACGTTTTAAGACGGTTTTTTGAAGATTGATTGATTTCCTGATTTTTAAAATACGGTTTTTTTAGTTGAATTCATCAATTATTTTATACCAAATCAAAATAAAATATGGAATGTCAACATACAGCTAAATATTAATGTAACGTAAATTCTTAATCCTGTCCAGGATATCATATCGGCGTGATGCATTGTATTTTTGAATGAAATGAAACGAAGGCATTCATTTTTTTTAGTATCTGAACAAACAAATTATTTGCATAAAGAAATTATTAATATCTTTAGAAATTTAATAAATATTATAAACCGTTAATTGAATTTTTTCTGTTTAAATAAGTTTTCTTCCAAAATTCAGCGATTTTTTTTATATGGCAGAATATAATACTGTTATTTTACTAGGGAGAACCTAAATATTATTGTATATAACACATACCAGTAACTGGAATTATAAATAAAATTTTCAATTAGTTAAATTAAGGTAAATGTTGTTTTATTTTAGTGATTTTCGCAATATTAATCCTCTCAATGTCCATCTCGGAGATGGTCATGTCTCAGAGCTGTCCAGCAATATATCGACGACTCAGCAAAAATCATTCTTATTGCATGTCTTCAACATGCAAGGTCGTAGCAGGAGGAAAAGTTTCGGAGAGTGATAAGCAAACAATATTAAAAGTACACAATGAATTAAGAAGTAAATTGGCAACTGGAAAGGAAACTCAATATCAAAAATTACCCTCTGCCGCTAATATGATGCAAATGGTAAAATAATAATAATAAATAAATAATCTTTACAATAACAGATACTTTTTATGATAATAATTATTATTTTTAAGGAATGGGATGATGAATTAGCAGCTATAGCTCAAGCCCATGCAAACCAATGTAAATTTGACCACGATTCCGGAGATCAGCGCGCAGTCGGTACGATAAAAATTACTTTATATTAATTTTAATCTTAAAAATAAACTTAAAAGTAAAAAGAAATTTAAATAAAATGAAATAAAATAAACTTTTGAATTGAAATTCCAAATATTTATATTTCGAATTTTGGTTCAAAATATATCAGATATTCAGGGTCTTCCAATATGAATGCTTCATTTTAAATCACTGTAATTTATGTTGATTATTATCGGTGTAGTATGTGATGTACTGTGCATCAAGCGATAGACAACTGTCCGAGTTTTATCTCCCATCTGAGTTGAAACGTCTTGTAGAATTATGGCTGCTGTAGGAGGAGTAAAAACCGATATAATGCAACGTTCGTTGTATCATTTCCGTTGCATCAGGAAGTATTTCAGTATCGGTTGGATGTGTGCCATGTGACACGAGGTGCACACGTTGAGAAATTTAATGGGCAAATCTGAAACTTGGACAGTTTTCCGAGTTTTCAGTATATATTACAATTTTCTCAGATAATAATTAACGTAATTACATTAATAAAATTGTAACATTCTTTTGGAAGACCATGTATTGTACATCGATCGACGATAATAATTAGATTTAATAATCAAAACTAAATCTAGCGCTTTATATTAAGAATTTAATATCATAAATATAAAAACTGTTATGAAAGTTTCTCAATGTGTTTATTTTTCTATATTATTTTATATAATTGTAAGACCGAATAGATGCTCACAATCAAATATAAAAATCTTTCTAGACAAAAGGTAATAATGAAAATAAATATATGTATAGGTCATTATTAACACTATTATTTTATTTAACAGGGAACTTTAGCGTTGGTCAAAATCTCTTTCAATCAAACGGAAGTTTATCTATAAATTGGAATGGAATTAAAATGTGGTACACTAGCGAAGTAGAACATTTTCATCCAGAATACAACAATCCCTATCAATTTCAAAAAAATTATGGGCATTTTTCTCAAGTATCTATAATTTAATACTTATTATAGTTATGTACATAAAATAACATTTATTATATATTATTTAATTAAACATTTAACTTAATAAATTAGGTTATTTGGGCAAAGACCTGGAAAGTTGGATGTGGTGTAGCCGGATATGAAGAGAATGGTGTCAAATCGGTTCTCTATACTTGTAACTACGGACCGGGGTAAGATATATTTCATCAATATAATTTAAATTAATTAATTTAATATATATTCAGTATTTATATTTTTAATTTTCAGCGGAAATTCGGATGGTTCGGAAGCATACAAAGTTGGATCACAATGTTCTGCTTGTCCTAAAAACACTAAATGTTCCGATACTTATCAGGGATTATGTAGTAAGATAAAACGGGGATTTTAAAATTATACTTAATATTGTATATTTAGATTTCAATTTTAATATATTTTGAAATTTATAGAATCGCTTACTCCCGACGGTCCTCAACCAAGTCGACCTTCTTCGACTGACTATTTACTTTATTGCGATTTTAGTAACGAAGATCCACAAGCATGTAAAGACGTAAAGATGACTGGATCGAGATCGTTCTCAACTCAGAAACTTTATACAGGTAATTCATTTATCATACAATTCTTTTATAATAGATGATGAGTTTGTAATATTAACATTAAAACAGGAAAGTATGTAACCGCGGTGTTTAATGCCGGCGAAAAGATGACAATAAATTTTGGAAAATTCCAACATAAAGATGGATTATGTGCATTTTTTATTGGGAGATTTGGTCCAAATGTAGCCGGTGAAAAAGCGGGATCATTTGTAAGTTTCCATTTTGCTGCTCCCGGTTTGATTTTCCCAGATGGAATGAAAGAAACCAGAATTTCTTCGTCTTGGCATACTATTGGAATTTTAATGCAATCAGATACAGAAATGGAGGCAAGTTCATAACTTTTATTCTGAATATTAAATACTAAATCTTAAGCTTAAGCCATATTTTTATATGACATATATTTTTTGTAATATTGTAGGTATTTTATACTTTTGAAGTTAACGCCGGTGCTCCTCCACAATACTTCGAATTTAAAGAATATGGAGTTAAAGGAGGAAAATGCCCTTAACTTTATTAGTATCTATTATATTTCAGCTGTCTAATAAGTTATGGTATCTTGAAAAATATTTCTTTTTGGTTAAAAAAACAAATCTTTTCTATTTATTAATTAATTCTATGCATATCTTCATATGTGTAAAATTACTTTTAAAATATACTGTATTTATGGAATAAATATAATAAAAAATCAATTATAGGAGCGATGAAATATTTGTAGTGATATAACAGACTCTGAATCCTTGGGGTCGGCAATCTTTGAACGGTGTTGAGCCGAACCTAAGTTATAATGTTATTCCGAGTACCGACATGATTCTACTAATTTCGTTATATATACTATTAAAATTTGACTATTTATGTGGAATGTTATCTTTAAATTTATCTATGTTTGACGTCCATTATAATTAAAGTATATATAATATACTGCGATTATAATGAACTTCAAAAATATATAATTTTAAAGTTAAGTTGTTAATTGACTTTTGTTCTTACATGTGAGACACGAAGCGTAAACGCATGCTGTGTGACATAAATATACAAGAAAGAGACTGATTTTAAGGTACTAAGACCTATATTGAACTATGATGTTTATTAAAATGTTTAAGTAATAATTAGAGTATAACTTTTTCTTTTCCCGTATTCGAAGGTTCAGTTATCAAAAGTTCAAATTTTTTCGCATGAAAGATATATAAAATTTTTCGTATAAAATGTTTCCGTTTAAGAAGAGGCTAGTCTTTCTTCACGACCAGAATAAAAAGTTTCTGAACAGCAACCTATAGATAATTTGATTGCTTACAGAAAAAAATAATGTATAATCGTATGAAGAACTGCGCAAAATTTCATGTTATTGCGCGTAGGAGTTTGTGATCCTCTACTCACGGATTGCACAATTTTCCAAAACAGTTGTTATCTCACAACAATACTTGCAACAGTAAGTGCTGATAAGCGCTGTCTGTACGAAATTTAGTACAGTAATATCGTAGTTTTTCTTCACAGAAGTTATAAGACGTATTTGTTTTTGCGTAACAAAATGGATGAAACGGGCTAAATTAAACAAATATCTAAACAATGTAGCGAAACATTTTTAAATAAATATGTCTTATTGAAAGTAAAGCTTTATTATTTTCATTTATGGCTTTGCTTTAGAATTCTTTTGAAATTGATCTGTTGATAAACTTCTTAACCGACTTCTACTATATGTATATACATAACTACATACTGTATGTAAAAGCTAGCCAGTTTAACTTGATCTGCAAAAAAGGTCTTTACGGCATTGCACCAGTATTGAATTGTATGATGCTTTATTCAACTGAGATGTTTAGAGTAAAATAATTTATTCAATGTTAGTTCTACGGCAATACTGAAATTTTCTAAATATGCGAGCAAGATACAAACAAAAAATATGTGATTTTGAGAGTTCAGATGCCAACATCCTTATAAAGGAGCTAACCTCATACATTCTGATCATTGTAGAGCACCGAAACAAAATATTTCGAAGCTCACTGTTATAAGTTTATTTCTCATGAAATCGTGAAACCAGTATAATGTAGGGTTCGTAATGCAGTTCCGAACCCTATATTAAACTGTATTTTGACAATTGTACAAGGAGTAAACTTACTCTTGTGTAGAAAAGTCTTCATTGCACTTGGATAAATGTTAAAATGACCATTCTGCATTATTGCTATAACCTATTTCCAAAATTCAGATATTTTGAGCAAAAACGTTGACGGGAACCTAGTTTCTGTTTTCATAATTTTAAATGACAAAAATTATAAAGCGCTACACCGCTCTGTAACTGTCAATTAAAATAGTAAAAACGTTTATATACACTGCCCAACTATTGGTTCCAAACATCAAGGTTTTGAAACAAAATACCTGATTTACTGCGTTTCTATCTTGTTTTGAATCCTTTGGCATTTATGATGGCCTTGGTTTTATGGCATATTTTCATATGTTTTTTAATAAATATCGGGTGAAATATTTCTCTATTTAGTTTTTTTCTTAGATAGTATTCATTTGCATATATCCGTTACTTAAATTTAATCCAAAAATGGTCAATAGGATTCATATGGGCTTAGAGCTGGCCAAGTCAGCTTTCCAACAACTATGTCTTCAAACTACTCTGTCAACACCCCGAGCAGTATTGTGATTGTGATCCAATATCTAGCATGTATCATGTTAAATACGTCTTTTCCCGAATAAATTATATATATATATGTACCTATTACTTATTAAAAATATCGATTCCGTGTTTCTGAATTTTTTCAAAAAATTATACTTTAGAGAAAGAGCTTTCAGCAAGTTAATTTTTTTTACTAATGTTCATAGAGAATACACACAAAATAAATTATACAAGTAATTCGATTGAAAAATATAATACTTAGAAGACACAATTTTTTTTTATTTTGAATAAAAAATAAATTTTAAACTAGATAAGATTTATTAATTATGTTCCAACATGTTAAAATAATTTATATTTAATTATAGAATTTGCGTCATTAAAAAACTAAAAAATAAAATGGAATATTTTTATTGTAACAGCTTTGAAAATTTGCTTAAATTTTCTAAAATAAATACTAAAATTGATAAAACGTATCCAATTATAAGAATACAAAATCCTCCTATTAAATCTCCCACTGTCAATGGTTTAGTTTCTGTCATTTCTTCTGGAACTGCCTTTGTATGTCTCAGTTTATTTATTTGATACTTTACAGTATAACTAAATAATCCACTTTCTATTATTCGACGAATGCTAAATGAGAAAAATAATTATTAATAAATAAATAATTAACGATTCTTTTAATTAATAACTTACAATTTATTAAAAAGTTGTTTGTATCGAAATCCCTTTCTTATAGCCAATACTTCGTACTGGAAATAGAGAGGTTCTTTTGAAATTATATAATTATTAATTCCCAAAGCACTGATATGCATTATTCCGTTTGTCTCGTAATGTATCAGTGCAAATTTCCTTCTCGAAAGTAATTCGTAAACATCGTCGTTAGGTCCAATATTTATGACTTTTCCTTGTTCGTGCAATTTCTTTATCCAAAATAGTAACGGTGAGGTTTCTTTAGCATCCTATAATCATATATGCTTTAAATTTATAGATACTAGGTAACCAGATAATTAAAACTAAAAATAATAGCATAATAACTAAAACTCTTGTCTTTACACCTAAACCGAAAACAAAACTAAAACTAAAATTATAATTAATTAATTAATTTGATATAAATTAAAATTAAAATCAAGTCAATTAAAACATAATATATTGGAAAGTGTGGATAAAGTATTCATCCGTCTTAATTGATTTGATTATATTTCATGCAGACAGAGTTAAGTCTTTATTTGTAGCACTTCTTTGTAAGTGTTAGTTTCGGTTTCGATTTCTGATGACCGAGCATTTTGCCTTTAATATACTGTATATACATATACAGATGGAGTTTTAAATATGCCGCAAATATTTGTAAATAAAAATTAATCTATTATTTTAAATGTATACAAGTTTATGTGTAGAATACAAGGGTAACAAATTTTATTTTAATGAATTTTAAATTTGACGAATTAAGGTAAACCATTAGTAAAGGAAAAATATGTGTCGAGTCGGCGACATCGGACTTTGACATCGTTGCTCTAAAAGATTGCAGGAAAAAACAAAATTTTAGGACAAAATGAAATTAAACCCTGTGTTAGGCGCGCGGGGTTCACCTGCACCCCAAACACTTTTAAATGCGTCCATTTTTTAATGTAATTTATGCTTAAAAATGATACTCTCAGTATTTTCCTTCAAAGTACTGAAGATCGCAGTGAAAAAGTTTCAAATTTGTACGAAAAAATTTTTCATAGTAAGCTGCACCCCGCGCGCCGAACGCAGGAAGTTTTATTAGCGCGACCACTACTGGAGGGGGTGGAGCCGAGTTAGTGTACTGAAAAAACGGTCATTGCCTGATATCGAATCAGTCATAAATCAAATGACGAATAAGAGCATAGAAGGCGTATAAACAAGATTTTTAAGGCCAATTAACGGCAAGAAGGTGTCCCATAGACTTAGCATTGAAAGTGTGAAAAGTGGAGTTTTCTGGGAATATTTATTGCTAAATTGTCTTGAAAACATGTTTATTTGTTTAAATAACGTCAAACAATTTCTCGTTACCAAATTAGAAGTGAAAAAACGATTAAAACAAGCGATTTTATAGCGACTGTTTACATAAGTCAAAGTGGTAGTCTGCGGGGACGTGGCATTTCGCGGGAATTTTACCGACAATTGTTTTTACTGGTGGATCTAATAACAGACAAAGAAGAGTAACCAAGTTACAGTGTAAAAGAAGTTAACTATCGATGTTATCTGCCAATAATCTGCCTTTTTATCTCTAGTTGCTGTAGAGTTTTAGGGGGTATATTTTTGGAAATACTGAAATATTTTTGGCCCGTGGTTTGTGACAAAGCATTTAATGGTTGAAACTCTTAAAAAACACTTACGGGAAGACGACTCAACGATTAGATAGCAATAGACTTGTTTACAGTTTGAAAAACAGACTTTTGAAGTTGACGATTTTTTCCCTGAAAAATTCTTGAAACGTAATACTTTTTTGTTTTCGTTATAAATAAACACAATCCCACTAACGTCAAAAACAAAAAAAAACCGCGAAAAAATTTTGATTTTTTCAGTAACAACTTTAGTTGCATGGGGTGCAGGTGCACTCCGTGCGCCCCACCGTGTTAACCCCTGCGCGCCTGACACCAGGTTAAAAAAGGAAAATAGTTAAAACTTAAGACGCATAAGGCAAAGCGAACTAAGAATGTAATAGAATGGGTGTAGGCAGTGGTGATATTCGAAATATTTAACAAGGGGTTCACTAGCAGAAAATTTTTCCCTGACAATCACCGACAAACGAAATGGAAGTTTTAGCTAGAAATAAATACAATACGTTTTCTTGCGATATATATGTAACAATCAGTGGCGTATTTGGAACGTAACGAGCCCTGGGTGAAGACCAGGTAATAATAGTATTTTAGTCCTGTCGACCTTTTTTTTTTAGGCAAAGAAATTCTTCACTGCGAAATGGCACTCCTCGTAATAGACAGATGTCATCATCTCTCGAGATACATTATGCGTTTTCTATCGCTGTCCATAGCCCGACACGTGTTCCCCAGCCATCTTGTATTATCTCGCGCGCGTGACATTCTGGGATCTCTTATGACTGGATCTACTTTCAAGAACTCTCTTGAATCGATCGTGATTAAACCTCGTTTGGGTCGAGATTGAAACGGTCCGGAGAGATCGCACCAAGACATAGTCCCCCGACCTTGCTCACAATCTAGATTGAAATGCTCGGTGCAAACGGGGAATAAGGTCCTAATTTAGTATAGTTCCACTCAATGGCCATAGAAGATACGGCAACTTCTCTAAGAAATGCAGGCGATGCACTCATAGGAATGAAACCCTAGCCCATGTTATTTGCCACTGCCTTCCAAACATGGCAAACATCACTAAAAGACATAATAACATACTGGATCGGCTAGCCAACGCCCCTTCGATAAATCAGGTGGAAGGCTTTACATCAACCAGAGGATTCCAGATTTCCCTGAGAACTGTCAACCAGACCTGGTCTTCCTAAATGATACTGCAAAGGAGGCCACAATAATTGACATTACCATCCCGTTCGAAAATGGATCAGATGCCTTCCAGGTGGCAAGAGATGCAAAAATTCAGAAATTCAGGACTTTGGCGGAATTTTTAAAAGGTAAGGGCTTTAACACATACGCTGATGCTTTTATCATAGGTGCCCTCGGCGGCTGGGACCCCGCCAACGAAGCCATCTTGAGACGTCTGGCCATCTCGCGACGCTACGCCGTCATTATGAAAAAGCTGATGGTGAGTGACACTATTAGAGCTAGCCGGGAAATTTACATACAGCATTTGAACGGCAACAACAACAACAACAACAACTGGAATCGAAATCGTCCGAACGTCCACTCTCCTGACCAGCAACGTCAAACACGCCCAACTGCAACTAGACGAAACTAGTCAACGACAACCATCTCAAGATCGTTACCTCATCTTTACCCCAGTTTTGTGCCCATGGACTCAACTCACCTTTGTATATAATATACGCGGCTTCTGGCTGGCTATGAGCCCGTGTAAATCGCGTCTTCTCATTACTTTGTAAATATATTAGCTGGCTTAGTGCCCATGGTCACGCGTACATTCAGCACCCCCGCTGAATTTACATCATATTACTTTTTGTTTCATATATCACTTTGTTCCTTATGTTAGAATTTTATTTCTTAATAAAGGGTTTTTTTGTATTACAGAGTATAATACGTATATTTTAATATATTTAAAAAAAACAAACCCACTGAGAAATGTTCCGTGTGTTTAACAAGGTTCGGGAAACTGAAAATTTTAACAACGGGTTCGGCCGAACCTGTGCGAACCCGCTGAATATCACCACTGGGTGTAGGTGTTTAGTCATTAATAAAACGCGATCAGAGTTTAGAGGATGGTGTCGAATAGATCATCTCGGGTTAATCTCTCTAGCAACCTAAACTGGTCTCAATTTTTACCTACAGACATGTAAGAGACCGATAGGGGAGCAGAGAAAAAAAAGCTCGACCAATTAGAAATAATTCGATCCCTCAAAAAGTATAAAATCCCCGCCGTCAAGGACGAAGTAGCTTCTACTCCAGAACACCTGTTGGAATATAGCCCTTTTTTTTGTGCTTCTGCTTGCCGCTAACCAGGATTACTTCTCAACAAGGAACTTTAATTCGTTGCCGCCCCGGGACTCTGTCAACGTTGAAAAAAAGCAACTCTTGGAGAAATTTAACGGACAGAACTGGGAATCTTAGGACCTTGTCACTAATATGTAAGTACTATCGTCAACAATAAATGGTTTCTCTGTGAAACACTTGTCTTTTTCTGCCTCTGAAAACCACCACCCACATACGCTAAGACCTTAGTCCATCCCGACGAGAGGGAATAAAAATATTCCCCTAATCGGCGAGCTTACAGAAGTACAGTCTAGGCCACTGACGTTGACGCCAGGTAGATCGATTGCGCAGCTCAGGCAGTTGATCGCTTAATATGCCTGGACGTCCTATCTGTTAGCATAGGCGTTTCAGGTGGACTGACCCGATTTCCGCCATAATAGGGGCGAGGAAATCGAGCTGGAGGGACTTACCTGTGCAGTCAAGCGTGCTACAGGTTGACAAGACTAATCGCTCATCGCTTGCCTAGCACTGGGATCGAGGCATCGGTCGTTTGTTTTTTTTTAATTGTAAATTTCCGTCACTGATCATCAGAAATATAATTTTAGCTGTTATTTTCATACGTTTCTTTCCTTATAACGTTTTATTCGCGTTTATTTTCCTGTAATTTGAGACGATACAGCTTTAAAATAAACAGATCAGGTCTCACTTGCCAATAGACTATCTCAACTTTCACAGATTGTCGTCGGTTCCTTTGTAATCGGAGAGGAAAAGATCGTGTGTCCGTGTTAAGTGTTTATTGCTTTTGCGGTAATCTGAGTAGAGCTGGAGAGGTCACTTAATAAACCGCCAAGTGTTTTATTATCCTTTAAACAACTCCTCCCCATTTGTTATTTTTAGTAATCAGAGAAGGGTAGATCGTGGGTCAAGGTCGGTGAAAGTTTATTGCTTTAGCAACAGGGTGTCATATGAGCTGCCACCCACTCCCACCCTTAATGACAACAACGCCTAAGTGTTTCATTACTAAGTAAACAAAAGCTCCTTTCTCTGTCAGAAATGGGTCAAATGTCAAGGTTACTGTTTGATTGTATTGAAAACAATGTTGTCCTTGATATTAAGAATCAGTTTTGTCAGAACTGTTCACTTTTAATACCTTTTTTTATAATTTATTTCTGCCTCGGTTATAAAATTGTTTTTATCATGTTTTAAATCCGCGCGTTTTATAATACACTTGTATAAAGTTACGAATTAAAATTGAAATGCACATTTCATTGTTTCATAAAATATTTATTGATTATACAGAGTTGAAGGTTGCAAAAATGTTTCCATATCTCTACATCTTCGTTATTACATATATATGAATAAAATATATTGCCATTTTATAAACAGATCTTATTGAATTCAATTTGTTTTATTTTCTTGTATTTATATTCGTATTGTATTCGAATTCGCCATTTTATAATTTGTAAATATGCACGTATCACATTATATTTCATTCGTTTAATTCTATACTACTTATGTAAAAACTATTTTTATATCATTTAATTTCCTTTTATATGTTTTAATTAGTTTTTTAAGCTAATGCGACCTAATCTACGAATGGCAGCTTCCCACGCATCACATAGAATTCTACGGGGAAGCCATCATTGCAGGCGTAAAGTTGCCTCTGTAAAGTTGTTTATCTGGGTAACATACCGATCAGGAATCCTTTTCGACATTTTAAAAGAAAATAAATATACACACTTGTTTAAATTTTTAATGAATACTTTTTTATTTTAACAAAGCTATACATTTTTCTGAGCACGATTTCGATAGAAGCCTTCTAATGAAGAAGTTAACATATTGGAAACAATCTGAAGATGTTTTGAACTACAATGACAATATTTATTCTAAATGGCGTAATTAAGAGCGAGTTTTGTTAACGAGTTGTTTGTAACTAGAGTTAATAAATGTATTTACTCATTTCTAATCTGATTGTTTTGCAAAGAAGTCATAAAATCGTTGCAGAATTAAATGTTATAATACTTATTATAACTGTTACTTGATATTAATGTGCATTGCTGGCAGATTGGTCGCTTACATATATTTGTGACCTCTGATTGGCGATTCTGATATAGGTCGGTAATGATTTACGGCCAATACGCTTTATGCAGGGTGTGACCAACAATAATGACCAATCAAGCAATTAGAAGAAGGTGTGGCTAAAACCATTTAACAAATCATGTTCAAGGAAATTTTCCAATGTTTTATTGGATAATAACAAACCAATAAACTTCGTGTTTTGTCTGTCAACTTTCAAAACTTAATCAGTAAGCAATACAGTGGTGAGTTTGCGAAAAGGGGAGGGGAAATAAAATTCAGAAAGAAAAAGCGATTAGGAAAGAAACGTAGATGTGGAAAAAAACAAAAGCATGTCACCTTTATAGTTGAACCTGTTTACTTAGAAAAACAAATTGGAATCTTAAAGAGTGGGTCTTCGAAGCAACACATGAGTCCCAATTTCCTGTCGTTGCTCTCCAATTAATTTCTTTTCTATATCCAGGTAACGGCAGACTAGATCAGTTGTAGAGAAAGAACAATGTTCGATATTCATCAACCGAATTGTAAGAATAAAAGTTTCATTACCTGGTTTGACATTCGTAGCATTACAAATCGTGTGTTTGTCGAGTCAACTCAGAACCCGAAAATTGATGATGACGATAATGCGATGTATCGCTCTCAATTATGCCATTTAGAATAAATATTGTCATTGTAGTTCAAAACATCTTCAGATTGTTTCCAATATGTTAACTTCTTCATTAGAAGGCTTCTATCGAAATCGTGCTCAGAAAAATGTATAGCTTTGTTAAAATAAAAAAGTATTCATTAAAAATTTAAACAAGTGTGTATATTTATTTTCTTTTAAAATGTCGAAAAGGATTCCTGATCGGTATGTTACCCAGATAAACAACTTTACAGAGGCAACTTTACGCCTGCAATGATGGCTTCCCCGTAGAATTCTATGTGATGCGTGGGAAGCTGCCATTCGTAGATTAGGTCGCATTAGCTTAAAAAACTAATTAAAACATATAAAAGGAAATTAAATGATATAAAAATAGTTTTTACATAAGTAGTATAGAATTAAACGAATGAAATATAATGTGATACGTGCATATTTACAAATTATAAAATGGCGAATTCGAATACAATACGAATATAAATACAAGAAAATAAAACAAATTGAATTCAATAAGATCTGTTTATAAAATGGCAATATATTTTATTCATATATATGTAATAACGAAGATGTAGAGATATGGAAACATTTTTGCAACCTTCAACTCTGTATAATCAATAAATATTTTATGAAACAATGAAATGTGCATTTCAATTTTAATTCGTAACTTTATACAAGTGTATTATAAAACGCGCGGATTTAAAACATGATAAAAACAATTTTATAACCGAGGCAGAAATAAATTATAAAAAAAGGTATTAAAAGTGAACAGTTCTGACAAAACTGATTCTTAATATCAAGGACAACATTGTTTTCAATACAATCAAACAGTAACCTTGACATTTGACCCATTTCTGACAGAGAAAGGAGCTTTTGTTTACTTAGTAATGAAACACTTAGGCGTTGTTGTCATTAAGGGTGGGAGTGGGTGGCAGCTCATATGACACCCTGTTGCTAAAGCAATAAACTTTCACCGACCTTGACCCACGATCTACCCTTCTCTGATTACTAAAAATAACAAATGGGGAGGAGTTGTTTAAAGGATAATAAAACACTTGGCGGTTTATTAAGTGACCTCTCCAGCTCTACTCAGATTACCGCAAAAGCAATAAACACTTAACACGGACACACGATCTTTTCCTCTCCGATTACAAAGGAACCGACGACAATCTGTGAAAGTTGAGATAGTCTATTGGCAAGTGAGACCTGATCTGTTTATTTTAAAGCTGTATCGTCTCAAATTACAGGAAAATAAACGCGAATAAAACGTTATAAGGAAAGAAACGTATGAAAATAACAGCTAAAATTATATTTCTGATGATCAGTGACGGAAATTTACAATTAAAAAAAAACAAACGACCGATGCCTCGATCCCAGTGCTAGGCAAGCGATGAGCGATTAGTCTTGTCAACCTGTAGCACGCTTGACTGCACAGGTAAGTCCCTCCAGCTCGATTTCCTCGCCCCTATTATGGCGGAAATCGGGTCAGTCCACCTGAAACGCCTATGCTAACAGATAGGACGTCCAGGCATATTAAGCGATCAACTGCCTGAGCTGCGCAATCGATCTATTCCCCTAATCGGCGAGCTTACAGAAGTACTGTACCTTGTACCTTTTATTTCTTTTAAACTGTTTCGATAAATTCCTAAAGTTCATGATGTTTACACATTAGTGCAATATTTTCATACGTTTTCTGATTTAATTCTATAAACAATAAGTTACTAACGTTTAATTTAACAGTACTAAAAAACTTTAACGTTTTTTCGCCGGAAATAATAAATGATATCGTGCACTTTAATATTAACTATATGATTTGTTCTGTAATTTATAATATCTAATCTTAATGAAAAAAGACACAATGAAGCTTATTATATCTATTCTGTTTAGTTTCTCTATTGTTGTATAATAAGAAATGCCAATCATTATTATAAGCGACTGTGTTAAAAAAAACAGAAATACATTTGATGTATTAGTCATTTTCCATTCTTCTTCATTACTGGTTATTATGCAATACAGTGAAAATTTTCACTTCCTTTGAATGCTAAACTGAACAAACTACTTCAAACAACCTTTACTCTGCAGTAAAATTAATTCTTTAATCTAACGTTTTCGGTTAGCTTTACTAACCCTCTTCAGGATTGCCAAAAAAAACCGTTATTTCGAAAAATACGTTCGAAAAACTCTTTACAATTTAGAATGCTTTTAAACTTTCCGGCTGCGCAATCTCAGATCATTCTTTCACAGCCGCATATCGGCCGCTCTCCAAGCGGAAGGGATTCGATATGATTCTTTAAAATTAATGCTTTGCCCTTTTTCATTGTACTTGCCAATATACCACGCCTCCGTATATTTAAGTTGCCTTATACTTGCCACTTTCTGTACAATTTTCGCATCGTCCCAGTTGATAGACACCTCGTCCGGATCTGCTATCGCATAGTTGGCTAACGCCGTGACTGGTTGCCTGCATCTTACATTTCTTTTATGCTCCTCTAACCTTACTGCCAGCGATCTCTTCGTGGCCCCTATATAATACAGCTCCGTACTCCTCCTTTTATCCTGCACTGGTATTCTGTAAACCCCTGGAATTTTCATTCTGTCTATGGGCGCTTTGTCATTCCGTAGCAACTGAAATACAGTAGGGTTCCTCCTGTATGCTATTTTTTTATTCTTCTCTATTCCTATTCTTCTATATATGTTGCTTAATTGAGCTCTATACTCCATTATGGTAAATTCTCCCTTTTCTTTACTCTCGTTATTACCTTTCTCTATTTCTTGCACCAACCGTTTTATTTTGCTACTCTTTACTCCTATATTTTCTGCTATTTTCTTGATGTATTCTACCTCCCTTCTTGTGTCTTGCATCCTGCTACAATGCGTGTACGCTCTTCTAAGCAGTGCTCTGAAGGCTGCCAACTTGTAGTTCGTCGGGTCATGGGGAATTCATGGTATCATCTCTGGAATGTACGATGGTTTACGATACACTTTAGTAGTTATTTTTCCTTCTTCCTCCACTTCTACATCTATGTCCAGAAAATGTATTTTTCTGTGGCTCTGCTGTTCTATTTCTAGCTCCAGCCCGAAGATATTGTTATTTATATCTCGACAAAATTTTTTCACGTCTGGCTTCTCGTTCCATATAATACATACATCGTCTACATATCTTGCATACAGCAATATTTTTCCTTTATATTTGTGCAATTTGCTACTTTCCAGAGATCTTACTACTAATTCGCATAATAACCCTGACACGGGCTACCCATTGGCACGCCCCTATGTTGCTTGTATGTAGTATCTTCAAACTCAAAGAACGACGAAAAAGTGGCTAAGTGCGCCAATTCTAATATTTGCCTTCTTACTTTTGCTGCATTTTCTACCTTTTCTAACAAAAAATCTCTCAAGTGACCAAAACACGGCTCCAACTTTACCGATGGGTACATTGCCTTAAAATCGAAGACTGTCATATAGCTATTTTCGCTTAATTTCAATTGCTTTAACTTCTGTATTACCTCTACTGCCTGCGTTACGCTATACTGATGTGCAGGCATGTTTATCATAATAAATTCTTTGAGCTGCCTTTCTAGCAATATCGTAGGAGCAGAGCACTTATCTACCACCGGCCTTATGCTTTTTCCCGGTTTATGGGTCTTCGCAAACCCGAATAGTCTTGGAACGACGAACTACAAGTTGGCAGCCTTCAGAGCACTGCTTAGAAGAGCGTACACGCATTGTAGCAGGATGCAAGACACAAGAAGGGAGGTAGAATACATCAAGAAAATAGCAGAAAATATAGGAGTAAAGAGTAGCAAAATAAAACGGTTGGTGCAAGAAATAGAGAAAGGTAATAACGAGAGTAAAGAAAAGGGAGAATTTACCATAATGGAGTATAGAGCTCAATTAAGCAACATATATAGAAGAATAGGAATAGAGAAGAATAAAAAAATAGCATACAGGAGGAACCCTACTGTATTTCAGTAGCTACGGAACGACAAAGCGCCCATAGACAGAATGAAAATTCCAGGGGTTTACAGAATACCAGTGCAGGATAAAAGGAGGAGTACGGAGCTGTATTATATAGGGGCCACGAAGAGATCGCTGGCAGTAAGGTTAGAGGAGCATAAAAGAAATGTAAGATGCAGGCAACCAGTCACGGCGTTAGCCAACTATGCGATAGCAGATCCGGACGAGGTGTCTATCAACTGGGACGATGCGAAAATTGTACAGAAAGTGGCAAGTATAAGGCAACTTAAATATACGGAGGCGTGGTATATTGGCAAGTACAATGAAAAAGGGCAAAGCATTAATTTTAAAGAATCATATCGAATCCCTTCCGCTTGGAGAGCGGCCGATATGCGGCTGTGAAAGAATGATCTGAGATTGCGCAGCCGGAAAGTTTAAAAGCATTCTAAATTGTAAAGAGTTTTTCGAACGTATTTTTCGAAATAACGGTTTTTTTTGGCAATCCTGAAGAGGGTTAGTAAAGCTAACCGAAAACGTTAGATTAAAGAATTAATTTTACTGCAGAGTAAAGGTTGTTTGAAGTAGTTTTTTTGTAGTAATGCAGTGTACAGTACATAGTAGCTAAACTGAACAGCTACATGCATAAATACGAAAGGATAGGAAACTTCTGCTGGTAAAGTATAATTACTCTGTGATTCGAAAACACATAGGTTTAAGTTATATAATGGTATCAAAAGAAGTAATTCCACTGGGTTCCTACACTCCTCAATGATATTTGTCTGCGTTACGGCAATCTTAATAAATAACTGTGTCGCTGTATTCTTCTTTCATATAAACCTGCACTCATTTCGGATATAGAGATTCAATCCGTATACTTTAAGAAAATTAAATAATGATAATCAAACATATCTGTTTACAAATGACATTTTTATTTCGGCAGTTATGTATACATAACGTGGGGATGTATGAAAATAGTGTCAAGTTTTACCCTCCAACTGTTTTAAAAATATCAACATTTTGAGATATCCTGAACCAAAATAAATAAATATATACGGTAAAAAGTCCGTGGATATGTATAAATGTTCGTGTTTTTTACTTAATATCTCAGGTCGGGAGTAACGAAATTTGCCATGGTAGCTGGAATATAAGGAGCATTAATGCTATTAACTTTTTGGTTGAGAAAGGTCAAAGGCATAGAGAGAGAGTTCTCACTTGTCATATTTTAGGAGTGGTCAGACTTAATGAAGATTTTACACTTGAGCATTTATAGTGTTTTATAAAATTCACTCTACACTCAGAATTATAACTTTTGCTAATTTTTAATTAAAAATATATAATCTTTATATTGCTAACTTTCACGACAGATGACACAATATACAATTTCAGTTATTCATTTTGATTAATAATACAAACGTTATTTATATAAAAAAAAAATCGCATAAAAGCCAGGAAAGTTACGCAAATCGTTGCTGGATTTTTCTGTATAATATTTTTGTATATAGTCTGTCTAGTTTTCAGGTATACACACAAAAAATAGATTTGATTTAAAAATAAATTTGATAAATTTTGTTTATATATTTGTATTATTCGGCCATGTTTTTATTCAGAAAATTTCATGATAAAGAATATTACTAAAAAGATTGCTCAAATAATTCGAACATTTGCTAGGATTTGTATATATATGTACTCCAGTTAATGAAAACGCATTTCAAATATTTAACGGATATAATATGGATATAAAAAGATTTATGTCTATTATATTATGAATGCGGTTTTTTCAGGCTCCGATGGTCTATAAAACAAAGACAAGTGTAAATAACAAAATCAGTTTATTACCAAAAGTTAGGTACAAACATGGTTACTTTTCGACATTATCACTGTGAAGATTGAGACATTTTGTCATATCTGTGGACGAGCTTTTCTATCCCCTCTTCGTAGAATGTTGCCGTCAGTGATTGAGATGGCCTTAACAATGTTGTTTTGAAGATCGCCATTAGTCTCAAACCTCTGCCCTGCTTGCCATGTTTTCAATTTAGGAAAGAGGAGAAGTCTTCACACATTAAAAAGTTCCAAGCTGGGTGGAAATCTGAAGTGTGGAAGTCTTCACCACCTTTAAACACCCAGCGTATAGCCCCGAATTAGCGCCGAGAAACTTCCACCTCTTTCCAGAACAAAAAAAGTGGCTAGGAGGGCAGAGATTCGAGACTAATAACGATCTACCAAACAATGTTAGGGCCCATCTCAAGTCATTGGCGACAACATTCTATGAAGAAGGGATGGAAAAGCTCGTCCACAGATATGACAAATGCCTCAATCTTCACGGTGATTATGTCGAAAAGTAACCATGTCTGTGCGTAACTTTTGGTAATAAATTCATTTTGTTATTTACATTTGTCATTTTTTTATGGTCCATCGGAGTTTGAAAAAAGCAGCTTACGTACGGTACACAATGAACAATGAGTATTAGAAAGATTCTTCATTAATTATATTGATGTTACACCAAATGTAATATGACGTAATATCAATATAATATTTGATGTATGATATTGATTACATCAAATCTTCGACACTTGTTCAAATTATATAATATTTCATTAAGAATATTACAGGAAATAATTTTATTGTTAATTTTTATTTTTAAAGAATTTCTATTGGTATTAATAGTGATTTTTAATTAACATCAATAATTATGTTTGTGAATGGATAAAAAGCATTACAACTGGTATGTAGTTTGAAAAATGTTGGGTTTGTTTTTCAATTATCGGACAGCTTTATGTTATAAAATATATTTAATGATGTATTTATTGTGATGTAATGTGCTTAATAATTCTCTAATACATTTTGCAAATAGATGTGTTCAGATAGTATATGCTTTATCGTGTGAGAAACTTCTGATCACAGTTCGTGAAGAATTACATCATTAAATATATAAACGAAAATAAATTTTAACTGAAATTATTTTTAGAAGTAACTTATATCATACTTATTCCAGGATCGATACTGCTATCAGTTATGGTATCGGTTTTAAAGTATCGATACCATCCAGTAATGGCATCAAGTATCGAAATTGGAAATATTTCGGCTGTCGCACTTTACTCTGCTGCATCACTTTCAAGTTGTTTTCACTGCTGAGAAGAAACTGTCCTCATTTTAACGAAGGATCAGTGTAGCAATTAATATTCTGTTGCTTACTCTAAATAATTGAATCCCGGTTATTTAGTTCACAAGTCAGTGAGTGCATCACTGAAAACTTCAGTTTACTCTCGTTCAATATGTTATGTGTAGTACTCAAAAGAAGCCTCGAATTTTTAGCGCTACTAATGGTTGGTCTATGTGATTACTGCTATATTGAAATAGGGACAAATAAAAAATCATTGATAAAAAGATAAAACATTGATTTTATATTGAAAGTTCTTTATTGTATTTAAATTTTACAAATGTCAGTTCAAACAAGTATATAAAACTGTAGATTATTTTAATCATCTCCAAGCTGATTAACAAAAAAGTATTTTTAACTAAATAATTATTTGTAAATACTAATCAGATATAAGCATGTGTATTATAATAGGACATATAATAATGTATATAAAGTAATGTAGTTAGTTCATTCTTCTTTAACTGCACTAACTAATATTTCCCGTCTCGACACCTATCAACCCTTAAAATGCAGCCTTCTACTTCTAATTCGAAACGTTTTCGATCTTTTTAAAAGGCCTTTTTCAGAAAAGTAGTTAGTTTCATTACCATTACAATAGGACATATAATAACGTATATAAAGTAATGTAGTTAGTTCATTACCATACATATGCCACATTAGTTAATTGTTAATACTGTTGAAAATTCTTTCGAATATGTTAGATATATGTCTGATTATGAGCACTAGAGTGATTAGAAGTATTTCACTAGTGGAAAGTAGTCAAATCCTTTCAATATCAGTTGATACATGCGTCAGTTATGTGTATGACTATACAAATACTATAAACATCGGAAGTATTTAACCAATAGTAATAATATACTGTAGTCATCAGACGTATCACACTAATAGTGAAATATGAAATCATTCGAACATCACTGGAGAATGCATTCGTCACACGAGTAATTATGAGCAATCACAGTTTTACTTTGTAATACTCTGAATTGTATTTATTTTTAGTTTTTTAAAAGTATTGTATTTTTTAGATGTAAAACTGAAGAGGAATCTCTAAGACGGTGTGATTAGAAATGCATTTATATTATCGACAAAATAATAAAAACTGTGTAAAATTTTATAGTGGTTACTTGGTTTGTTGTGGTTCCAGACAATTGCAACTCGAAATAAAAGATCTGTTACAAAATCACTTGGTTAACGAATTCAGTAAAAAGACAAACAATAAGTATATGTATATTTTGAAAATAAAATTCGTCGTAATACATTTATTGATTTTTGGGGATTAACATGTTTTGTATAAGTTTAACTTAACCAATAGTAATGAAAAACAAAATAAGGTAAAATTTCATTTTGCTTGGTGGTTTTTCTGCACGATCTGGTTTCAGACAGACATTACCTGTCTGTGGAAAATGTAACAATACCGGGGCCGTGTTCAGTAACACAGAACATCTAACTGTAAGTTAAAATTCTGAGTGGCTTAGTGGGCGGAGCTAAGAATGTTCTGAGCATCCTCGAACGATTATTCTTAGACAATTGGGCAAAATGGTGGACGAAGTTAAAATTATGTTTGCAACGATTGTCGCAAACGAACTGATCAAAAAGGATGAAGTAACCAATACAATTATTGAAATGAAAGCTGCGTCAGATCGCGATAAAATTAATGAAGCTATTATTAATTGTAATTAACGAAATAAACCGTTATCTTCCATTAAAATGTACTGTATTCGGAATTCTAATACCGACGTGTAATAATTTTACATTTCGAAGTCATTTTAGAGTGAGTTAATGATTTGAATGAGAGAATAACATTGTAATTGTTATAATAATCTATGTTTAGTCCAACAAGTGCAACCATCTTGCAAATCGTACGACGAGACAAAAACAATGATGTCGCTAGTAGAAGTTAACATAGATAAGAGAAGCTGACTGAACTAGCTAGAATTCTTGATGTGGGAGGAGTCAAGCAGTAGTTAGAAACGAGTTCAACACATCGTAGCTTAACTAGACTTAGCAAGAATTTTGCGTTACTGAACACGGCCTAGATCCGACAGCCAAAGTATCAATACGGTGTCAGTATCGGCAGTCTCGGGACATTCTTATATAAGTCGAACAAGCTTTATTATTATTATTTTTCTGCACTGAATCAGAACTGGCAGAGAAAGTGTCAGCATTAATCAACAGGTCTTTCCTTTTACGTAGTTTGCTGTTATATAATAGAAACATCACCAAACGGGCTTCGCAATCTATATTATACTTTTTATGTAATGTTTGAAAATTAAAACAAAATAAAATTATAAAGTTATCGTTAATTATAATATGACTTATAATATCAATACTATTTTTCTTGATTTTTCTGGTAGACGTAAAAATAAAATGTTATATCTGCTGAGAAATTATTAAGCTCGATTGCTAATAATTTCAGTTGAATAATAGCTCTTATAATGTTGTAGTACTTATTAGCCGTTTTAAACAATTATTTGTTTTAAAACGTTCTCTTTTTATACTGTTTAATAATACTAAGCAAATACTTGAAATTCTAAAATAAATAAACCTTTATATTTGAAAATACCTTCCGGGTATTTGTACAGATAAATTAGAATACTTGTAATAAAAAGCCGCCTTTCAATGCAGTGTATGCAGTTACTTGTGTAGTAAACTAGTTGTTATATCTCTATCAATTCGAAAAATGAATCTACAAATTAATGTAAATTACTCTTACAATGTTTTAATATTTTATTTTCAGTAATAACATATTTATGCTATATGAAATGAGAGTGGTGGAAAATGTAGATTATATGGTGGCAATAATAGACCTTCACAATACTATTAAACATTTAAGTGTATCTCGCCAAAATGTGATTTTAAGAACAACGTGTTATTCACAGAAACTGCTGGCTTCTACCTAAGCAAGAGAAATTTTTAACTTTAGCAATACAATGCTGGATGAATAAAGCTACAGATCATAGAATTGTCAATTTTTGAAAACAGTATTATCACAATTCTTCATAATTCTTTTCGTATGACCAAACAAATATCGAAGTGAACTCACTCAGCAATATGTAAATCAGAAAAAACCAAACACCTTAAGTTGCTCAGAAAAAATTTAATAAATAACGTAACAAACGTTTTCATCCAAACATGTTGGCCATCGTCAGGCTAAACATATTCGAATGCAAACAAAATGGAACAAAAATTTAAATACAAATAAAATAACGGATGAAATACACATATAATAACGTAAAAAATAATAATAAATAACAAAGAAATATAAAAATATGTATAGGTTAAATAAATAAATATTAAGCCATTACATATTAATAAATTGTATGAAATTCTAATAAATGCAAGATATGCAATGATAACAAAATCAAGGCATTAAATTAAGAGCTCTCAAATCTTTTAATTAAATACTTCCAGGCTGAAGGCAACCCTTCAGCATCCCTGGCATTAATGCAGGTATTATGCAATCTGCTCTTAAATATTTCAATTTTCTCGGCGCTAAACGCTAAAGTCGGTGAATGTACAGGTTTAATAATGTCTGCTTCGCCCCATTTGACTACCGAGCCTTCAACCTGCGCCATCTGAGATAGAACTGTGGCGTTAGATCTTTTGCTGATGTTGTACTTGTGTTCCCTTAATCTAATCTCTAAGTTTCTATTAGTGACCCCAATGTAGTTTTTATTAATGCCTAGTTCTTGGTTTTCATAAGGAATTTTGTACACTCCAGCCATTCTTTCTTTATCAATGTTGTCTTTGTCATTTCTTAATAATTTGTACAGGTTGAGAGCTCTTTTGAAAATCAATTTGGAATTTTTGCGGGCTGAGATTTCCTTCATGATAGCTTCTTTCTTTCTGTCATACGTGAACGTTATGAATTTGCCGAAAGTGAACTTTGTGAATTTGTGGCTTCATGAATGACATAGTGTATTTTAAAAGATACGTGGACGATGTCCTGGTAATATGGAAGAATGACCAAAAAGTCGAGAAATTTATTAATAAGATCAACAACAACGATGACGGCCTCATGCTAAAGATTGAACAGACGTGTTCCTCACGGATACATTTTTTAGACATTGACATTGAATTCAAAGAAGGACATTTCGTCACTAAAGTGTACGTAAAACCGACGCATAGCCCTCTGTACATTCCTTCGCGTTCTAATGATCCTTACCAATACAAAATGACTGCTTTCAGTGCCCTCATTCACAGGGCTTTTCTCTATTGCAGTAGTGTGGTTGATAGACAAAAAGAAATCTACAGAATATCACATATCGCTAGAACTCTAGGGTACAGGGCGGATATGATAACAGCACTAATCAAAAACTACAAGGTTAACAAAACAAAAGCTCAGAGAGGGGATTTCAGCAAATTCACAAAGTTCACGTATGAGCAGAAAGAAATAAGCTATCATGAAGGAAATCTCAGCCCGCAAAAATTCCAAATTGATTTTCAAAAGAGCTCTCAACCTGTACAAATTATTAAGAAATGACAAAGACAACATTGATAAAGAAAGAATGGCTGGAGTGTACAAAATTCCTTATGAAAACCAAGAACTAGGCATTAATAAAAAACTACATTGGGGTCACTAATAGAAACTTAGAGATTAGATTAAGGGAACACAAGTACAACATCAGCAAAAGATCTAACGCCACAGTTCTATCTCAGATGGCGCAGGTTGAAGGCTCGGTAGTCAAATGGGGCGAAGCAGACATTATTAAACCTGTACATTCACCGACTTTAGCGTTTAGCGCCGAGAAAATTGAAATATTTAAGAGCAGATTGCATAATACCTGCATTAATGCCAGGGATGCTGAAGGGTTGCCTTCAGCCTGGAAGTATTTAATTAAAAGATTTGAGAGCTCTTAATTTAATGTCTTGATTTTGTTATCATTGCATATCTTGCATTTATTAGAATTTCATACAATTTATTAATATGTAATGGCTTAATATTTATTTATTTAACCTATACATATTTTTATATTTCTTTGTTATTTATTATTATTTTTTACGTTATTATATGTGTATTTCATCCGTTATTTTATTTGTATTTAAATTTTTGTTCCATTTTGTTTGCATTCGAATATGTTTAGCCTGATGATGGCCAACATGTTTGGATGAAAACGTTTGTTACGTTATTTATTAAATTTTTTCTGAGCAACTTAAGGTGTTTGGTTTTTGTCTGATTCAAACAAATATCATCAAACGTTAAGTGCTACGGTTAAAAAAATATAAAAAATTAGTACTATGCCAAAACATGATATTTATAGGCTGTTTCAGAAATGTAACAATACAGTAACCTCTAAATCAAGTTTCTGTATATCTAAATTGAGAAATTTAGATATTTTACAAAACAACACGGTAGTCGTAAAAAATATTTAAACATTAACATTATCTTAGAAATTATTTAAAAAATTGATGAGATATGTATAGTTTACAGTAAAAAAGTTATAGAAAAGTAGAGAAACATCTTTATTAAAATAAAAAATTTCGGAAAGGTTTCAAGCTGACAGTTTAATGCAACTTGTTCATATACGTGATGTACAATTCACTATAAATACTTTCGCTTTCGGAAATACCATGTTAAAAACAGAGTATTGATTATTAATAAAGTAATTTGCATTACAAGATCGATATTGTACTAGGTTTAAAAATACACATTACTTTTATTAGAATATAACTGAAGGTTGTGCGTTTAAAATGTAAGTAATTCTGAATTTAAAAACTGGCATTGTTTAGAAAATATTTTCATTTTATAATAAGTGTAATTGAGTGTTATAGAAATCTGTTTTCTGCATTGTTATCGATTGTATTTAGTAAGTGTTATTTTGTTTTAATTAGAAACCTTCGCATACTACTTTTTTGCAATTATATTGAGTTGAGAACATTCTACATAATGAACAACTAAGTTATATATATCTTTTAATACAATTATTTTCTATTTACCACTATATTTTCAATAGTGATGTATAAAAATTGATATTAAGTAGAAATCCTTAATTTTTAGCGGACATCTCAGTTATCCAAAATCTTTTACTGAAAATATTTATTATAGAACAGGGGTGTCCAAACCGTGGCCCGCGGGCCGCATGCGGCCGAAGGCAAGTTCCAATGCGGCCCAATAAACGTGTAAACAAAACCGACAAATTTTTAAATTTTATTTTTATTTATTCATTTTAACGGCATAAACTCAAAAAAGAAGTTTCACAAAGCTTTAAACCTTTATACATATTTTATTTTTGACTGGAAAGAAATATTTTCAAATACTTGGAAATGTGTGAATGATGAAATATTACTAAATAAAGCTGGAATTGTGACTCAAAGGATTATAGACTCAAATTTGGGGAAAGGAAAGAAAAGCTAAAAAATAAAAAGTAGTAAGAAAGCTTAAATAGTCCTTCTGTTATGCAAATATTGACCCGTAATTTTCTAACATTTCTCACTTTTTTATCTTTTGTCCTTACTCTCCTTTCCCTGCATTTGGGCCTATAATCCTTTTAGTACCAACTCCAGCTTTATTTAATATTTCTTCCAGCGTTGTAAGATTTGGCTACTTTGCGCCAAATTTGGCTACCTTTTTTTTAGGATGACATAAAAAATGTTATTTCGCGCATTAGCTACTGTTTGGGCTACATATTATTTATAAATATATTAGTTGAATAAAAATGCACTTTAAAATGGTGTTTCGTCGTTTTTTATTAATTAGAGACTTAAATAAAACAAATATTTGTGTTTTTCAAATAAATTTTTGTTTGTCTCCTTTATAATAAATGAATTTTTCTATTTCTAAGTAAAAATTGAAAATGTAGAAGTAATTTTTTAAAGTATCTTTTTTCGGTATATTTATTACTATAATCTAGACATGTTAATCCTTAAATATATTTTGTATTTTTAAAAATTGGGCAACAAGTTTCTAGTAATATAAGCCATTGATCGCGTGTCAGTTCATGTGTAACTTGTAATGGTATTCCTAAAACGCCCACTAGGGGCGCCCTAGCGATGATTTTAAATTAACAATAAATTATTATTATTTGTAACATGAATTTATTATTTGTACTACGGAATAACCGCTGCTGCTAGAACGCCTTTCCCGTGGGGAGAGGGTTGAAGATTACCCTCCACCTGTGTAGAGGGGGATTCCCCCCACGGAAAGAGAAAAACATTCCCCATTGATACAGTGGCGTAGCGAACGTAACTGGCGCTCGGCGCACGACACTTTATTTGCGCTCCCCCCTCCAGAAACACATATAGTTTGTCTTGGGGACGATTCGGGCACCCACTGCGAGTGGTGCCCGATGCACGATACACCCTTTCACCCCTCTCTCTACGCCACTGCATTGATATGAATTTATTATTTATACTATGCAATGACTAGAATGACCACTAGGGAGCGGCCCGGGCTAATAGTATACAATATACTCGTGGCCCAAAACTCCATGTCTTCTTCCAATGTGGCCCAGAGAAACAAAAAGGTTGGACACCCTGGCGTATAGAATAGCCGGTTCAAATGCTGCCTTGTAGATAAGACAGCAGTTGGTTAGTTATTCAGACAGACTACTCGACAGACCACTCGTTGAAGTCGCAATGAGTTGTCGGCATCACTCACAAAATTGTCACTGTCGTGGTTGAACGAAACACACACATTGCGACTTGCCGACCACATGTCAATGACATGCACCGGTCACGCGATGTCCGGTCAAGTGAATGTTTGGCGCGAAAACCGGCTACTGGATCACATAAAATATTTGGCACGAAATGGAGATGGAGAGTGATTCATTGGGCACAGAGTTGTTTATAGCAAAAATTCAGTCTTTCGCACTGCACAAGTGCATCATATACTAACCGAATCAAAAAAGCAAAGACGCGGAACAGCGGCGAAGCTAGCATGGATGGTAACCGGTGCGGATATCGTAGTGTCACCCTTTTTAACTTTTTATAAAACACTATTGTATCGTATTGTCTTTGCACTTGAGCAACTCGAAAGGTATATCGAATATGAGATGTCGCGACGTATATGTTTAGATTTACAAAATAAATCATAACCATACATCAGTATTGCCATCTATAAAAATTTGCAAAACTGTAATGATTGCCCCTTCTAAACATTTTAATCTGGAGTAATTATTTACTTCGTAGCTTACGTGCATTCATAAATTATCGCAATTAATAAATTAAATTATTTAATATACGAGAGGGGAATCCAAGAAAAACCGAACTGAGAGCGCACTGCCATTCCTAGACGTAGTAGAGATTTCTGCAGCTAGATGGGGTTAGTAGAGACCTTCACGAAACAGCTGTGCAGACAGCGTCAGTTTGTAGGTTTACGTTTAAGCGCAGTGTTGTGTTTCTCTTACTGTTATTTTGTTCCGCCTGCGAAGTCGTTATGACAAAATTAAAAGAACAAAGAGTGTGTTTGAAATATTGTTTATTGTTTGAAAAATCGGCACCAGAAGCTTACCAAATGTTGCAACAGGCTTTTAAAGAGGATGCTATGAGCTGCACGCAAGTTGTCGATTGGTTTGGGTGCTTTAAACGTGGTGAGATAAGTGTTGAAGACTATGCTCGTTCTGGGCGTCGGGAATTCGTTCCCCCTGGCCAGACTGTTAACCAGCATTTTTAATTGGAAGTTTTAAGACGTCTGCGAGAGGGTGAGTGAAGGAAACGCCCGGAACTTTGGCGATCAGGTGACTGGTTCCTTCATCATGACAACGTCCCCGCACACACGGCCTTACGAGTGACCCACTATTTGGCCTCTCGGGGATGGCCTATCGTTCACCTTCTGTATTCACCAGACCTAGCCCTGTGCAACTTTTTTCTGTTTCCGAGAATAAAGAAAAATTTAAAAGGGAAGCGTTTTGATGATGTGGAGGCGGTAAAAACAGCTTTCCTAAGGGCATTGGACGATATCATGGTTGGAGTTTCAGAAATGTTTCAAACAGTGGGGAAAAAGACTTGACAAGTTAATCGCATTTAATAGACTGAAGGTGACTGAAAGAATTTTGTAAAAAATTTTGTAAATAAAATTTTTACACAAAAAATCAGGGTATTTTTGGGTCCTCCACGTAGAAAACTTGGTTAAAATGGCTTCAAGCCTAAGTGATTTATCATTGAAAAACATTGTGATGGTTTGTTTAAGTTTTTATTTTTTTTACGGTTGGGTGTCACTCTTAAATGGGAGACACCCGGTGCGTGCCGCCCCGCCCCTCTCCTAGCTACGCCACTGGCGCGGAAATACCTTCGCTCCATCTATGAAAATTTTGAAGTACGGATAAAAGAAGAAAAGAATGAGTGTGTAACTACAAATTATTCAACAATTCAAACACATAGCATTTTACTTATTAAAGTACCATTATAATTCGCTTTTTGTAATTATTAAATAGTCAGCAAATTCATCTCAAACTGTGTACAATGATCTGTCCAGTTTGTACCCCACGTTATTTTCAAATGGGATAAATTTTGTATAATTACATAAATTGCTGAAATATGATAAATTTGCAAGAAATTCGTTTCATTTTATACAGTTGTATTTTTTAAATATATTAATTATTCTTAATCAATATCATGCGTTTTACGAATTCGAAAAAGTGAAGTCGTTTCGTGCATTATAAAATATGAAATAAATTCGATTTAATGTTTTTACGTATTTTAAATGGGTCATGTAAATATATTTATTATCTTTGAGTTCAGTTGTAATAAAAATGTAGGAATTTTTTAAAAATTACATTTTTATAAGTAACATATCATATCTCACATTTAGATTTATACAATAGTGTATTATATATTATAATAACTAAAATATTATAACAAAATTGCTAAATCAAACTCGGTATACATAAATAAGTTTAGAATTTTATATTAAAAAAAATTTAGCTTGTATTACACTTTCCTTTGTCACGAATGAATTATGGATTATTATTAGAATAGTAAAAAATAGTTACCGGTTGAATCACGAATAAATTATTATATATTTAGTTAAGTTATTTATATGATTTTTAAATCCTGGCAAAGCAAGTTGAACGTATTTTTTCTGTCGACTAGATATAATATAAAGACAAAAAAATAGACTCCAAAGAAAAATTGTTTAACATAAAAATATACGCGTTAAAAGTTTTGAAACGATATTTGTTTACTTTTTATTTTTATTGAGAGTATTGTACATAATGAATTTACAATATATACAGCTAAACCAGGTGTCTCAAACTCAAATGCAGTAAAGGACCAGTCAAATAGATGTATATCATTTGATACGGGCCGTATTCGATATTATTCGGTAAACCAAAACATACTGTAATTTAAAAAGTGGTTATAACAAAGGCTTTTTTTTTATTGCCAGGCCTTTACGATTTACATAAACAGTTAGACGTTTGAATTTTTTCTGTTCAGAGATATTGTTTTATTCAATTGATATTTATAAATTATAAAGTTGAAAAATTAAACTTAGAAAACTTAAAATACACGATACTTTATAAATAATTTATTCATATAAATTATCGTAACAGGAGATATACCTTTTAAAATGAATTTAAATGATTGATTAACGATAACTTACACATTGTACCTGTACGCAATGTTTACATTTCTCTTAGTTACAGTTTCTGTAATTAAAACAACAGTTAATACAAACGCGGCAGTCATGAGGTGTATTAGTTTTCATGACATCACAATAAAAGGACTCTGAATACAATTAATAAATCTGATGCACAATTTGTTATATCATTTTCATTATAATTGGTAATATCTTTCATCAAATTGCGGTAAGTAGTCCTAATCCTGACTTTTTCATTTATCGAAAATGTTTATTACTTTTTCTTAAAAAAGGGGATAAGGTTCTTACAGTAACATAACTTGCTTTTATGTTTTTCAATTATTCTAAAATGAATACCAGTAGAATTTAATATTAGATATGTATCTATATATATAAATGAAGACGTTTGTATGTTTCCTCGTTCGCTCTGCACTCCTAGACCGTTCGACTAATTGCTACGAAACTCGGCAGTTACGTTCACATATTTCTGACTTAGATAATGGCGAAGATACCACTCTAAAATATTGATTGGATTTTTATATATCAATTAATATCAGTCTACATTAGATTTGCTGGCTTTACACGTACCTTTATCTGTTGGAAAAAATTTAAGAAAATAATAAACTATATATATTTCTTTCAAAAAAGGATATAATTTAAAAAATATATATATGTTATATTAACTTAATTATTTTGAAAAGAAGATAGCGCGAAATAGACGAGATATTACGCGCCATTACGTCATTACTGCAATAAATAGAACAGCGTGAAGTGGTGTAGTTTGCCCATATTGTACTGTACATCATACTTTTCCTGTTAGCAATACAGTTATACCAGTTATGTATCTAACGCTGTTCAAGGAAAAATTTTTGAATTGAAATAACATGATTTTCAGTTCAAGTTTGTATACAGTTAATTGAAGCCTCTTGCCCCTATAATTTCCATGTCTGATCTTGATATTCATCTATCTAGCTCCGTTTTCTAGATTAACGAAAAACAGAGACAGACGGATGACAATGGAAATTTGTAGATCTGCTGAGTACAAGTTCCATCCAGTAACCGAGTCTATAAACCACCAAACACCCACAGGTAGTCACTTGTGGGTTTGCACATCGCCAACGGACTAGCTTCGTGCAGTTTTCTGGGTTTTCTTCACGTTAGTAACACCTAAATACGGGTCAGCATTACATAAAAGTCTTCCCAGAATGCATCGCTTCAGCAGATAGGTTACGTGTTGCCATGCAATAACCATATAAACCCTCCAATTCTAATAATTTTTCTATAAACGCGATATTTATGAGGACATGGTTAACTAACACGATACCTGGACACCCATGATTTCATCTCCTCCTATTAACTCAAATCCATTGCTTCAAACTTCCTATTGATACTAGTCAAAGATGTTCGAACGTTCAGCTGAATTAATGTACAGTACATGCAACGATTTTAAGGCGCAAAGTAGATCTCGAAGTCTTTTTGTGTGCGGATGTCTATTTTTTCTATCTGTTATCATGGTAATATTGCCTCATTCCAAATTTTCTATAGTTGCAGTCTGTGTAATGTGCACTTTATACGCATGCTCAGTCTTACTGTCAAATCTTTACCTACTATTCTTATGCCACAAGTTTTAAAAGTTTCCTTTATTTAGATGTTTTTTCTAAGCATTATTTTTTCAACCTGGTTTCACCAGTTTTTTTTAATGCGATGATATAAAAGCAATTATTCTCGCATTTTTACAAGTTTTTGAAGTCTTTTGGACGTTAAGGTTAGAAACTAACTAGGGGCTATCAAAATCCATTCAACACGGATCACTTTTTAATTATTAATAGTAGACCGGTATTAATTAGCAGTCGTTAATCATCCTCTCTTCCCGGAGGAGATCCACCACTAATTATGGTACAATTGGAACATCTCATTTCACAATTTAATACAATAATAATGTTCAAAATGACTTCTCAATGAGAGAATATTACTTAAAGATTAATATATATATCAGGGGTAAGCAAGCAAGAGTTCAGTGGGAGCAGCAATGTAGGTTTTTCAAAATGCATGGGCGCCGCAGTTCTGTATTGTCATGGCGGATAGTATGGTAAGGCGCGCGATTTTATTACATAATATAAACATAATGTAAAACAAATGTTGAATTTTTTTAATAAACATATTTTCACAAAATTATAAAAATAAAATTGTAAAAACAATAATAAAAAACAGAAATTAACACTTTCAGCAAGAGCCGCATGCGGCTCTCGGAGCCGCATTTGCCCATTTCAGATATATATTGTCACAGATCTCATGTGTATCCATAAAAAAGTAATTCTTGAAAAAAAGAATATTTTGTTACATGCTTCATGTGAGAAAATGTTCTTTCTACATATCTTTTTTATATTCTTTTCTTATACTTCACGTTCAATTACAACTGCAAACTTTAAGAAAGTTTGTCGCTAAATTTTTACATTTTATGTAATTTATTAAATTCAAAATTCCAAAAAAAAGAACACTTTTCCAGTTTTTTGGCACCAAAATCCTAAAAATAAGAGCGTTGAAATAGTATTATTGTCGGGCCAATATAATTGACTGTCGTCAGGTTAATGCATGTAAAATACTTTACGTTTGTTAAAATTTTGGTCATCTAATTTTATAAATGTGTTTTTCATATACACTTTTTTTTTAGAAATAAACATATTTTTTATCGATATTTTAATGTTTTTTAAAAATTTTATCGATTTAAATTTTTTATATAGGTAAATCGAATTTATTTAATTAATTCGATCAAGAAATGATGCCACAATACAGAATTATTTTTTCTTTACTAGACTCAACTCTAAAAAATTTTTTTAACCAAGGCAGAAACGAGAAAAACTCGTGGGAATATAATTTAAAATTTTTTCACGCCTATGCCTCACTGCAAAGGATAAAAGCGCCAAAACCAAAAGCACGCTTGTGAAAGGCTAGTAAAATACGTCTCCAATTTCTACTTTAAAAACTTATAAGGCTATGCATTAAGGATGGGAAAGCACATCCCTTTTCAGGTGCTAAATACAAAAAATAAAAAAATGAGAAACAAGAACATATCATATTAATACGTAGTTAGAAGTTGATAAACTGAAATAAAAATATGGAGATTGATGACGTGTGAAATTAACAATAAAAGCCGTAGTCACGGGATAGGATAAAGTATAAGTTGCATGACTGTAAGTAAAGTGATTTTGGGTGATAATTTATACGTGCATAATCGATAATGGTGTGAAGTGCTTCATTATAATAAGGATTTGATATTTATATTGTACCTCATATTTTAATTTTTATACATTTGTAAACTAGTATTTTGTAGCCTGAAGAGGAATGCATATTATTCTACATAAATAAAAGGTTTACCTGTAAAATGCTTTAAATGAACGATAATTTTTTGATAAATGAAATATCTGAAACAGTATTGTTTCGTGCCAAATTTTCCTAGATATGTTCAAATTCGTTAGAAATTCGAAAAATTTTGAACAATTTCAATTTCGAAAGTTGTATTCTTGTCATATTTTATTTGAGATATTATGTTTATAGTTTTTAACTAAAATATTGTTTGATAATAAATATAAAAACAAAATAAATTTATATAATGTAGATATTAAGTAGAATTATTTATAAATATTAATCAGAATTTTTATATTTCAGATAGAAATGAAGAACTCTTTACGAAATGTTACTCTTCGTGTTGCAACATATCAGGTAAAATAGATTTGGACAAGTTAACATTTTATGGATTTAAAATCAATTTTAAATTCTGTTTTTGATAAGTATGACAACAATATACAATTATTAATCTCAGGTTATTTTTTTAAAGTTTAGATTGCTGTCTACATATTTTTTCATGGTATATTACATACATAAAATTCTTTAGATTAAATTAAAAAGTTTCTGATTTGATCATTCTATAAATTAAATGTATTGTAATTAATTAAATTTTAAAATTATATAAAATATATTGAATGAGATAGCAGACTATAACTATAATACTGAAACTTTCATTCAAATTATTGAAAATATTCCTCATCGATTCATTATAAGTACGGGGCAAACGGTCATCATATCCGTTTTGATATACTATATCTGCGAAAAACCACAAAGTGCATGATATTTCGTGTTGTAAGTACTCCTGAGTTCGCTCTACGGCACAAAAATTATAATATTGCTTCCACACATTTTGTTTTAGAGCATGATGCCATTTGAAGCACCTCGGAGAGAATCGCTTTGTCCCAAGACGGGGCAGACAGACAGAAAATTTCTTGCATGCTTTTGCCAATATTTGCAAGAACGTGTATGAAATTTTTTCTGATATACACTTTATTAACTGTATTTTTAAGAAGGAGTAATATTTCTTACTAAAAATAAATATATAGATCACTCTGAGACGTCAACTAGGCTATACAGACAGTAAAGAAAGAGTTGTGCCAAATGAGCTGCAACTTAGAATTTTCACAGTCAACTCGGCTCTCAAATTTGAAATCCAGTGTTGCAGTTTAACACATAGTTTAGCTCAACTCGATGTAAATTTCTTTACCTAACTTTTACAAGATCTATTGCTTGAGACAACATTTCATTTTAATTGAACGTTATCGTTGTCGTCTTTTCCTTTGTTAAAATAAAGTGCAAATGTTTATTTGTTGTTTAAGTAATAAAACAGTGAATAAAAGTAACCAGATTTAGAGTAACGATCACATCAATTTACCAAAATATGAGTAGTAGCTGCCTTGTAATAGCAAATGTTCTCTAACAGAGCAAATTCAACTGAAAAATTAATACACAACGCGCTGTTTATTAGAATAAATGCAATGCAATTTAATTTAAGAAATGGAATTTTCTGCTCTGCTTTTTAATCGGGTTAAAATTCATAATTTAACCTTCCGCTCTTCAATAAAGACCTCAGCTCAGCTTAGAATTTTCACATATATGAGCTGAGTTGCGTTTTTAGAATCTCTAAATAGATGTGCAGGTGTGAAATGAAATATCACTTTCGTAAATGCAGTCACTGTGCAGTTACTGCGGTATTCTGTGCAGCCCACTGATGACTTACTTACGTTAATCTGCAAACACCGTATTCATGATTGTTCTTCATCCCCCAAAGTTTTCTCGGAGATGCAGCTATGCCAGATATACTGGCCATTAGATTATGCATATAAAAAAATCAGTTCTTAAACTTTTGTTTTTCTTTTTTTTAGAGCGACAATGAAGTCGGAATCAATAAAAACGTGCCATCTTTAGAAAACGTTCTCTTGCAGAGCGGCAGAGACGTAGGAAGAGGCATTATTTTGCTTCGTCCCACGTCTCTTAACAGCATTTCTGAAAGAAAAAAAAGCAGAAAAGTCTCCCTGAAAGATAATTTAGAAAAACATTTTAGAAAGAGCAATAACTTTGATATTAGCACCAATGTGTTTGCAACAGGTTGCTCTTCTGCAGTTGAAGTCCGTTGCTTAGTATCAATAAAAAAAATTAGTATATTTAATTTACTTTATTTCTTTACATCGCAGATGCAGAAAAACTGCAGTCACCGTTTGCTCTCAGAGTAGCACATCTAGTGTATCGTTCCTACAATAAATACCATGATCAGTACCAGAGTCAACTGATGTTTACTGCAGAACTGATCATTGACACTGCACTTTATCTGTATTTTTCACTTTGCACTGCACTTTGTCGCCAATGTCGATGCGTGGTGATAGGTACCTCTAAAGTGCGTTTAGAATTCTATTTTATGCAATCCAACCGAGTTCTCATCCCGTAAATATAATAACAGTAGAATGACCTACAACAGCTGACAGACTTTTCTATACAAGTATGGAAATGCTATTTCTTTCTGCACATTTCTAGATTACGTTTTACTCCTACAGCCGCGATATCTCTGTACACTTGCTTACCATTTGGTGCTAAAAGATATAGTTTCACGGAGTTAAACGTCAGCCTTGAGTGAAGCAACGACTTTATTGATTTTGTAGATAATATTGAGTTGGAAATCCCACTGGTAAACGACATTTTATGCCTTACTGCTTTTGAACAATTATCTTTATAGTTTTCTTGGTCGTTGTATAAAATTCTGTATTTAATATAAAGGTTGTTTGGCACGTTTAGTCATATTATGGAATAAGCATTGTTTATTTTTCGATTTCTTTATATGCTTTAACCAAGAAATTACAGTCGTCTGAAGTTTGTCTATAATTTGCGACATTCTATTAATATAAACATTTTGTAGTTATTGCTTTGTTAAATTACTATATTTTTCTGTGACTACTCAGGCTGTTAACAACAGAATCAGCGCTAAGTTTTTGAAAAAGTGAATAAACAGAGAACAATTAAAGAATGAAACATATTTTTACACCTGTTATATACTTTGTTTCTGCGTTCTATGCAAGTTTTATTGCAATGGTCCATTGCAAGGTTCTCAACCTTCTTCTATTCTCTCTATAAGATTTCGTTGTATAACATGTGATTAGTATTTGAAACAGATTTTAGTACAGTTTGTTTGTTATCGCCAATTTTATACATATCCATTTTCAAAATATTACTCTTAAAATTTGTTCTGTAAAATCATTCATTTTCTTTATTATATTACGCATATCTTTTTAAGCCATATTATATTAGAATTTTTAGAATTCATTTTTAGAATTCATATTATATTACTAAAAATATTTTTGTGAAACACTTTATAAATTAATATTTTAGTAAAAGTTGTCAACATAATATTTCCAAGTTTTTATTATAAGTTCAATTTATAATTCGGTTTTGATAAACTTTCAGATAGAACATGTTATGAAGTACGAAAATGATCCTGCTGTAATTATCAAGAATGGAGGATATTTGTCAGATGTTTTCTTAATTCTACAGAAATATCTTGGATTCAAGTAAATTATGATAAAATTATTCAGTGTTTTTATACGTTTAAGTAATATTGTATTAACTAATAACACATCAGTAATCAATTACTATAAAGCAAAATAAAACATTATTTATTAATTACTGTGTTGTAATTTCAATATCATATACATATCTAAAAATACTTTTTATAATTTTTTATCAAACGCTTAAGTAGCAGAATTGCTCAGCAAATCTCTATTCGAAATGCGCTCTGAAGTAATAAATGTCAGCAAGATTCGTGAGAAAAAATGAAAGCTCCTCCCGTTACTACATAGAGTGGCTGTGACCTTAGATACAGCACACTTGGTAGGAATGACAAGTACTATCGACAGTCATTTTACTTTAAGTCAAAACATTAGTCTGTAATACGTGTTAAGCAGAATTTCCACTAAATCTAGATTGTTTTGTTTGCCTCTATATTTGAGATTTAGGCAATTTGATAAGTGACATAAATTTAGATTGTTTCATCTCGAATTTATTTATTTTCTAGATTTTATTTAACTATTATAAAGAAGGTAAGATTAGAGGTTAAACTGGTAAGTATAGTACTTAATTAACCTTCAGTATACCAATATTTCTATTATATAACTACGAGACAGGTCTTGAAGGGCTTTACTCTCAGCTATATGATTGTTTATTTGTGGTGTACTTAGGTCAATCTGATCGGTATCATACTCAGTATACGTTGTTGATTTTTTCGGACAGTATGTTTTTATTTTGCAGAATACAAGTAGTGTTTTTTATTTTTATTATAATTATAGTTTGTTTGCGAAGATTTTGGTTTTAACTTGTAAAAATATTTACAATGAAAAACTGCAATTTGACCTTTGTCATGTTATGAACCACATTGTTGCTTTTGTTCGTTATGTGATATAAAGAAATGTCTAGAACTAATTTCGTTAAATATCTTACTGGTAAGAATTATTAACATTTCTTGCTTTAAAAATAAACTTAAAAAATTACCGTATTTTAAACCTAGCAGCTTGTGAAAAACATTAAGCAAACGAGTTGAGAAACTTTTCTGGCTGTTGTGAAATTTTATTTCAAAAGTAACTTTTTATATTTGATATTTGATTATTATCGAATTTCAAAAGGCTTAATTTTGAGGGTAGTAATGAGTTTTATATTAAAGAAATTGTAAATATTAACAAATAACATCTTCATTAAGTGCACCATTTTCGAGATATGACACGACACCCCTTTTACCTCTAACCGACAAAATTTAATAGCATCAGTGCTCCATAACACCATGCCAAATTTTGTCTTACACACGCTAACACACACATACATGAAATATTTTTTGCCCTTTTCGTTTTGAGACCTCCCTTCTCAAAATGTGGAGATTTGTAAAAACTCAGATTTGACACGGTTCCAATATTTTCTCTTCTTGCGTATATATAACAGCCGGAAAAGTAAAATTAAGAGTGTTTAGAAATGCATTTAACTTATTGCTACAGAATATTTTGTCTTGTTTAGAAACGTTTAAATACAGAGTTAAAGAAAGAAATGCCTTGTTATTTACTTTCGAAATTAAAAAAAAACTATGTAGGATATTTCGACCAGTACCATCATTCCTTTCGTTTGCACACTTGTAATAAATATATTGTAGTTCGTTAGGTACGATGAAATGATGTCTCAGGAAGACAGTGCGTTGACAGATGTAAAGTTATGATAGCACCACTCACATGAGCTACATAGACGTGATACACTACGGAGGGTTTTCACAATTGCACCGTAGAACAATAAATAAACTTATTTATGCTAGTATCGACTAAACTAAACTAACTCAGTTACAGTTCACAAGAAAAATCTTCGCAAAATGTACAGTACAATATGGAAATAATATAGTACTTACAGTGTTGGAGTGCTTTAATGTTAATTAAATGAAAATGTTGGGAGTATTTTAAAAGAAGTTTACGTTCATTCATCAAAAGCCAACGCAGAATTTCAAAGGATGATACAAGGAATTTTACCTGACAACTTTTAAGTAATAGTGAAAATGTTTTTTTGTAAATGAAACAGATAAGGACAAAAAGGGTTACAGCTCAATATTACGTTATTCAGTGATGATTCAGTGATGTCATTATTCAAGTTACAAAACACGATATTCAATCGGCTAAAAAACCGTTCACGTTAATTACGTGGGAAGAAGGGCAAGAGTGGACTTCAAAATCTTATAATTAAATCCTATTAAAATGTTTATTTGCATTCTGTGCTAAAAATCATAAATTTATTATCCAAAACTGTTTCTCTTATATCATATATTCTAAAGAAAAAGACTGATGTGAAGTGGATAAACGATTAAAAAATTAGTAAAGAAGTCGATTAGAAAAAGCATTTATATAGTTATATTTATTCAAATAGTATCGTTTTGCTGTTGAAAGATGTTCTTTTAAGTTAAGATAACGCATGTCGTTCTAATATAATGAAGTATCATTACAGTTTGCGAGAATATCACAATTTTGTTGAATGCACAATTTCGTCAGCAATATATTCTACGTTTGGAATTTGTTTTATGGTTTCATTCACTTGACCTCATTATTGGATTAATTTTTAGGGGACATGTTAAAAAACAAGTATTAGTAACATTTTCTACAACTAAAAGATAAAGTTAAAGATAGAATAAAAAGCTCCTGAGATCAGTCTATAAATTTATTAGCAGATATTCGACGAATTTTTTATAATGAAAAAAAATATATATATAAATGAAACTGGGTTGCTATATAAAGAAAATAACACATAAATTTTATTTTTTGGGTACTTTAGAAAATTTTAACGTTAAATCGAATATGTTAACATTTTGATAGGTCTCGCTTTGAAATTTTCGAGTTTATTCCACCTTCGCTCACGAGGAGTTACATGGCCTTTGTATAGCTGAAATAATAGTGTCTTTATTAATTTAAATCCTAACGGAAAAATCCAAATTTAAATGAACTACAGAATAACATAATGTTAAGTTATAGAATTTTATTTGGGATACATTATGGTCAATACAAACTTTGATCATTACGAATGGTTTGATCTTTTACAACGTTTATTTAGTACATGAAGGATATTCTGTCGTATACATTTTTTATTACGGAAATTATTCACGAAAATTCATAAAATTTATTCGCGGTGCGCTATCATTTTCATCGATTGTTACAAAAGATGAATACTTGTGAAGATACTTGAAAGGTGTTCCTTAATAAATCTCGAGTCTATTTCGATTTCTGAACTCATTAGTACTTTACTATAATTTCTTACCGAAAATGGGTCGTCAATGTTAAATTATGTACAATTGACTGCATTAAATAACAATTTTAAAAAAATCCATCACAGGTATGTTTTATGTACTCTTATTCTCGAAATGTTATAAATGCATACTCGGCGAAGAGTGACAATATACACGTAAAACAACTATTATTTATAAATTGAATTAGTTTATGTTTCGAATACTAATAATTGTATTTTAATGTTAGCTTGGAGATAAGTGAACACCGCTTTGGAGGACTTAAATTACATGGAGCTTGGATAGGCCGCATTGGATTCATTCAAAGAAACGTATTTGTATTTATAATTAATATTGATTTAAATCTTTATAATATTTTGTACAATAACATATTTTTAGGAATCGGATCTAGCTTTGCCATTAGGAATTACCTACGATAAACTCGAAGCAATAGATTACAGCGATGTTATAGATGCTTCGAAAGTAAGATTTTTTACATCTAAACCCAATGAAGTATCTAAAATGTTGGCCATAATATTTCCTTTTGGTCTAGCGGTAAGTAGTATTTTATTTTTATTTTAAAAATACGAATAATTTTATTTGTATATACTAAATTGACACGCTTCATTCAAAACTACTTCTGATTTACTTTTCAAAAATTTTTGAACTACCTGTTTTATCTCACTTCTAATGCAAAGAACTGTTACAGTAAAATAGTTTTATTGTTCAAGAAGAAGCTTAAAGCATGGAAATTTAATGCAGAAATTTCAATGTCATTACGAACTAGGTCTTACCCACACTTTCATTTTTTCCAAAACTTGTCTTATCCATTTATAAAAGGAAAACGCAGATGCGAATTATATGAGATAGAAGATAAACCATTATAGATTTTTGTTTTGCGTAAAAACATTTGCTGTTTTGTCGTTGACTGCCGAAAATCCCTAATGGGCAAAAATCGCATTTTACAGGAAATAATTTAGAACAGCAAACTTTACTTGTCGCATGTTTTGAACATTTTTTTCAGAGTATTCAAACTCTAAGGGCCTGTACAGCTATGACATAAAAGTTGTTTCCCCAGTAGTAGCGATTACGAGGTTTTTGTTTTTAAACTTCATGTGAATTGCTCTTAATTATTTCATGTTCATCAGATTAAATTTGCATTGCAAGAGTATACAATAAACATATAAGGAAAGAAAGTTCTAACTTGACACTAAAAACCAGCCAGCCAGGGTCTTTCTAAAAACCGGAAAATTTCATTACATTAAATGTCTACTGGAAACTCATTTTGGAAAATGTTAAGAAACATCGGAGTCCTCCGGATTCTACCGAGATTTGTTGTCACGCTAAGCTGCAAGATGAAGAAAAAGATATAAAAGAAAAAGATGAAGAATGTTACGATGGCTAGCAAGGATTGTCCGATATTTTGTCAAGTACTGTAGTAAGAATCATAGTGCCTTCTGAATAAAAATTTTTAATCTACATTTGTATAGTTTGTTGATTCATAAATATTACTATCCTTGCTAAATTCGAAAAATCCAAAATAACTTTTCAAGATATGCCTTACTCATCTTATGATTTTTAATATCTTCCAACAGTTTATTAAAATTATTATTCTACTAACATTCATGCTAGGCTATTGTCAAGTTTAAACTTTTAAAAAATTTAATTAATTTAATACTAAAAGTTATGAGAAATAAAACTTTCGAATGACCCTCAACATTAAAACTTTTGGAACAAATATTATGTATTATAAATATTAAAATAGTGAAAACTATAAAACTAGAACCTGTGTTAAACAAGGCAACATTTCTAAAATTTAAATAATTATCCAAATTCAATTGTTTATTGAATTTGGACAATTATTTAAATTTTAGAAATGTCGTCATGTTGTCTGCCACTGGTTTTTTCAAATGAGTATCTTTTCTTTATTTAAAAAAAAACAGTCGTACCAATTTAATTTGTTTGTATTATGAAAAAATACACAGACATATTTTGTTTCAAATAACCTGGTATCTATTGTAAACGAAAATACATTTCGTGTTTTTTTTAATTGGCATATTTTAAATGTCGTCTTAGCGTGTGTTAAAGCGTGATCAGTTTTTCTTCATAACTTATTTCCAAAAATCTAAACTATATATAAATGTAAATTAAATTAATATGCCTCAATGTCCTTAATTTATTATAATATTATTTCCGTCTACTAGTACGTATTTTTTATTAGCAGGACTTATTAAACTGGCTAAGTATCCTTAAAGCCAGTATAATAATTCCTGCTAATGAAAAATACGTACTAGTAGAAGAAATAATATAATATATGAATGTAGTTTGCATAAAACATGGAGAGTCAAATTTGATTTAATTGCAACACTTTTCCTCGATATGTTGTAACAGCGTTAAAATAAAATGTATTTAAAAACATTTATCACTTTTTACAAGCAAACAATCTTTCACACTTTTTACAAAAATTTACAAATTGTAATACTTGTCACGTACAGAACACTGCACATAAATATAATTCGTTTATTTTTATAAAGACGAAAGTTAGTCAATAAATGAAAGTCTTTCCCAATATTTTCAGTAATTAGTCATTATAATCACGTTTGTATTTTAAGAATCTTTATCAAATTTTTATATTATAATAAATTTTTAATATTTGCAATAAAATATTTAATACATATTTCACAATAAACATAAATTATCAAAATATATATAATTTAAAATTTCTTCAATTTTATTTTTATTAGCAGCATTTTTAGTAATTTCTACAATAATATTTTAATTTTTAAAAACAATATTTTTTATATCATTAATTAGTAATAAGAGAACAGTATTATTTTTATACAAAGATATGGATAACCCTGGTGATCACATTTATTCTTACTGGATTATGTTTCTACTTGATCTTAAATTGGAATTCAAGGAGAAACAAGACAAAACACGTTAAACTATATGATATATTCTTGGCGCTTTTCGGATCATTTTCGAATCAAAGTAAGCAACAAATTCATATTATGTATATTCAATGATATTCTATTATATAAGAATAAAAAAATATTTACCATCGTTTATTGTAGGCAGCTCGTTATTTCAAGTTAGTGGATACTGCAGAATGATGGTTTTCAGTTGGTTAATCACAACGTTTATTATAGTATCCGGTTATAGTGGGGCTCTTATGTCATTTCTTGCTTTCGCTGGTTATGAATATGTGCCTGAAACGTTTCCTGAATTGATAAAAGAAATCAAAAATGGACATTATACAGCGTCTTTTGTATATAATATGGATCTAGCCGAGCATCTTAAGGTAAGATTTAATATACTACAACTCTTTTTGAAAAGTTTAGAAATTTTGTCATTAAAAGTATAGTATTAATATTTACAAGCGAAATACTATTTACACATACAGAAATGTAACTTTCTATTTATTTTTTTGATTAAACAAATAAATAAATTACAAAATACACCAAAAGTTTTAATTTGAAACATTTATTTTAATCAAAAAGTATTTATAACATAAACCACATTTGTTTTATGAATTTAGAAAGTGGCAAAATGTATTTCATAAATTTAGAATCTCAATAATATATAAATTACTTTACGTATTTTGCTTAATAATTTTGTGTTGAACACTTGCAATTGTGGTTTCTACTTCATTATGAGAAAATCTAAGCAGCTAACAAAGGAAAAACAAATTAAGATTTCTGAAAAAAAAATGGTTGAGTAAATCGATAGAAGATATTGAGAAAGAATTAAATCTATCATAATAAGCTTTTACAAAACGTTTGAAACGAATACGCGGAAACAATAAAGTCATGACAAACCTAACAATACAATCATGTAGGCCAAAACTAACAAATAAACGTGATATTAATGTATTAAAAGGGACTGTACTGGATTCAAGTCAACAGCTGAAGTGATTCAAGTCAACAGCTTAAATAACTTCGAACTCAACAAAAAATAAATAAAAATACATTAAGAACAACTATTTGGCACAGATTACAAGAGTCAGGATTTTATTCGAAAGTGCCTAAGATAAAACTTCATTAAACGAAAAATTAAAAAAAAAAAAAACAAAGATTTACTGTTCAGTGGTCAAAGTATCACATCACTTCGAACGATGAAGATAGGAAAAACGATTTTTTGTCTTCAGTGTAGAGATTAAAGACCATGTGTTATTAAAAGAAACGGTGAGGAATTTCAGACTATCTGTATAAAACAATACGTAAAGTACCAAGAAAAGTCAAGGTGTAGGCCTGTATCAATTTGCAAGGACCACAACATATTAATATTACGTTTGATTGTTATTTTTGGCCTACCTATTCGTTTTATGATGATTTCATTGTTTTTATGCATTTGTTTCAAACATTTTGAAAGAGCTGATTATGTTATATTTAAACCTTTGTCAATATCTTGTATTGATTTACTTCATTACCTTTGTTCAGAAATCTTAATTTTTTTTTCTTAGCTGCTTAGATTTACCAATAATGAAGTAAGAACCGCAAACGTAAGTGCTCAACACAAAAATTGCTAAACAAAATATGTAAAGTAATCTCTGTATTATTAATTTTTTAAATTTACGAAACAGATTTTGCCACTTTCTAAATTTATCAAACAAGTGTGGTTTACATAATATATATTTTCGTTATTAAAGAAATATTCTGAATTAAAACGTTTGCTGCACTTTGTAACTTATTTATTTAATTAAGGAAATATATACATATATGTAATTACATAAATATATACTGTAGGAAGTAACATTTCTGTATGTATAAATAGTATTTATTATTTAGTATTAATAGTTGTAAATATCAATACTATACTCTCAATGACAAAGTTTCTAAACTTTTGAAAAGAAGTTGTAATTAATTTTATTTTCTTATTATTGTAATTAAACTATAAATGTTAATTTTAACAGCTTGCAACACAAGAGACGCCTTTATTATTGGCGCTTAAGAAATTAAGAGTAGAAGGTAAAGTACTAAAGTTGTATTCAAAAAAGGCTGTATATGAATATCTTATGAAACCTAAACATGCTTTTATTGAGTATGAGTTGAATGGACTGTTGTATGTAAGTGCATTAGGAGCAAATAACTATCTGATGTCAAAGGATAGTCTGTATATTAAATACGAAGTATATGGCATGATTAAAGGATTTCCGTATAAGAAGGAAATAAATATTGTGTACGTAAAATATATAAAAGTCTAAGCTTTTCATTTATGAATTTTTGTTCCTCTTTCTTTTATTATAAAATTTTTCGACATAAAATTTATTTATTTATTTCTTTTTACAGAAATCGCAGAATAATAGAAGCCGGGCTTCATGAACATGCACATACAATCCAATTGAATTTAGTTAGAAATGAGAAACTATTCATAAAGGAAGATGATGATGCATTCAAACCACTTTTAGTTGAAAATTTACTTGGAGCTTTCATGTTTCTTTTCATAGGTTATGTCTTGTCAACAGTTGTTTTTCTTCTGGAATTATCTCAAAAACTTAAAAATAAAATTTCATGCTAGTAATTTAAACAGTATGAAATAAAACTACTAAAATTTATCTATATAATTTTTATATTATAATAAATTTTATCAGAAGAATATCGAACGTGCTTATGTTAACTTTATTTAAAATCGTGTTCAAAAAGTACAGAATATGATATTCTAATAGTTGAACTCTCCTTTATTTTGATTTATAGACTTCATTGTTATTATTATTTTTTGGCATACTATCAGTATGTGATTGACATTGATCAAGAGTAATTTCAGACAAAAATTAAGTGTATTTTGCGTTTAAATCTTGTTTATAGGTTGAGTTAGATTCTTGCAATCATTTTTACAAATTGCCCAAATGTTTTCAATCGTGAAGTATATCTGGTGAATTTCCAGGTCAATCGAAGAAATTTATTTTTTTAATGCACACCATTCTTTGACTTTTTGCATGTATGAGATTTATTTTCATACTGTCGAAAGTGTATATCATCATCTTGAAAACGATCTTCCATCTTTGAAATGAGAAAATTTTCTAAAATATCACCGTTTCGTATCTTGTTAAGAAGTCACAATTTTAAATGTTCATTACAATCAAGTGAACCCCCATACCAAAACTTTAGAAGGAAATTTAATACCTCGTTATAAACAATCTGGATTGTTGGTTTTACATTTCAAGCGCCAAATCTTTTCTCCAGAATTTAAATATTTAAATTAACAGAAAATATATTTATACTAAAATGACTTTGCCATTTTTCGGGTGTAAACCCACACACACACACACACACACACACACACATATATATATATATATATATATATATACTAGCAGATAAGCACAGCGTTTCTCGGGCAAAAAGTAACGATCGCGAAGATTAAAATTATTACATTATAGCCAATCTTACCCGTTTTCACAGAGTGCAAGAATTAGGTCCCTCTATTTCCAGACTAATTAGAAAATTTTTAGATGGGTCTAAAAATATGTTCGATTTCCCGCAAAAACAAAAACCTCATCTAAAATAGTATAATAGAAGCCGAGTTCTTCTCGGTAAGCCTTAATCCTGTCCCTCTCTCCGCATGGGGGGATTTCAGAAAACCCCTTCTTAGTGTACCAATACGTTCTCATTACGTACCCTAACTGTGTACCAAATTTCAACTTTCAAGTCCTAACCGTTTGGGCTCTGCGCTTATTATTATTATTATTATTAATCCATCTCGATTATATATATATTTTATGCAAGTTAATCATTTTTCTTTTGAACTTCTGTCTGAATAAATTTCTATTCTGATTTGGCTGCATTGCAACCAATCTCCTTCAAATAATTGTAAACCGTTGTTGTTGAAATTGGTTTCGCAATTACAGATTTCAAGTCTGATATTTGTTTCACCTTCCTTGCCATTTCTCTTTACTTCATATTTTCGTCGTGTAAATCAATAATTTTGGCTTTTTGATCTACGCTTAATTGATATTTCTTGCTATTGAAGTTTACTTTGCTTTTATGACAACGTTGGACTATAATTAATATAATGCTTCCTGTAATACACTTCACATAATTGCAGTAAATAACAAGCACTATTACTTATAATTGGACAACATTTATTAACTTATTTCATATTATTCTGTACTTTTTAAACACGATTTCAAATATTTTAAAATTTGTAATATCATTCGCTCAAGAAAAAACTTATGACCCTTAAACACTTTATTTAAAAATTATTATTTTTAGATAAAAAGTATAGGCTAAAAGTCAAGGCTAAACATTTCCTTATTTAGTTTTTTCATAATTTCTTATTTCTTCTATTTATGATTACTTACGTTTAACACATTCCGATGAAGTTAAATTTTTCTAAACTTTTTGAACTCACTGTAATTGTTAAATGTTTAGTGGTATAAGTGTATTATATGTGATTACTCTGGAAAAGATAAAACGGCGAATTCTCGATCTCAAAGACATCACTTATCGAGTTATTTCAGTCCCAACTCCAGTAGGTGAGGTCTCAACCCCAATGGTGTTGAGATAGAGCGATTGCTTCTTATTTATGTAACGAAAGTTAAAATCCTACTTGAGATAATCCGGATTTACAAGTAGAAAAATTTCCGCAACAAAACTCGTTTTTTAGTTTATTGTACCGTTCTACCTTGTTTTAAATGTATTGTGCTTAGCTTACATTTCTTATGTTGAATAAAATTTGAAACAAAATTATGAAGTGAGATTTATATTTTGTAACAAATTAATTGTAAAACAGCGTCTTTCTGATTAGCCTACGTTGCTCAATACCATCTATTGCATTTATTTATCTGTATCAGATATTATTGTATTTGTAGATATTGTCAGATTTGCTATTTTCTTTTCAGGCGCGTACGAAGGGAAAGTTTCAGGGTGAAACTTTGGGCTTGAAAATAGCCCCAACTGTAGTTTATCACTTGCAGTTCTCGTAGTGAAACGTAGAATCATAGTGATACCGTTCTGTTTAGAGAAAACTTATTTTTATCCCAGAATATGTATATGTAACATTTAAACCTTCAAACCGACTCCGAATGTAATATAACCACTTGAATCGAAGATGTCTTACAAAAATTATATTTTAATACAGTAGGTGATCGGTTAACGAACATAATCCGTTCCAAGACTGTTTGCTATCCGAATTGTTCGTTAACCGATTATCGATTTACCATAAGGTTTTATGGCAATTTGATTAATTCGTTTTGAAGACCCCCAAAAATGAAAAATTCATACTTTCTTAATACGATTATTTATATACATATAAATAATCGTAAAAATAATAAAAATACATATATACACAGTCTTGCATTTTTATTAGTCGTGTCTTTCTCGTTTCTGATTCTTAAAGAATCTGTCTAATGTCGATTGCTTTTCTCTGTCCTTCACAATTTTTCAGAAGTAATTAATAGCATTGCTAAGCCTATTAAACTCAACCTTGTTTGGATGCCATTCTAAGACCGTTGTTCTGACATCCACCCATTTCTTCAAAAGATATTTAATAGAAGATATCGGCATTAATCCTCTTTTTCAGAAGAAAACATATTTCGCCGAGTTTCTTGGCGTTCTTCTGTCGTCAGATCAGTTTCATGTTCCATTATGAGCTCTTCAATATTATTTATTTCTCAGATGTGATTTTGGTTACTCCTTTAGCTGCTTGAGTCCTCTTGATTATATTGTATCTTTCTTAGATAAGATTGAACTGCGGCCTACTGTAGACCTGTTCAAGCCATACTACCCAGCAACATCGGACATCAGACATTTTCTGCCCCTTCTCTGCCTTTGCTATTCTATTTTCACCTTTCAAAAATAAAAACCGACGTAAAACTTAACGAGTGCCCGCCCGACAGTCTCGCAAATACTATAAAAAAATTGTTTCTGTCAGAAAAATAAAAGGCTGGAATTACAAGAAGGAGTTTCAAAGTTCGACAGAATACCTATCCGATCAATATATACCGGGTTGAGAGTCGATGTCGACGTCTCCCGCGCTCCGAAAAGTTTTGAATTGTTGCCTGAAGACAAGGAAAGACCAACCGGTATTCATTATTTTACGTCGCTTCTTCTTGTATTTGTTCTGTGAGGTGTTCGTTGTCCGAACATGAAAATCTTTCGCGAAATTGTTCGTTATCCGATTTGTTTGTAGACCGAACTGTTCGTTAACCGATCACCCACTGTATAAGTATAATTATGTTAATATTATTAACTGTAGAAATTTCAGCAGACCTAATGTCGATAAGCAGTTTCAAGTAAAAATTAGAAATTGTGTAAACGATACGCTACTGAATGAAGTTGGTGTGTCAAGAATCTGAATTCTTAAATCCTCATTTTATTGTGAAATAAACTAATCCTAGAATAACAGACATTTGCTAGCAATAAAAAGTTTTATATTATTTGGAATAAATTATCACAAAATCAGCAAATAATACATATAATAAAATAATTACAAGCCATAGGCCTGATTATTTTTTACATAAGTCATATGTACTGTACAAACGTCAGTTTGGGTATATGTAAATTTAAAAAAACATCAGAAGTTATTATACAGAGAGAAAGACTTATATGTAGCTATTATTAATATCAGGAAAAATTCAATAAAAGTTATTAATAACAATAACAACATTTAATAGAGTTTAGTATAGATATATTGAATTCTATTCTAAAATGTATTATTTAGAAAATTTATTTAGAAAATACTGTAAATTTCGAATGCCAATAATTCCTCAATTGATGTTGATATCAACATCGTAACCGCATTGTGCATTGCATTTTATATTATACTAACTATTGTTGAAGTTATTATAATACGATTTAATGTTGATTCAATTATGCACAAAACAGCGAATATTTTAGAGCTTAAGTACGGTAACTACCGGGTATTTTTAAAATGTGTGTTATATCTTTTTATGTATTGTTTGTTTCGGTTAAGTTGATTATTATTTTTGATCCTGTATTTAACAATTACAGCCATAATTCTGAAGAAGTATTCCAAAAACTATTGTTTCTGGGAGAGAAATTGTATACGACTGGAACAACTCTTTGCATATAACTCACTGTGTTTATGTATCTGCCATTAGTAATGAAACAACTCTAATTTAAAGTTATAAAATATAAATTACATATATAATTGTACAGCGCTAGATATAATTGTAAATTGATTTGCATATTTAAAATGTATTCTTTTTCTGATTGATGATAGTTGCAGTTTCTTAAATGCATTCTGTAATATTTTCAGAATTTTTGTGATTACTTCGAAATGCGTAAGATACTTAAACTTTAAATTCTACTTGGTATTCTCTTTGATCTTCAGTAGTTATAAATACTTCAAACAATGTTAACTACTAATTAATTTACCAATAAAATTTACACAAAAAATGAGCATTATACTTGTGTTGCCATCAGCTCGGATTTATGCTGTTTCAATTGATAAACAAATAGGCCTATATGATTGGTTTAAAGAGCATGTTAGAAGCAAGATATGATAAACCTTTGTTATCTTTTTTATATCATTCTGAATGTTAAAGAGTTTGAAATAACATGCCGTTTAGCTGAAAATATTTGCGGTAGTCTGTTATGATTGATATACTGTGCAATAATTGATAAAGTGCTGTTTTACTTTTTTACCAATTCTCTGTGCAGAAATACGCAACTTATACTCTCGATGTCAATCGTTTATTTTGCAGAGGTTCATGTAGGGTGAAAAGTTCACTTATATACCGCAATTTAGTGTAATATAATGACAATAAAATGCACACGGAGTTAGATATTGTATTAAATAAAAAGTAAAACTATTGAAATATGCCAATTTTAGTAATAATATTAAATTCGATTTCAATCACTGTACTGCAAAAACAAAAGCTGTTACGGAAAAGCGAGGGAAGAAGACAAAGGTAAGAAAACAGGTGATAATCCTTTTTTCACGTTTCAAAGCAGAAGGCAATAGTAGATTGTAATGGTGAAGAAGATCCAAAACGTTGTTAAATTCGTTATGAAATTTACAGTTTTGGGCATTTTACAAAAGAGTTATTTTGACAGCTAACGTTTTTAAGTGTCTGACCATTTATGCAGTTATTCTGGTATGTTTAATAAGCGTATTTATTAAAAAATAATATAAAATGGTTCAAGATAGTTAATGTTTAGATCATAGTCAGTTGTATAGTGAGATTTGTATTGTCCTACCATGCTTCTACTGAAAAGACAATGTATAACGACACTTCTCTCTATTTAGGAGATGTGGCCTATGCAGAAGGGAGACGTGATGGTATTTTCCCATAGGCTATGTTTTAATGTAAAAAGAATACATACTTTAATACTATTCTAATTCTGTACTTTATATGAACAGACTAAATTAACATACCGTTTGAAAGACGGCATGAAGCATCGTCGAATAATGATTTTTAAAAAATGCAGGTATTGCTATTTTAATAAAAAGATTGTTTTCGCAAGCAGCAAGCGAAATTCCCTTGATTAAAATTGATGTTTTAATAATCGAAATCTTGGTCGTTTTCACAATTACGAAAGAAGGTCGAAAAATTGTGTTAACACAAACTTAAAAATAACATATTTTATAAAGAGAAACGAAAACAGAATGCTAAGCTGTATTCTTTCTTTAATTTGACTTATAGTGTTAGAAATAGAACAGTTTTCTGAACTATGCATCTTCTTCTCTCGCTTTATCAAATTGCACCAGACATATTTAAATAATTAAGAAAAATACCGATAAACTTTAACTGTGAAATATTCCAGAAAGAAAGTGACGAATGATAAAATAAATCCGACCACTAGAATTGAAAATGGTCCAGCTAAATCATACAAATTCAAAATATGATTGGATTCGGAGTATTCTGAATTTGATGGTTTATGTTTTTTGAGCTTTCTTAGTTCATCATTCTTGAATTGGCTAATAATTCCACTTTCAAATAATAGCAAAATTCTAAAATTGAATGTAAATAAATAATATATATATATATATATATATATATATATGCATTAAAAATTAACTTGAACAAAACACAATATAAGATATTGCAGTAACTTACAAGTTGTCTACTTTTTTCTTGTATGGAAAACTCTTGACCATACCAAATGCTATATTTGCAGCATATAGCTGATCCGTAGATATCAGGAAATTTTCAATTCCCAAAGGAGTGACTTGTAATTCCATCATAAGCTCGTAAGTTATGAACGCAACTTTATCTCTCAGCATTCTAGTAGCAAAAGTTTCGTCCAAACTCCCATCTTGCACTTTATTTGATTGGATTAATTTTTTCAATGCCATGCCGCTGCTTTCAGTAGATTCCTGTAAATAATTTTAATAGTTAACATAAACTTATTTAATACAAAATTAAATTATTAATAAAAACATCAAATAATAGTGAAATTAACTGTTTATAATAAACTAAACGCGTACAATATAAAGTAAATAAAACTTTTGAGAAAGAGAGTAGGCAATATAAAAATAAAAAAATATCGAGTAGGCCTATGTAATTAAGATCACTAAGTAGTCTCATTATTTGACTATTTTAAATCCGGATAATTTTCAAATTGGAGAAAAGTGATATTCTCTCATATTTACCCCTGACACTTATTGCATTTAATTAGAATAATTCACTCATTTAGTTAATAATTTATTCAGTATTTATTACTTAATATGTTTCTTTTATTTTAATATACAAAGAAGCGTCCAAACTTTAGAATAATTGGAACCTAACAGCACCCGAATATTCAGTTTCCATGAATATTGAAATGTATGTATAAATCAGCATTTTATCATGATAAAAAGTATTATGTAGAGGAGCAAGACAATACTGATATGAGATCGATAACCTAATTGAAAATTTAATTATATAATTGCAACCCGGCATTGTGTTGATTTCACAATAATTTTTGCTCATAGTTACGTTAAATTTTAACTCTTAAAATAAAATTAACTTATTTAATCTCGTTTCGATAAAAAAAATCACAAAGTACCTTTTAGAAATACTCTTATGGATAAAATATACTTAAAACTGGCACTTTGTTCTAGTTCGCACCTGTGTAACAGACTGGCAATATTTTCCGGGCCATCTTTATTTGCCTAACTCGTAAAAAACCTGCTTTTCATAGAATATTCTTCTAATAAATACGTATGCATAACAGAGTGTATTTTCTAGTGTTTTTATATAGAATATACTAAATTCTCTCCCAAATTACAACATTCATTTGTTAATATTTCATAAATATGTCGAATGAGCGTAATTAAAGCCTCATTATATAACACTGTCTAGAAATTTATTTAAGATTCTAAATGCAATTTAATTTGGTATGATTATGTTTCAAAACATGCAAAAGATATTTGAGGAAAAAGATTTGTATCAAAACGTACCAGTATGACATTTCTCTATATGCATGCAAAAGGAAATTACATAAAGTTGACGTGGAAATACATATAAACTGTAATTTATTGAGGTCGTGTTGAAAATTTAGCAACCTGAAAAGGCTCTATCACAGTGCAGATGAAACGCATCACAAAGGATTATACACATCGCGTGAAAGACTGTTCAGAGCCTTCAGATATTACGCCTTCAAAGCAAGAATCATATACAGCATTACGTACTGTACGTTAGGTCAGCGTCATACACAAAATAAGTTGTACGCCAAAAGTTCTTATAGATGTAAGTTTTTGAAGATAATTTTTTACGGAAATGTATTTCACGCGTCTTGAATTGTCACCATACAAAATTTGGTTGCATGTGTTGGAAAATATTTCTCCAGTCGACGTTGATTAGTAATAATTTAATCATTCCTGCTGTTCATGAAACATAGAAAAAACTTAATTTGTCTGAAACTTAGTTAAATTTTCATGTAAGATTTCAAAATTTATATTTGCCTATTTATTAAAATTTCTACTCAACACGTTTTCAGCAAAAATAAGTAGCGTAAAATTAAGTGTAATCAATTAATGAGTAGCGGTGAAAGATTTTACCGCTGGTCACTAATTAATTGAAAGGGGAACAATTCTTTAGAAACTATTATTTTTCTAGGTCAAATTATTTAAAAATTTATGGATGCCTGTAAATGGAGAATAACTTAATATAACGCTGTCGCATATTTTAAACTGTATCCTCGTGTTATAAAAATATATTTATATTAGTGTCAAATTAAAAATATGGAAATTATACATACAAGAATACTTCGTCGAGTTAATCTATCAGCGAATATAGTATATTCTCCATTTTCGGCAGCTTTTACTAATTCAGTAAATGTTCTGGGTACATTTTCGTGACCGGGAAAAGTGATAAAAGACATCAGTGCACCGCTGTAGCTAGCGGTAAGAATAAATATTGCAAAAACCCATCCAGAGACAATTAGTCTGCAGCTGTGGCCGGAAGGTGAAAATAATTCGTTTCCTGCCAGTAAAAATACATTATTATTATATGCTATTTGTTCAATTGAATAGTTATTGATATAAATTCTCTTACCTTTATTACAAAATGATCCAAATAACGCCCAAGCAACATCGTATGCTTTTGAATGTTTTCTGTTTTTCAATTCTTCATGTTTTCGAAATATTATTGTGAATAAAATCACAGAGATGATAAATACAAAAAGCGTTATTAACCATATCTGTAAATAAATAAAAAAACGTCTTTTATTATTACATAAATACACAGGCATATATATGAAAATGGTGTTGTTTTGTTAAAATTTTTAATGTTTTCATCCTTCTCAATTTGAAACAAGATAACAGAACGTGGCTGGTCATCGGGCCTTAATTCTATTAGATGATTTCTTTATGAAAATTAAGTTAATGTTTATGTGTTAGAATAAATTGTAATGAACTAATTGCCCGCAGCATTGTTACATTACTGCGAAGTGAATTTAATATAAATCAAATTAAACTGACTGTATCGTCTCAGTATATAGAGGAAAGTCGCACAGTATCGCTAATTACTAGTTTTTTACTACTGGAACTACTAGAACCGTTGGCAGGATTTTACAGGCATACGCAGAAGAATATTATCATCACCGGTCTTGTATTTTGGGAATTATTTTGTTTGGTTAGAAGTGTGGATGCACGAGGTAGAAGGTGTTTGTCGGTATTTAGTGAGTCAAAAGTTATTTTCGTGCTTTTAATGTTACTTTGGAGATGATTAGATAATTTTATTTTAAGATGTATTTTATCTACAGTTATATTAGATTAAAATAAATTGTATTAGTTTGACAGTATAAAACTGTATACAACGGATTGTGGGAGTCAGGGGCCGTCAAAAATTAGATTATGGAAGTTTAGGGTCAGTGTCCGACAAAACATAGTGGTGTTTTGTCAGACATATCTACGATTTAGAAAAAAGAAACAAACATGCATAGTTAAGGCACGAGGGTAAGACTCACTCCGAAGTCCAGGAATGAGCCTCTCAGGAAGAGCCTCTCAGTGCGTAACCGAGAGGTAGGACGAGGTCGTACTTCATTTTCGTCGGCAAACAAAATCAATGAGACGTGCCCACTGGTCAGAGGATGACTTGTTTTACATTTAATAGTCTCGAAGGGACGGGACTATTTTTGTCAGCTCGAGTGGAGGAGGAGAGGAGTGTCGTCGAGACCTTTTTTCCGGAGGAAGTTGAAGTAATTTGCAAAAAGCACGATTGGTTATCCAGTGGTCCTGCTTCCCTTTTGTCAATGAAGAACGATATGTGTTCATGTGACATGGATAACAAATCATCTAATACTCTAATACCATCGAAAAAAGAGGGAAACGACGATTACCCACTTTGTCTTCTCTTTTTCTCATGTAGCGAGATTTATAACAATTAATTGAAAATTTTTTTCTCTATATTATTTTAAATCGATATTACTACAAAGTTAAAAGAGGGGGGTCTTAAAATCAGAAAAATAGGAGAAATTTCTTTGCAACGTTGATTGATAGATAAACAATCTCGGTGTCGCGTTTACATACATCTCCGAGATGTGGATCCAAAGGGCGTCCTGTTTGGTAGTTAGCAATTTCTTTAGATAGAACAAAAAAAGCGATATAAAGCATACATAGAGTTTGAAATACGATAAAATTTTTAACTGATTAATGGGAATACATTATTAACTAAAAAATTAAAATAAAGTGATTAAAATTAATGGTATACAGATAATGTAAATAAAAATTTACGAATATATATATATTTTCTAAAAATTTACTTATATATATATATATATATACTAAATTTTTACATTATTAATTTAGTTAATAGTGTATAGACAGATACAATAACAACAAAATTTTTGGGAGGGGAAATGATGGGCCTCACAGGATAATCTCCAAAATGTTAAACACGTGGCAGAGTTTAGTTCCGACCGTTTACCTGTCGTACAGTTTCGACGAAAAAATAATTCATCAAAATTAAGCGTAAGGTCTCAGTTTTCAATTTTCAATTTAGTGAGAAATGGCAGAAAGTCCAAATGAGAGCAATCTAAGTATTAAAAATATGAATATGGCCTCTCAGATTGCAAAGGACTTTTGATGATGAAACTGAAATAAAACGAACATCTAGTTTTTATTTGCAAGATCGAGATTAAAAATTTATTTACGATTACTCGGTACAGTGAACATATCAATAGATGACAAGTACAGGCCTAATAAATATTAACACGGCCGATACTGCACGTCTTTCCCCTAATCATATACCATTACATAACACATATCGGCAGGATAATAAAATGAAATAGAAAGACGAATTCTTTCTGTAAGGATATATGGTGTTATCATTGCCGTCTCTAACGAACGAAAAGTTTTCTTAAATGGTTAATTAATTTTTAAGTAAATTCAAAATTATGTTGCATAAAAACTACAACAGATCCAATATTTCCGAAGCTTTTAAAAGCAAAATTCTTGTTTAATCTTGAACGTTATGAAATATCCATAGTTAATCTAGACATAAAAGTAACATTATATGGTGTAACGGGATCGGTAATATCTACGCTAGGACTGTTACCGTTGTTGCTCAACGTAATCGTTTTCTGTTTTTCGCAAGCGATCGTGTACGTAAGAGGTACGATTCGGGATGGAGAATGTCCAATAGACAATGTGTTTGGAGGAATGCACTCAACTACAGAGTTATCAAATATCCGTTTATTTCAGTAAACTATTTACTAGTGATGCCACGAATAGTGTTTTGCCGAATACCGAATATTCGGCTACGCTCTCGGCCGAAGTGCCGAACATTAGGCCGCCGAATATTCGACGGCCTAATGTTCGGCAAAATATGTGTACATTTCGCGGGTGACAGGTACGACCTGTCTCATTGCGGTGGGTGCAGTAGCGACGCCGCGGGCACATTTGTTTTATTAGCGAGTAGATCGTGTCACGACACGCATTGTTCATTGTTACATCAAATTGTGTTACTAATAGTCCTTATGACTACAGCGCCGGTCCAATAGGTGCGAGGCTCGATTGAATTTTTTTTTTGCGGGGCCCCTCAAACTTTAAATAACAAAATTAATTAACTGTTAATTTACATATTGAAATATGTTGTTTTATTTTTAATAATAATATACCTAGATATTTATTTTTGTAACATGTACTATTTTTAAATATATAAATTTTGACGTGATGCGGGGCCCCATCAAGCGCGGGGCCCGATTGGCACCAATCGGTCCAATCGCCTAAAATCCGGCCCTGTATGACTATTAGTAACACAAGTTGAGCTTGAAACACAGTTCAACATTGATGAGAATGACAAATATCTGGTTGCCACTTTTCTTGACCCATGTTTCAAAACCAGTTTCCTGGGATTAGTTCAAACGCAAAGAGCAAAACAAAAGGTTTTTCAGAAGCTCAGAAAATTAGTTCTGATGAGTCTACTAGTACCGATGATGATTCTTCTCCACTTCGTAAGAAAAGAAATATTAATGAAAATGATAAAACCATTGAAACACGACAGTTTCTGGAACTGTTTTGAGGATGTCGCTACAGAAAATATGCAAAATGATGAGGATGTGGAGAAGAAAAGTGCTATTGCAAATGAGATTTATTTTATATGAAAACTGTTCGCCTAGATCGGATGGCAGACCTTTAAAAGTGGTGGTCAGCAAACGCAAAACAGTATCTAAGCCTGACAGAATTCGTTAAGATTTATCTATCGTCTCCAGGAAGTAGTGTATATAGTGAGAGGCTATTCTCAGAAGCATGTATAGTTCATGAGGTAAAGGACAATTGTTTGCTATCAACAAATGATGAAAAAATTGTTTTCATTCATCACAACTCACCACTGATAAATTTTAAGTATTAACTATAATAATTTGTGATTAAAATAAATACATTTTTGAGTAATATGTGCGTTTTTTTCTGTGATCTGGTATTCGGTATTCGGCCAAATAGCACCCAACATTCGGCCGAATACCGAATATTAAAAAATGTAGCCGAATACCGAATAGCAGCCGAATATTCATGGCATCACTATTTACACACACATATATATAGACTAACGCATGGCATTTCCGTTAAACTTCTATATAGTTTAACTTTAAGTAAATTTCGAATCGTGCCGTCCGTATTTGTAGTCTGTCAAAATCAACACCTTACGACTTCTTCAACTCAGACTAAGTCCGTTTTACAATACAAGACCCTATTTACAATATAATACACAGCAATATTTCTTACTTGCTTCTTTGGCCAGTATTAGGCCATGCTTGTTTCTCCAGGTTCTAACGGTTGCATTGCTTTATATCTAAATTTTAGATCTTCTGGCTGACCAATCTGGAGCTGGATGGACTCTTTATTAGGTCTGCCCACGGTTGGCATACCTGTCCCAACTTGTCCAGGATGAATCGCTAATCGACCTTTTCCGAAAAACATGTTCCAACAAGTTGAAGCTTGAATTACCTTGTCACTACTCGATAGGCCTCCTTGACACTTTATATAGCATAACACAATTGATTAAGCTTTACATAGCGTAACAGGTGCCATCGTAACTGGCCCTTAACAGAGAGAGAGAGAGAGTTTAAACCTATCTGCGCGATGCTAAATACCTTGATCGGTCGAACTTTGATTCATGTCGGGATGTCGTAGACCGTCTCAACAAATGGATGGAAAGGTTTCCGCTGGGTCGTGGAGAGTAAGATTCCTGGGTGGTACAGTACGAATGTCTGATATATACAATCTGGCGAACGGCGGGCGGCAGGAGATTTCGGCGGGGGCAGCACAGTTGGAATACACTTGAACAAGGTGGTGGAACTTGATGAGGACGAACTCCGCGTCGTCATTGATCCTTTTTCTTATATTTGGGGTCCTCCCTTTTTTCTCGTGTCCATAATTGGCAATTTTTTAAAGTCTGTTCAATAGCGATTTATTTTGTTAGGTCCTGGTGACATCTAGAAGATGTATCACTGCTGAAGGAGGATGCATATCCATGGAAAAAGATATAATCATATCCTTTTTGGGTTTTATTTCCTCTTTTAATAAATTTTTGAATTAAAATGTTTTTTGTCAAGTCCGGGCTCTGACAATGGTGATCCAATAATTGTCAAACCTTTAAATTAAATTTATAAGATCGTGTATATTATTGCAGAGAATTTGTTGGATTTTATTCTCTTTATGCAGATGATTGACTATTTATCACCTAAAAAATTACTGAATATTTGTATGGATTATAATTATGTCACATCGGATTTAAATCTTAGAGGGTGTTATACATTTATAGTATGAATCCAAAATTTTAAGTGGGTGTAATGGCAAAAGAGACAAACAGAACTGTTTGGTCAGTGCCTCAAAACATTTTAAAAAATTTATTCATTTTATTGTGTGAGGAAACAGGGGTCAATGGTGCAGCGAAAACCACTCACTTGGTCAATGGTTGGCTATGTAGATATTTGTCGGCGGAATTGTAAGATCCTTCTGATATCAGGAAGCTAATACCAATTAGGATAGTGAAGGTCGCATCCTTACTGCGAAAAACGTAAACAGAGGTTGATTAATAGGGTTGACTCGTTTCTTGAGTGGGACTGCAATGGGTAAGTCGATAGGGTGTCCGTTCTCGAGTAAGAAAGGCAGCCAAGTTAACGATAAGAACAAAAGTTGGCTGTACTGTAGATTACCACCTATGGAATTTCGAGACTTTGAGTGTATATTTGAACCGATAAGAGTTCAACTGCACCCTACTTTTGGACCAGAGATGAAAAGTAAGAAAGTTATCATATTTACAATTTCTTGCCTTTCACAATGCATTCTACGCCATTTTAGTTTTCCACTAGGTAGTGTTCGACTGTTCGTGCTCCTGACAGACCTCCCGGAGGGGAGCCGCTGGCAGGCAGCCGAGTGTCTAACGTCGCTAGTTAGTGATTCACGGTAGTTCTTGAACAAAAGAAAAAAAGGGAAGTGGCGTTCGTGCAATTTCTTGTCTTTCACAGTGCTTTTTTTAATGGTTTGCAAACTTTACCGCAAGATGGCGGTACTAGCAACTACGGTGTCGTCTGCATGATAGCACTAAAAAAGTATGATAACTTTTTTATTTTTGTCTCCAGTCCAAAAGTAGGATATCGTTGAACTCGTCTCGGTCTCCTCAATTCAGATATATACTGTTATATATATATACAGTTCAGATATATATACCCCAAAGTCCTGAAATTCCATAGGTGGTAATTTATAGAATCCCCAAAAGTTTAATATATCACAGATGACAGATACAATGGCACCAAGTTACCTGGGTAGGGTAACATAACAATAATAGAGGTTCCGTTTTTTGAGGCAACGCGGAAATTTTTGCAAGTTTAGCTAGTTCCTTAAACCTATGTCTAACTTAAATTCTAAATTATACCGAGAGAGAGATTTACATAATATTTCAAATATCTCGTGATAATTACTCGATGTCCATGGATCCTATTCATACAATATCGGGGAGATGATCATGGATATAGCCGAGAATCGAGGGGGTCCATGGGCCGTCAAAGAGCTGGCAGGGAGAGATTCGTCTATTCTTCTAGAATGTACTGTACGTTCTGGATTATGGAGGGACGGGTTCACTTATGTCTACTGTTGATGTCCACCCCGAGGATCGGATACGACCCCTTTTTATACGCATTGTGTGTGAGAATTGACTCATATGACTTTGATGTAACGTGTTCTATGTTCGACTTGTATCTGGGTTCGCTGATGCGAGCTGTCAAGAATCGGATGTTTCTACAAATTACGGATATTTTCTATCCTTTATTGTGGCTTGTCCTACTTCGTAAATTCATCCATTGACAGTTTCCCATCATTAATAATCGAACGTATGACTCAGTGGCGTAGCGTAGTGGGGGCGGCAGGGGCGGCCCGCCCCGAGCGGCACTTATAGGGGGCGGCAAAATTTCACAATAAATAATAATATCTTGTAAGAATACCTAAATAAGGGGGCGGCGAAATTTCCATCCGCCCCGGACGGCTGACACCCACGCTACGCCACTGGTATGACTACCTAAGTTCAAACATCTTAGTGATTGTTGACTAAGACCGTTATTTGATCAGTTTTTTTATCTATCAGAGTATCAAGTGTGGAAGATAAAAAAGAAGTGAATGGTTTTTTCACTTCTCTGATACTGCGTATTAGTTTAGCTGATTACTCTAATTACTTAATCGCCCCCATCACATTCTCACAATTGCATATCTTGTATGTTCGCGGTTGTTCCGGTATGGTCATACATTAATACAATACATTCAGAAAATTCTGGTCGAAGCTTATTACTTAAAAAAATATTAGATATAATAAAATTTTTCAGACTGTTAATATTTTTTAATAATAAGTACCTGAAATAGCTAAAAGGCTGAAGCCTGTTTTCGATCTCTGACAGTCCTTGAATCTAAGTAATAAATTCATTACAGATAACTGGATTATACTCTTAAAAACTGTTTTGAAAAGTATTGACTTGAAGAATATGTTAGGTATATTAAAAAAGCAATTTTATTAGAAATTATGATTATTTTAAAACAGAATCGAAACTGTATAGTTTTGTTTACATCACTGCGTTGAGAATTAATTATTTGAAATATTTTAACATATTTTAAAAATAATAATAGTATCAAGTTAATGGTGAGGCCCTACAATGTAATAACAAAGTTTATGAACATCATCGGAATCTGAATTATGAAATTACAAATAGAATTTCTAGTAAAAGAGAACAAGCATTTGTGATGATATAAAAATATTTAAAAAAAAATTAAGTTAAGTAGAATATTCGAAAATAATTTAGATTTGTTATTCTAATGCTGAAAATATATTCATGTTATAAAACTATAATTCTGTATTAAAGAAGTATACTTCTTACTGCGTACTGGATAAATTATAATTCTTTCTTCCACTAAAAACCTTCATTGTCCAGTGGTAGGTGTTTCTACAACAGCTAACGTTTTCAACCCCCTCGTGGTCTTCTTCAGGCACAGCACAAAAATAGTTTCAAATACCCGTGAATGGAACAAAAAACTAACCGAATTCTATTCCATAATTTTGAATCATGGAATTGGAAGATGAGATGGAACATTATGCTCGAGATCGGATGTTGTTTACGCATGCGTGTTAATACGTTTGCCAATCTTTAAATATATATTAAATTAAAACAATATTAAGTTATTTGCGGGTGCGTATTTCCCTCATAGCAATATTTCCAGGCTTGCGAGATGTTAATTGCATCTTTGTAGTTGATGCATGTGTTATGCAAACCCGCCTTATATATCTCTAGGGTCTCTAGTATTCTAAGTTGGTCCGTATGGTGTGACATTCTAATTATACGAGCATTTTGGAGGTCGGCTGTGATTCCCTGTTGTGTGGCGTACGTTGCCAGTGTGGTAGATAGTTTATTGTTGGCAATGTCGTACCTATGCTCCCGGAGGCGCTGCTGGAGAGAGCGTTTGGTCGAACCCACATAGACCAGACTTCTATTAAATCTACCATCCCATAGGGGAATCTCGTAAACACCCGGTGCGTGTTTCATGTCCAAACTGTCCTTCTCATTTCGAAGTAAGCTGTATACCGACCTTGGCCTCCTATAAGCTATTTTATTTTGGGTAACGGATGAGATTTCTCTGTATATCGCATCCATATGGTGGTTGTACTCTACAATTTTTCTTCTTGCATTATTATCAACGGATCCTACCGCGGCGCGTAGGCTGTTACTAGTATTTCCCTGTGTGTAGTTGCGTGCTATGTTGTACACTATGCTCCTATCATAACCATGTTGTGATGCCACTTCCTGGATACGGCTAAGTTCTGCCAATGTGTCTTCATGTTTCGAGTTGTGCGTGAACGCGCGCTTAATTAGTGCCCTAAAAGCCGCTATCTTATACGAGTATGGATCCTCCGAGAACGCTGGTATGAACAAAGGAACATGGCACTTTTTGTAAAAAATCTTATGCGTGGTCCTATTATCTCTTATCTGAATGTCCAAGTCGAGGAAGTGCGCGGAGATGTTGCTTTTTTGTTCCAGCTTAACGCTTAGCCCATATTGGTTGTTGTTCATTGCATTGATAAGCATATTGATGTCCGGCTCCTCTTTCCATATAATAAGGATGTCATCTACATACCTCCTGTACAGGAGGATGTTGGTAAGGAATGAAGGGATGATTTGTTGTTCCAGTCTCCTGATCACTAGCTCGCATAAGTCACCCGACAGTGGGCTGCCCATGGGGACACCTCGTTTTTGTACGTACGTTTTGTTATTGAACCGGAAAAAAGATGAGTAACAGAGGATGTGCGCCAATTCTAGGATTTGCTTGCGGAGTTGATAGGCGTGGGGGCGGGATAGTAATGCATCCCTGATCTCGCAGAAACACGGTTGTATTTTATTGTATTCTGTATTAAAGACTTGTAAAACTGTAACGTCTTACCATAAGATTTTTTTTTTTTTTTTTTTTTTTTATTTCAAGAAATATTATCAATTATTTGTATCAAGTATAATTTTATTTTGAATCATATTCTGTATTATAATATCAAAATATTAATTAAATTTATATTTAATTTAATACATTTTATTATATTTACCTGAATGGAAAATGGACGAGTTATTGCAGTTAATTTTGATAGTTCTGCTGGTTTACCAACAATAAATTTCATAGGGTCTACTTTGATATTAGAAAAATCCAACCATTCGAAACTTTTAAATGTTTGAACTAGTGGCACGAAAATATCATATGGCTGAAGGATTATATATAAAAAAAACAGTAAAATATATGTAAATTACAAGAATACTGTTAATAGAAATAAAGTGTGATACATACTCTAGGACCTGCATTAACTGTATAACTGTAATAAAATTATTTATTATAAATTTAAAAAATAGCGAATTATGAAAATATGGATATTTTAGTTATCTTTTTATAATTTACACAAAATACCTTACTTGAATCTAAGACGTTCTAGAAGAATGAGAACTATTCTTGACGCGAAACCTTTGTTTATAAACCTCTCTTTATTTTTATCTAACTGAACAAATCCCGGAACCTTTTTAATAAAACAGCAAATCGATTATGATATTGATATATAATGAGTAGTTTTTTATATTACATTTCTACTACGTACACTTACTCTGTAAGAATGCTAAAGAGTACGATGTGACTAACATATAGTTTATTAGAAAAACACGTATGAAATTTCATTTTTTTAAAATAATGTACATAAAAAGTAAATTATTTTTAAAGAAAAGCTTATAAAGTTTAAAGTTTTGAAATTAATACTGTCCTTAAAACGAACACACGACGAAAGCTGAATATATATAATATGACATTACCTCCTGAACAAAAAATGAAACAGTTATGTTCATTAGCGAATTCTTCATTCTTTAAGAAAAAAAATAATTAATACAGATTTTTATAAAAATTCGTTAGTTTAAAATATACGTTTTAGCAAAATAATATTATTTGTACTAATAAATAATATACTCAAAACGAAATTACTAAGGAAAAACTTCAATAATATAATTTCAAAAATTAACTAACTTTTAGAGAAATATTAGAAATAAAATATATAAAATTTGGTGTCGTTATGAACTACTGAAAGTTAATTTGATATTTTAAAGTTTTAATTATTAAATACAGTAGAGAGTCGTTAATCGGAACCCCGGTAATCGGAACGATTTTCAGTCGGAATGTGTCGTGCTGAATCGAACGTTTTTGATACTAGATTTACTTCTAAAGTATAATTTTCATGTTTTTATATTCTTCAATATATTTATTTTGTTTGTACAAAATGAAGAAATAATTTTTAACGATACAATAGCCTCGATTATTATTATAAAAATTTTCGTTAGGCTTAAAATCGACAAAAATTCAACACGAAGCGACATGCAACAGAGAAAAATTTCAACATCGGACAGGTTAATGTATTTTTCGTACATAATCGGTAATCGGAAACAAAATCACTAATCTGAACAACCCCAGTCCCCAATTGATTCCGATTAACGACTCTCTATTGTATTTCGTTCAAATTCATAAACAGCGTTTTCTTATCTTAAAACGTTTTGTACATTTAACTTGCAAGAAATTCATGTTCGTCGAAACTCTTCTGAAATTTGAACTTGAAAATCAAGAGATTTTGCTAAAATTTTTTATAAGTATTTAACTTTCTAAACATCAGTAACTTAAGGTAAAATATTTCTGTCTTGCCAAAGGATTTTTAGAAGACTTTGGATAATTTTACAAAGATCTATATCTTTGTTTGTTCGCGAATAAAAGCGTTGAATTTTTAATGTTTTATAATCTCAACATTTAACTTTTACAGTCGAGTCCGCATAAGTCGACACCCGGATAACTCGACACCATCGGTTAAGTAGTCACTATTCTGTGGTCCTAGCTGACTTACATAGGCATTAATGTTAAAAAACTCCGGTTTACTCGACACCGTTAACTTGTCACCACTAGATAAGTGGACATACTTTTGCTGTCCCACACTCCAATAAGTCGTCACCCCTCCTGAAAAAATGAATTCACTCTGTACGTGTGGTGCGAACTCATTTTTTTATGAGGGTGATCGATTTATTTATTAATGTATAATTAATATATTTAATAATATAATATAATTAAAATTGTTAATATATATATATATATATATTATATATATAATATATATATTTTTTATTTTATACATAAAATACATAAAATGTTAAGGCATTTATTAATATATATATATATATATTAATAAAAATGCCTTAACATTTTATGTATTTTTATGTATAAAATAATAACAAGATAAACAAAAAGAAAATATACAATCTATATCAATGTCACACCAGAATCCAATTTTGCATTTTCTTATGCCATAGGCATTAAGAATCCTTAGACGTTATTTCCGAACAATTGACAATTGTGCGAAGATGATGTTTTAAAGGCGTTCGTGATCGTTGAAAAAGAAAGTCGAGACGGTTAAATGCTCAAAACAAACAGCACTAAACGAACTTTTCAATTTTTATCTACAGAGTAATTGTAAATAGAGCACACAATGTATTGTAAGCCTATACTACTGTATAACGCACTACTGCATTTTATTAATTGTAGTTTTGTGGTTTTTTTTTCCAACTTCGCTTTAGTCGTCACATCGGATAACTCGACACATTTCCACTTCCCCTTGGGGTGTCGACTGTATAAATAATATTATATTGTTAATTCTTTAATTAACAGTTAAACAAATAAATATTTTAGTTTACTTTTTCGTTTATAATTCTTATTTGGCTAATTTTTAATGAATAAACTTGCGAAAATTCTAAATATTTCTTATAAACAACCACTTATAAATTCATTCAATTATCACTCTGAAGTTTGATAATACAAATATGTTATTGATATTATTTCAATGAAGTTAGCAAACTTATAAATCTTATTACATACTATAGTTCATTTTACATTTTCTGTCTCTCCTCTTTTGATCTTACTTAATTACTTAAATTTAAAGTCACTACTGTATTAATAATTTATTCTATAAAAAGATAAATAAAAGTCATATTAATTTAAAGTTGTATCATATGTAATATTTAATAATGTATAGTATTATATAAAATAAAATAGAATATGTATTTATATTTAATATGCGATTTTCGACTTGTATGCCTGAAATATGCGGCGGGATGGCCGAATCGATTAATCATCAGCCTGCCACTATGGCAGAGTCGGATTCTAAATCTCGACGATAAACTCTCAGTTATAGACTAATTTCCGATAATTCGAAAATGTTTCGATGTGCCGTTTGCACGGTGACCGTTCCTTCTTTCCTTATACGTTATTCAAGAGCAGCTAGCTAAGCGACTAAGTTTCCTTAAAAGTAGCTCATATTGATAATGAAATATGTTTGTGCAAAGTAACGACTTCATCGATTTTAACGAAATTTTGCATACTAATAGAGACAGTAAAATGGCCTATGATAACAGAGGCCAAATTTTAAAATTCGATCTAGAACGAGAGACATCGAAAATCAAATGTCATCACCGTGTTCTGGCAATAGAAAAATTTTGTTCGTTTAGTTCACCATCTTCCTTAAATATTTTAGGACTTGTTAATGATAACACTTTTAAATCGTTAAACCTATCACAATAAAACTTTAAGATATAGTGTTAATAAACAAATTAAATATACAAAATGACATTATAGTGTATAAATGTAAAATAATTATAGAACAAGCAAATAACTTTTTGACTGAAATAAATTAAAATAGTTAAAGTTGAAAAAACTAAACAAATATCTAACAATAATGGATAATGAAAATTTTAATTTGGTAGCAGACAACACATTAAATAATAATATTTATGAAAAACTTAACAATAATCCGTCACAAAAGTTTAAGAGTAAGATTAAGTCTGAAATTTAAAAAGTTAAAACAAAATAATAATATAAAATTTGACGAATATAAATGTTTCTCTAACTTGTCTGAACAAGATCTTAATTTTACGGTATATTCAGAGCTAAAATAATAAAAATCCGACTAAATTTAGACCATTAATCGACACAAAGTGTTATGTTTGAAATATTTTGTTAGAAGTAAATTTGAATTTGTATAAAATTTGTAAGAATACACTTATGAACAGCCAGACTACACATACAATGTGTAAAAGATGTAAACCTGTACAACTTGTCATTGTGATGCATTTTATCTCTTTATAAAACATTTTTAGTTTAATAATATCCCATTTTTACGTTAAATCAATAAAATTTAAACGCAATTTGGACAATTTATATGTTTTCCGGAATCATTGTTTTATTATGTGTTATAGACGTTAGTAGTATAAATAAGAGAGACTCTGGGATAATTTGTTAAACTTTTAAGACTTTATAACTTTTATTGTAGTATCGCTCAACCTCCCGAGGGAAAGACGTCCACCAGGGGCTAAAAATGGCAAAAACCGTTGAATCGTTCGAGCGTTTCTACAATATTAGCATTCCAAAAGCTCTCGTAGACATTAAAACCACGCCCATTTTTGCTGCCCCTTCGGATATACTTCACCGCGAAATTTGAGCGAGCGTTTTTAGAATACGCCGCGCCGATACGATATTTTTATTAAGAGATTTTTTTACAATACGACGAGTCTTAAGATGTTTTCTCTCTTTACGATCTCTCTCTCTCTTTTAAGAGAATCAGTATTTTTTTTTCTTTATTTAAGAAAATTAATATTATTATATATATTTAACTTTAATAT